>NC_092336.1:238415000-239015000 GCF_046630445.1 Rutidosis leptorrhynchoides
TTAAGTATTATGACAAGATGAAAAAGGGAAATGATAAGAATAATCAATTTTAGTCGAGGTCGATAACACAATTATCCAATCATCCGAAAGTGTTTATAAAAAAATAAGAAACTATTTTTATGCCTAAGACCCCCTTTTAGACCATTTGTCTTTTAGATCATTTGTTATAGTATGTGGTGTAGGTTGATGGTGTGGTCAGAGATTTTTTATTGACGTCGTCGTGTGGACTTGATATTACTGGTGTGGGTTGAGGTGTGTGTGTGAGGAGTATTATGATGATGTGACAAAATATAATTGAGGGTTAAGTAAAAATAGGATAAAGATAATTTTATTAGAACCATTAATAGAGAAAAACTATTTTGATCGATAAATAAAGCAACATAGTATTTTTCTTCCATGGGTTTCATCCAAGCCCGGTTAAAAGCCATGCACCATAACTTGAAATTTTGGTGTGGGTTTGTTGCCACCTCGGCACTTATGGTGTGAATTTACTTCGTAACAAACGGTCTTATGGAATTATGTTTCCACCACTTTTAGTGCCAATAAGGAGATATATTAGAGCAGTAATATTGGTTACCTTTTTCGGAGTCTCTTCTTTTTATTTTGTGGTATTGATGTGATGAATGATGTTTTTCTAGTGTTTTTCTAGTGTTTTTTTCTTTGCGAGAATGGTTAAATACAAATCTTAAACATGGTGATTAATTTGAGACATAAAATTGACATGTACGAGTAATATATGTTAAGAGACTTTTGGATTGTCCACATTTATTTATTGTAGCCCTTTAACATAACCATTTTACTTGTATATATATCTATGTATGTTTGTATTGTTCATGATCAAGCAAAATAATAAAATATCTCTCCATATGGCCACTTATCTCCTTAATATTTTACCATCCTCCGCAATAAACCATGAAATACCCCACACACGTTTATACAAATACAAACCTAACTATGCTTTTCTTCGGGTATTCGGATGTCTTTGTTACCCTCATCTCAACACCACAAATAAACTCGCACCACGCTCCAGCCCATGTATCTTTCTTGGTTATCCCTCCAATCATCGCGGTTACCGTTGTCTTGACCTCGCCACCAATAATGCATTAATTAAAAACCACACTTGGACACTTGTGCCTCGCCCATCGGATGCGAATATAGTTCGTTCCACGTGGATCTTCCGACACAAGTATCATGCTGATGGTTCTCTAAGTCGCTACAAAGCGCGATTGGTTGCAGATGGCCGTAACCAACAAATAGGAATTGACTGTGATGAGATGTTTTGTGACGCCCCGTACAAAACCATCGTGTATGGTTCATCAACAACAGGGTCATTACAAGGTCAAACACTATATGCTGTTTAAAAACCAGTTTTGCATTCATAAAAAGATAGCGTTTTTTACAAAAGATAACGTGCTTTCTATGAATAGAAGCGTTTACATAAGTATGTGACCCAAAGGTCGTTACAAAGCCATTGTTTGAAAATAACATAAGTTACGAATGCAAAATAAAAGTTTCATGATTGAGACATCTCTAAGTAATGCAGTGGAAATCTAACACAGCAGGTCCATAACAGTAAGTCTATAACACCAAGACAGCAAGTCTAACAGTGGAAGTAACATCGTCTAAGCACCTGAGAAATACTCGCTTAAAAGTCAACACGAATGTTGGTGAGCTATAGTTTGTAATCAGTAAAGTAATGTAGACCACGAGATTTCAGTGCTTCAATCAGCAGTTTAAATCAGTATGAAAAGTATATGCTTAACCGTGGGCACCCAGTAACTAGACTTAACGTATGTATATCACCCCCTAAAAGTGCACTTGGCGAGTGCGTTTGTCCTCGAAGTATTAAACACCCGTTGAATGCTAGCGCGACTAGCCTGAGTGGGGATGTCAAACCCTATGGATCCATATCTAAGATTCGCATTCACGGTTAGGAAACCAATGATTAAACGTTACCGAGCTAAGGGGAATCTTTGTGCCGTTATGTTGCCCACACATATATAAAGTTTAAGAACTCGTGTCTAGTATGTAAAACGTAAAAAGCGCATGTATTCTCAGTCCCAAAAATACAACACAACAACAACAACAACAACAATACCCAATCCCACAAGTGCGAGGTATGGGGGAGGTGAGATGTAGACAATCCTACTTCTACCCTATAGTAGAAGAGAAGTCATTTCTTCGTCCACAGGCAGGACCCGTGTTCGAAGAAAGTCGTCCCTCTCTGTACTCGAGAGTAGAGAGATTGCTTCCGGTGGACCTCCGGCCAGAACTGAAACAATACTAAAAACAAAAAATAATGCATACCTGAGTGTGCCGTACGGAGCTCATGGAAGGTGCAAGCAATGTTACACCAAAATAATGATAGACAAGTATAGACGCATATAAACGTATTTAGATGCACATACAAAAAAAATATACATCCATACACATACATATATAAACCTACATACATGCATAAACATACATACCCACATATATAAGCATACCAACATACATAAACGCGCATACAACATCCATAAACATACTTCTATACAAACGTACATAATCATACCTACATAAACATAAACATACATATATAAATTCATACATGCGTAAACATACATGCATACTTCCATACATAAACATACATCAATACATTCATACATACACGAAGAGACAAGCATACCTACACATACAGCTACATACAAGCACACAACAACACACACACAAGAAACCCATATAAACACTATGCCCTAACCGCATAAACAAGTATATCCTAGTAAGTCTTACACAGCAAAGAACAAACTTATGTACAAAAGAGAGAATAAATAAATAATATATATATATATATATATATATATATATATATATATATATATATATATATATATCACATATAAACATACATACATACACACACTAATACATACAAGCACAAACCTAAACATACATACACGCACCCATAAGGATCATATAAAAACAATGCACTTAACATAAATAAACAAATATATCTTAAGCAAACATAGGACATAAAACATACATACATAACTGCATACATAAACATACATACCTGCATCCGTACATACACATTTAAACATATATACATAATCATACAAAACAACCATTCATAAATATACAAAACAAAACCATCCGAGCCTAAACATCCTTAAAAAAAAAATCACTCATCTATTCTAATTCTAGACCTCCACAAATTCCTATCAGAAGTCATGTCCTAGGTCAACAAAAGCTCCTTCATGTCGATCTGCACTCGATCCTCCCATCTACGCTTAGGTCTACCTCTTCTTCTAACACCGTCCACCGTGAGGGCCTCTACTCTTCTAACTGGAGCTGTTAGTGGGCGCCTCATAACATGGCCAAACCATCGAAGTCGTTCTTCTCTAAGTTTGTTGATGATACTCCCAACTTCAAGGTTTTCTCTAAAAACCAAATTTGGTATCTTATCTAACATGGTTTTACCACACGTCCACCTAAGCATCCTCATCTCAGCCACCTCCATCCTTCTTTCCAGAGCCTTCGTCAATGGCCAGCACTCTGAACCATATAACATGGCAGGTCTAATTGCCACCTTGAAGAATTTTCCCTTCAGTTTAAAAGGTACCTTCTTATCGCACAAGACTCCGGTCGATGCTCTCCACTTCAACCATCCTACCTTAATACGATGAGTCACGTCCTCGTCAATCCTTCCCGATTTGTGGATCATCGAGCCTAAGTATCTAAAAGAGTCATGCGGGTGCAAGATCTGGTCCCCGATGTGAATATCCACATCATCATTGAGTTTGTTTTTGTTCCCGTTGAAGTCGCTCATAAGGTATTCAGTTTTTTGTCTACTTATTCTTAGACCATTTCGTTCTAAGACCTCCCTCCATAGCTAAAGTTTTCTATTTAGCTCCTCCTTAGTTTCCGATACTAAAACAATATCATCAGCAAAGATCAAGCACCATGGGATGCTGTCATGTATCCCTCAAGACAGCTCGTCGAGGATTAAAGCGAAAAGAAAAGGGCTAAGTGCCGATCCTTGGTGTAGGCCAACTTCCACCGGGAAAAACTCTGTGTTTCCCACATGCGTCCGAACACGAGACTTCGCACCTTCGTACATTTTCGCACCATCAGTCCCAAAAATAGTTAAAGTAAAAAGGGATGCTATAACTCACAGTGAATAAACAGTAAAAGTTGAAACAAAACGTATGCAGGTAGTAAGTCTGTCCGAAAGGTCGTCAACCTAAGTCAAAGGTTACTAGGTCAGTATGTTGTCCCCATAAGTTTAAAAGTGCATAAATTAAGTTTAAGTGTCATCATCAAAGCTAAAGTAAGTTTAACAAGAATAGAGATCGAAACAAAAGGCTGAATTTGGACAGCTGTTACGACCTCTATACAAATAAAAAAGACACCTAGTCAGTGGTCATGGCTCCGTATGTGAGTCCTCTATCCACTGACCAATTTTTTCAGAACCTAACTCATCTTCGTTTGACCGTGGCGACGGTTTAAGTGTGAGTAGGTCAGAAATTTTAGCACAATGTTACAATGATGTACAACTCATTGATGTATTAGCATCACTTTGACCAAGATTCAACCATCAACACACAATATATTAAGACCAAGTAAGAATACAACTCACTTAAGAGTTTTAGAAGGATGATGAACCAAGGTTACATCATATTCTTAGTCTTAACACAAATATAAGTTCTATTTACAACTAAAGCTACAAACTTTCCTTCAATCAAACAAGTATGAACACAAGCTTGATCAAATAAAGTAATGGAACCCTAAGCTAGAGAGCTTGAATCCTTTTCACACAAGTTATGAGATTACAAAGCTAGAAAGCTTGAATCTTTGGTGTTCTCGAAGATCTTGAAACATAAAGCTTAGATCTTCAAGTTACATGAAGATCATAAACACAAGTT
Source organism: Rutidosis leptorrhynchoides (assembly GCF_046630445.1). NCBI lineage: Eukaryota > Viridiplantae > Streptophyta > Magnoliopsida > Asterales > Asteraceae > Rutidosis > Rutidosis leptorrhynchoides. The sequence continues at coordinate 238,419,905 of NC_092336.1, forward strand.
TTGATCTTTATAACAAAATAATGAGATCATAAGTTAGAAAGCTTAGATCCAACAAAAGAAATGAAGATTCAAAGCTAGAAAGCTTGAATCTTGGTTGTTCTAGGAGATCCTTGAAGCATGAAGCTAGATCTTCAAGTTACATGAAGACCACAAACACAAGTTTAGATCTTTACAACAAAATACAAAGATTATAAGTTAAAAGATTTAGATCTAACAAAATAAGTGAAGATTCAAAGCTAGGAAGCTTGAATATTCCATGTTCTTGAAGGATTCAAATCCAAATTTGAATCTACAAGATATAACAAGATCTAAAAGCTAAAGAGCTTGATCTTCCAATGATGATGATGTCGTGACCAAGAAAGGAAGAAGAAGAAGAAAAAAATCAAGAAACTTACAAGTTTTAGAGTGAGAAAGACTAGAGAGAAAATAAGAGAACAAGTGTGTGAAAAATGAGAATGAAATCAAGTGTGAAATGTGAGGAAATGGCTTGATATTTATAGGGGTGGGGAGGGCCTTTGGCCTTCGACTTTGGGGAGATAAAAAGGGGGGACAAGTTGCTTTTTGATTAGTGGTGGTCTAAAGGTGGTGATTATTGTTAGGATCTCATGCAACATTAAGGATAATGGTAAGCAAAAATGCTAGTATGTTGGCTCTTATAAATGGGTATTTTTCTTACATATAATTGGGTCATAATCCACTAATAATAGGACTAATTAAATAGTCCACTAGCTAGAGTAGGATGGGCTAAAGTCCAACAAGGTAGAAAGTCCAACAAGACTAACTAGTATGTTCTAGTAAATTACTAAGCGTAATTAAGCATCCAAAAAGCCCAAGTAATTGTTATTATAAAATAACAATTAGTATTACGTAGTCATAATATTCCGATTATGACCAAAGTTAAACGTGTACCGACAAACATAGCTCGTTCTAAACGTTAAGTGACACTAACGGTCGTAAAGGCTTCCGGGGATCAAGTTAAGTAACCTACGTACTTAATGACACGTTTTAAAATATAAACAAAAGTAATCCACATGTAGTAAGATCCCAGAGTATAATATAGCTCAATACGCACAAATACGCAATTTCGTGAATGCACAAAGCATAAAAGCAAGTCAAAAAAGTCGGGTCGTTACATTACCCACCTGTTAATGAAAATTTTGTCCCGAAATTTTAAGCTGAGGTAGATGGTAGAGTTGTGAAGAGGTGAGGATATTTCTGTTTCATCTGATCCTCTCGCTCCCAAGTAAACTCAGGTCCTCGTTTTGCATTCCATCAGACTTGAACGATCGGAATCTTACTGCGTTTCAAGGTCTTGACCTTACGGCCCATAATTTTGACAGGTTCTTCCATGAAGTGGAGTTTGTCGTCAATCGTAAGCTCTTCAAGAGGTATGACAAGTTCTGGTTCAGTAAGACATTTCTTTAGATTCGACACGTGGAAAGTGGGGTGAACTGCTCTCAATTGAGTCAGAAGATCCAAACGGTAAGCAACGGGTCCAACACGCTCCAAGACTTCAAAAGGACCAATATATCGCGGATTCAACTTCCCACGCTTTCTGAAACGGATTACACCTTTCCAAGGTGCGACTTTCAACATAACGCAGTAGCCGATTTGAAATTCGCGATCTCCACGTTTAAGGTCGGCATAGCTCTTTTGACGATCACGGGCCATCTTGAGCCTCGCTTGAATTTGGACAATCTTCTCGGTTGTTTCATGGATGAGTTCGGGACTGGTGAGTTGTTTTTCACCTACTTCAGCCCAACAGATAGGAGAACGATATTTACGGCCATACAATGCTTCAAAAGGTGCGACCTTAATGCTTGCGTGATAGCTGTTGTTGTAAGAGAATTCGGCTAACGGCAAATGTCTCTCCCAAGATTTCCTGAAATCAATAATACAAGCACGTAACATGTCCTCCAGGGTTTGGATTGTGCGCTCGCTTTGTCCGTTGGTTTGTAGGTGATACGCTGTACTCATATCTAGACGTGTTCCTAAGGCTTCTTGTAAAGAACGCCAAAATCTGGAAGCGAAAAGGGTATCGCGATCTGAGATAATCGATAAGGGTACACCGTGACGAGATACAATCTCCTTTATGTATAACTGCGCCAGTCTCTCCATCGTATCAGTTTCCTTCATGGCTAGGAAGTGTGCAGATTTGGTAAGACGGTCAACGATAACCTAAATGGTATCATAACCGCCTACCGTCTTAGGTAGCTTCATGATTAAGTCCATTGTTATTCCTTCCCACTTCCATTGCGGGATTTTGGGTTGTTGAAGTAACCCAGATGGATTCTGATGTTCGACTTTGATCTTGGAACAAGTTAAACACTTTCTAACATATGCTGTAACATCCCTTTTGAGGTTTGGCCACCAATATTGAACCTTGAGGTCGTGGTACATCTTACCAGCTCCTGGATGAATTGAATACCTTGACTTGTGGGCTTCGTCTAGAATAAGGCTCCGTAAATCCCCATAACTAGGCGCCCAGATTCTTCCAGCAAAGTATCGGAGTCCAGTTTCCTTGACCTCAAATCGAGAAACGAGAATGTTCAAGTGCTCTTGAGCAATATTCTCCTCCTTGAGAGCCTCATCTTGAGCTACGCGGATCTGGCTGTTGAGATTTGTCTGAATGGTGATGTTCAAGGCACGGACATGAAGATGTACCGTTCTCTCCTTTCAACTTAAGGCATCGGCTACAACATTTGCCTTGCCAGGATGGTAACGGAGTTCACAATCATAGTCGTTCAACTTCTCGATCCATCGACGTTGTCTCATATTCAGTTGCTTCTGATCAAAGATGTGTTGGAGGCTTTTGTAGTCGGTGAAGATAATGCTCTTAGTCCCATAAAGATAGTGTCTTCACAGTTTTAGTGCGAAGACAACAGCTCCAAGCTCGAGAACGTGAGTTGTGTAGTTTGTAACATCCCGCATTTTTCCATTAAATTATTTTAACGCCCGTCTTTTTATTTTAATAATGTCCTTCGTATCTAGATTCGTATCCTCTGTTAACTAACATTCTTAATATTTTCGTTATAGGATTATGACGTCTCCCGTACTCTCGTGTAATTCAAAATAATTCGTTTGGTTAATTCACGCACCCGCACCCGAACTTGAGGGACTAGTTTTGCCACTTGACCAAAGAGGTGGCTAGTAGTTGACTAAGTCAACTACCTCACCACCTCCACTCATTCACCCATTTCTTTCTTTCTTTCTTTCTTACTCCCTTTTTCTCTCAAGAACACAAACAAGAATTCATCATCTAAATTCGGATTAGGAAGCTAGCAACAAAATAAATTACATATTTGGAATCCTCTCTTCATCCTCTACAACTTGATACCAATTTCACCTCATTTGGGTAACTTTCTAAAATCACTAGATTTCTTGTTCTTGATGTTTTTAACTTATAAAAGTGTTAATTAGTGTCTATGGCTCAAGTCTAACATGAATATATGATTTATATGTTCGATCTTGTTATTTTGGTAACTAGCATGAACTTGAAACTTTGGTGTGTTTGATTTGGTGATTTGGTTGTTTGAATGATGTTAAATATTATAAATGCATGTATTAAATGTGTTCCTAACATCACTAGCTTCAATTTGATGTGTTGGTTGTTTTAGAAAACTTCATAAACATGATTAGTGATTTTGATGTTGTTGGTTAGGGTTTGATAGAATTGAATGTGAACATTTAATGTGTTGAATGCCATGAATTGTGGTTGGTAAGTAGTTAGTTAGATCGTATGCTTGATTATCTACAAAACGGCGTATTATATGCATGCATTAAGTTCCTGAATCCTATTTTGTGCATTTATGAACTTGAGCATTTATGATGAACATTAATTGATCATTTATTTTGGAAAGTCGATTGTTACAAATGATGTTTTTGGTTGATGAAATGTGCTTAGTTGTTTTCCTTGTCAAAAGAGCTTTCCAACGATATAAGATGCGAGTTCTAAGTGTTTGCGGTTTGTGTTTTATGCATAAAAAGGTTTTGGTTTGAGACTTAGAAAACTGAAACTGGCCAGGTGCCAGCTTGCATGTATCACCGCGGCACGGCCAGCCTATGTCGCGACGCGATATTAGGCGTGTCCAGGTTCTGACCTCCTTGTCCAATATACGAAAAATGTGTGGCATGCTATGGACCTCCGATTCACATGTAACTTGTTCTAACATGCTTATATATGAATAAAAACCTCAGAAAAATAGTTCGGGACCCGACCCGAACGTGTTGACTTTTTCGTTGACTTTGATCGACCAAAGTTGACTTCTAATCAAACTTAACCAAATGTTAGTGCAATCATTCTAACATGCTTTTATACTTGTATCTTGTATGAAACGTGACAATTTGACTCACATGCTTTAATAATCGAGTCGTAACGAGCCATAGGACTAATTAAACACTTTGACTGACCGTGTTTACCGATATTGATACAACCTATTTGTTTAGGTCAAGACTAGCATTCGTTTTTGCACACGTTTACTTGTTGAAATACATACTTGCACTCAAGGTGAGATCATAGTCCCACTTTTACTCTTTTTGAACTTACATTTGGGATGAGAAAACATAAACGTTTCTTTTTACTAAGTGAACACAAGTACAGGAAAACAAACATTCTACATACGAATTTAGAACAAAATCCTCAATTCGATTATCATTAGTTACACTTGCCAGGTGTAATCGAGAACTTATGTTGTATGGATCCATATGGGTTTGACAAACCCTCATTCAGACGGTTCGCTACCGTTTACGAATGGAATATATTTTCGAGAAACAGTGTATGTTCTAACACTATTGTGATGGGGTTCTATGGAAGGAATGTTAAGCATTGATAATTGGGTGCACGTGAATATTAACTTTTGGAATGTATTACTATTATATCAATGTTACAAATCTTGTGGTTCACTTGTACTTACTTATTTAAACCTATGATTTCACCAACGTTTTCGTTGACAGATTTCTATGTTTTTCTCAGGTCCTTGAACGTTTTGTGATACATGCTTCCGCTCATTACTTTTGATACTTGCTTGGATGTCGAGTATACATGCATATGTGGAGCATCTTTTGGCTACTTTTAAATTGTGTCGCATATGTTTCAATTGTACTTTAAACTTTGTTATGTAACTAGTTGTCGAACTACTTTGTAAACCTTGAAACATCTTTACTTTGGAAATGAATGCGACATACTTTTGGTCAAACGTTGTTTCAAAGACTTATGACCACGTAACGGGACCTAAGTAGACGGCGCCGTCAATGAAGATTTTGTCGGGTCACTACAGATGGTATCAGAGCATTGGTTGTAGGGATTTAGAGTTCATTGGTGTCGACCCCGAGTCATAGGGTACATTAGTGAATCTAGACTACAACCGGCATATAGACTTAAAGTAGGAATTACTTGACTAAATGTGCATTTATACTCGAAAACATCTATTCACATCTAACTCTATTTCATCTTAATCGCACGTTGTTTAATTTGATTGGCGCACCACCTTGACTTTATGAAGCAATGTTAAATGCACACGTGAATTAGGATAATATAATTGCCGGGATTATATTATGGTGATTCATGTGGACATTCCGACATTATGACATAAAGAATTTAAGGCGAGTCAAGGAAAATTTTTATCTTTATCTTGATTCCATATCACGATTAGTATTATTGATAATACTAATCAACGATATCTTTGTGTCATGAAGGAACGATGGCTCACCAAGCACAACACAATACTCCTCCCGAAACTCTCGAACAAGCTCTTCAACGAATGATAGCCACTGCCGTGGGAGAGGCCGTGGCCGGTCACTTCTCCAACAACAACAACAACAACAACAACAATCATGGGGCCGGTAATTCAAACTAGGGGTGCTCCTACAAAAACTTCATGAAGTACAACCCTCCCACTTTCGATGAAACCGGGGGACCGGTTGCTCTCACCCGATGGTTCGAACAAACGGAATCTGTTTTTAGCATAAGCGGTTGTCGGGACCAAGATAAGGTCAAGTTTTCCACCCTCACTCTCACCGGTATTGCTCTCTCATTATGGAACACGTATGTACAATCGGTGGGTATTGATGAAGCCCTTACACTCTCTTGGACTGAATTAAGAGAAAGAAACATCAAATACTTCCTGCGCGAAGAGACTCGAAGGCTCGAACAGGGGCCAAGAAATTTAAAAATAGCCCGAAATGACCTCGAAGCTTATAATCAACGGTTTGCCGAACTAACCTCAATTTGTCCAAACCTCCGGGCTCCTGGGCCCCAAGGAGTTGAGTTTTACATGGATGGCCTCCCTAAGAGCATTCCACACGGGGTAATGCCATCAAGATCCGTCGACCTACAAGAGGATGTGATGAGAGCCCGCCGATTTATAAAAACGGTGGACGAAATTGAAGCGCCGGCACCAACAGCCGAGGCCCAACCAGGCAACAACAAAAGAAAACAGGAAGCCTCTCCATCAAGCAACCACAACCACAACGACTCCACCAAGAAGCCTTTCACCCCCGACGGTAGGAAAAGTTATGCCGGAACTCGACCTTTTTGCAACAAGTGCCACAAACATCATTATGGAAAATGTGGCAAACCATTTTGCATCAAGTGTCAAAGAAGTGGCCATGTGGCCCATGGTTGTAAAGGTGCCGCCCCCGTCACTAAAAAGGTGCCCAGTGCACGCAGAAGGGGTACTTGTTTCGAATGTGGCCAACTGGGTCACCTTAAGAATGCATGTCCCAAGAAGAACGCCAACCCCAATGTACGCGAATGAGCTTTCAACATTAACACCTAGGATGCTGGGAATGATAATTAGTTACGGGTACGTTTCTTCTCAACAACTCTTATGTTTCATGTTTATTCGATTCGGGTCTCGATAAATGTTTTGTATCCAAGGCATTGGAGCCTACTCTTTGCACTCCACCACTCCCCCTAGATACTACTTACACCATTCAAGTGACCAACGGAAAACTTTTGCGTACCGACAGATTTTATCGGAGGGTGTACGTTAAACTTATTGGGTGGATAATTTGAATTTTGACTTGATACATATAGAACTAGGGAGCTCAAAACCTATTCATTAAGAAGGAAATGATTCCTTACATGTGTATCGATTATCGGGAACTAGATAATTTTCAGTTAAGAACCAATATCCTTTTTCCCCGTATCAATGACCTCTTGATCAATTACAAGGGTCTCGTGTGTATTCCAAATCGACCATCATTCTGGTTATCATCAATTGAGGGTTAAGGGAGACGATGTCTCCTAAACCGCTTTCCGAACTCGCTACGATAGTTGTAAATTTCTTTTAGTGTCGTTCAGTCTATCTAAGACTCCGCCCGTATTCATAGACCTCCTGAACCGCGTATGCAAACTTATCTAGACAAATCCATTATCGTATTTATAGATGTTGTCTAAACCTATTCAAGCGAAGAAGAAAAATGAACAACATCTCCGTCTTACGCTCGAACTCTTGAGAAAAGAGCAACTCTACGCCAAATTCTCCAAGTGTGAATTTTGGCCAAACGAAGTCAAATTCCTAAACCATGTTGTTAGTGGTCCAGGTATTAAAGTAAACCTTGCAAACATCGAAGCCCCGCGTAATCGGGAAACACTCACAACTCCGACTTATATTCGTAAAATCTTAGATCTCGCCGATTATTACCGAAGATTCGTTCCCAACTTTCCCCGTATTACACGACCTTTAACCTCGTTAACTCACTAAGGGAAAATTCAAACCTCTCCATGTCCGAACCTTGAACGTGATTATTCACACCAACCTTATTAGCCAAATTCGTGTAGCACAATGGAATTCAAATATGAAATATTTCTACGTGAACGCCTGAAAGGCATCCTCTCTCGATTCGAAATCAAGGAAACTGAATTTCGTTACCTTGCATGAAAAACTTGAATACTTAATTATGGATCTTATCAATCTTCTCATCACCACGTACCATGATACGTAACTCTATTATTTCACTATTACCGTCTGATTATTACTGGGACCCAAGATAACACACAAACCAAGGATACCTCTTTCTTCTTCGACTTATCGCCCTTATGCTTCTGATATATGGCCAACTACCACTCAATTCTGAACTATACGACTACGTGTACTATCCCGTTCCCACCAGGTCTCAACATTTGGCCACAAGATGCGTGATGTGACTACATCAAGATGTAAACTCATCCTATTCTAAATTCTCATTTCGCTCCTATCTTTTTCGCTCGTACTTCCGTATAAAGAAAACCTTTTATCTAAAATCTCAATGGAGAGAGAGACTCTTCACGTATTACTAGTATTCGCCACGAGGGTGAATAGCCCTGACAAACGTTTTCAGTAGCCGATAAGAAACCTGTTCCAACGAACGCTTTCGAGCCTTAACTAACTTGTTCAAACATATCTTAAGAAATTCTATTCCAACACGATGTACCATTGTCAATTATCCCTGATCAAAAAACTCGTTACACATCTAGTTTACAAGAAGCCTTAGGAACACGTTAGACATGAGTGCCGCGTATTTTCCATAAACCGACGAACCAAGCAAACGAACGATTTACATCTTGGAAAGACATGTTACAAACTTGTATTGTCACTTTTAGTTGATCCCTCTTACAACAATAGTTACAGTCGCGTGTTAACGCACACTTTTTGAAACTTTACATAACCGCAAATGTCGTTCTCCTATTCATTTGACCGAAGTAGGTGACAGGAAAATCACAGGATCCGAACTTATTCAAGAAACAACCATTGAGATAGTTCCAGTCCGAGAAGGGCTCAAGACGGCCCATAGTCGCCAAAAGGACTATGCCGATGTTAGGCGTAAACCTTCCGAATTCCAAGTCAGTAACTGTGTAATATTGAAAAACCGCACCTTAGAAAGGTGTAATCCGTTCGGGAAATCGAGGAAAGTTATATCCACAATATTGGTCCTTATTAAAATCTTGGGGCGTATTGGAACCGTTCCCTACCGCTTAGAACTTCCGACTCAATTAAGTTTCCGTTTACCCTACGTTCCATGTAACAAACCTAGAGACGAGTCCTGCGGAACAGGAACGTGGTATTCTTCTAGATAAACTTACTATTGATGACAAACTCCTCTTCAAAGGAAAACCGGTTGAAATTATGGATCGTAAAACCAAGCCTTAATACAGCGAAAAATCTCGAATGTCAAAGTTCATGAGAATGCCCAAGGACGTAGCTTCACTCATTCATAGAATTGACAACACTAGGCCTCGAGTAAGAGACATCGGCTATTGCTTCCATCTAAATTTCGGGACGAAATTTCTTTTAAGGTGTGGGTAATGTAATATCCCGCATTTTTCCGTTAAATTATTTTAACGCCCGTCTTTTTATTTTAATAATGTCATTCGTATCTAGATTCGTATCCTCTGTTAACTAACATTCTTAATATTTTCGTTATGGGATTATGACGTCTCCCGTACTCTCGTGTAATTCAAAATAATTCGTTTGGTTAATTCACGCACCTGCACCCGAACTTGAGGGACTAGTTTTGCCACTTGACCAAAGAGGTGGCTAGTAGTTGACTAAGTCAACCACTGTAGCACCCCAGCTTAACATGACCACAATATTGTCCGCTTTGCCCGCAGGCGCACGGCTTTTTCTTGACGACCACACACGAGAAGCACTTTCCCAGGAGGTCACCCATCCTGGTAGTGCTCTCGCCCAAGTACGCTTAACTACAACGTACTCGCACACCCGCTCTGCATGTGGTCCCAAAACGCGTTGTGTCATTTAAGCGTGAGTATTACCTTATAATCCCATGATCACTCATGTCCATGGGCAATGTGGGATTTGCCTAGGGTGTTACATTCACCCCCCTCTCAGGGACTCATCGTCCTCGATGAGGTTTGCCCCACCACCCCCAACGGCACATGAGTGGCTCTGATACCATTCTGTAACACCCCAGCTTAACATGACCACAATATTGTCCGCTTTGCCCGAAGGCGCACGGATTTTTCTTGACGACCACACACGAGAAGCACTTTCCCAGGAGGTCACCCATCCTGGTAGTGCTCTCGCCCAAGCACGCTTAACTACAACGTACTCGCACACCCGCTCTGCCTGTGGTCCCAAAATGCGTTGTGTCATTTAAGCGTGAGTATTACCTTATAATCCCATGATCACTCATATCTATGGGCGATGTGGGATTTGCCTAGGGTGTTACAACCACCTCACCACCTCCACTCATTCACCCATTTCTTTCTTTCTTTCTTTCTTACTCCCTTTTTCTCTCAAGAACACAAACAAGAATTCATCATCTAAATTCGGATTAGGAAGCTAGCAGCAAAACAAATTACATATTTGGAATCCTCTCTTCATCCTCTACAACTTGATACCAATTTCACCTCATTTGGATAACTTTCTAAAATCACTAGATTTCTTGTTCTTGATGTTTTTAACTTATAAAAGTGTTAATTAGTGTCTATGGCTCAAGTCTAACATGAATATATGATTTATATGTTCGATCTTGTTATTTTGGTAACTAGCATGAACTTGAAACTTTGGTGTGTTTGATTTGGTGATTTGGTTGTTTGAATGATGTTAAATGTTATAAATGTATGTATTAAATGTGTTCCTAACATCACTAGCTTCAATTTGATGTGTAGGTTGTTTTAGAAAACTTCATAAACATGATTAGTGATTTTGATGTTGTTGGTTAGTGTTTGATAGAATTGAATGTGAACATTTAATGTATTGAATGCCATGAATTGTGGTTGGTAAGTAGTTAGTTAGATCATATGCTTGATTATCTACAAAACGGCGTATTATATGCATGCATTAAGTTCCCGAATCCTATTTTGTGCATTTATGAACTTGAGCATTTATGATGAACATTAATTGATCATTTATTTTGGAAAGTCGATTGTTACAAATGATGTTTTTGGTTGTTGAAATGTGCTTAATTTTTTTCCTTGTCAAAAGAGCTTTCCAACGATATAAGATGCGAGTTCTAAGTGTTTGCAGTTTGTGTTTTATGCATAAAAAGGTTTTGGTTTGAGACTTAGAAAACTGAAACTGGCCAGGTACCAGCTCGCGTGTATTGCCGCGGTGCGGCCAGCCTATGTCGCGGCGCGACATTAGGCGTGTCCAGGTTCTGACCTCCTTGTCCAATATACGAAAAATGTGTGGCATGCTATGGACCTTCGATTCACATGTAACTTGTTCTAACATGCTTATATATGAATAAAAACCTCAGAAAAATAGTTCGGGACCCGACCCGAACGTGTTGACTTTTTCGTTGACTTTGACCGACCAAAGTTGACTTTTAATCAAACTTAACCAAATGTTTGTGCAATCATTCTAACATGCTTTTATACTTGTATCTTGCATGAAACGTGACAATTTGACTCACATGCTTTAGTAATCGAGTCGTAACGAGCCATATGACTAATTGAACACTTTGACCGACCGTGTTTACCGATATTGATACAACCTATTTGTTTAGGTCAAGACTAGCATTTGTTCTTGCACACGTTTACTTATTGAAGTATCTTTACATACGTGCACTCAAGGTGAGATCATAGTCCCAGTTTTACTCTTTTTGAACTTACATTTGGGATGAGAAAACATAAACGTTTCTTTTTACTAAGTGAACACAAGTACAGGAAAACAAACATTCTACATACGAGTTTAGAACAAAATCCTCAATTCGATTATCATTAGTTACACTTGCCGGGTGTAAGCGAGAACTTATGTTGTATGGATCCATATGGGTTTGAAAAACCCTCATTCAGACGGTTCGCTACCGTTTACGAATGGAATATATTTTCGAGAAATAGTGTATGTTCTAACACTATTGTGATGGGGTTCTATGGAAGAAATGTTAAGCATTGATAATTGGGTGCTCGTGAATATTAACTTTTGGAATGTATTACTATTATATCAATGTTATAAATCTTGTGGTTCACTTGTACTTACTTACTTAAACCTATGATTTCACCAACTTTTTCGTTGACAGATTTCTATGTTTTTCTCAGGTCCTTGAACATTTTGTGATATATGCTTCCGCTCATTACTTTTGATACTTGCTTGGATGTCGAGTATACATGCATATGTGGAGCGTCTTTTGGCTACTTTTAAATTGTGTCGCATATGTTTCAATTGTACTTTAAACTTTGTTATGTAACTAGTTGTCGAACTACTTTATAAACCTTGAAACATCTTTACTTTGGAAATGAATGCGACATACTTTTGGTCAAACGTTGTTTTAAAGACTTATGACCACGTAACGGGACCTAAGTAGACGGCGCCGTCAATGACGATTTTGTCGGGTCGCTACATAGTTTCGCTCGTGAATCTTTAGTTGTCGGGAGACGTAAGTAATAACCTTCTTCTGTTGCATCAATACACACCCAAAGCCTTATCGGGAGGCATCGCAATACACAACGAAGTCATCACTGCCTTCAGGAAAGGACATAATAGGTGCAGTGGTTAACTTCTGCTTCAGGGTTTGGAATGCCGATTCTTGCTCGTTTTTCCAAACGAACTTCTTCCCCTTATGAGTTAATGCAGTCAAAGGACGTGCAATCAGAGAGAAACCTTCAATGAACCTTCGGTAATAACCGGCGAGGCCTAAGAATTGGCAGATATGAGTCAGAGTAGTGGGGGTTTCCCACTTTCTGATAGCTTCGATCTTTGCGGGATCAACTCTGATACCCTGATCGCTCATGATATGACCGAGAAATAAACTTCCTTCAACCAAAATTCGCACTTAGAGAATTTGGCATAAAGTTGCTCTTGTCTCAAGAGTTCTAGCACGAGTCGAAGATGTTGCTCATGTTCTGTTTCACTTTTGGAATAGATGAGGATATCATCTATGAAGACGATAATGAACTTGTCCAGATATGGCTTGCATACACGATTCATGAGATCCATAAACATGGCAGGTGCGTTAGTTAAGCCAAATGGCATCACCAGAAACTCGTAGTGGCCATAACGTGTTCAGAACGCCGTCTTAAGTATGTCGCTCTCCTTCACCCTCAACTGGTGATAACATGACCATAGATCGATCTTGGAGTAAACACTAGATCCTTACAGCTGATCGAAAAGATCGTCAATTCTAGGAAGAGGATACCGATTCTTGATCGTCAATTTGTTCAGCTCTCGATAGTTGATACACATGCGGAAAGATCCGTCCTTCTGCTTCACGAACAAAAAATGTGCGCCCCAAGGCGATGAACTCAGTTAGATAAACCTTCGGTCTAGAAATTCCTGCAGTTGACTCTGCAACTCTTGTAGTTCGGAAGCTGCAAGTTGATAAGGTGCGTGAGCTATGGGTGCAGCTCCTGGCACTAGGTCGATCTAAAACTCCACTGATCTCGGCGGCGGTAATCCAGGCAACTCTTCTGGAAAGATGTCGGGAAATTCGTTCATAATTCGTACATCATCCATGCTCTTCTCTTCAACTTCTAGCTTTTTCACATGTGCCAGAATAGCAAAATGCCCCTTCTTCATAACCTTTTGTGCCTTCAAGCAACTAATAAGGTTCAACTTCTGACTACATCTCTCCCCGTAAATGATCAGAGGCTCACCATCTTTGTGTGGTATACGAAGAATCTTCTCTCCGCAGATAACTTCGGCTCTTACCTTGGACAACTAGTCCATACCAACAATCACATCAAAGCTTCCCAACTTGATGGGTATTAGATCAATCTCAAAATCCACTCCGGCTAGGTTAATAATACCTCCTCGGCTAATTTGGTCAACTTTCTCATGTTTTCCATTGGCTACGTCAACAAGCATACTCTCCTCCAAAGGAACTAATGACCAATCTATCTTAGAGCAAAAGTGTATACATACATAACTCCTATCGGCACCAGTATTATACAGAACAGAAGCTAATAGGTTATTGATAGTGAATGTACCTGTAACCAAGTCAGGATTCTCGCGGGCATCTCTTGCGTTCATGTTGAAGACTCTTCCACGTGCTGGCCCGCCATCCTTCTTCTTGTTGGGACATTCATTCCTGAAGTGGCCCTGCTGTCCGCACTCATAGCACTTCCTTGGTCCATTTGGGTTTGTCCTCACAGCTGGGGCGGTGCTCTTACAGTCTCTGCCGATGTGTCCAATCATTTTGCACTTCTCACACACGACATTGCATTATCCAGTATGATGCTTGCAGCATCTCTTACACTGAGGAAAGGTGCCCTTGTAGTTAGGGTTTGAGCTAGGATTCGGGTTCGGGTTCCTCCAGTCGTTGTTCCCTTTGAAATTCTCATACCTTTTAGCTGGGTTCTAGTCAAAACCTTTTCCCTTGTTTCCGTCCCACTTACGTTTCCCATTACTAGCTCCCGATTTTGATTTCACCTTCTCTGGCTCTTGGCGGGTAATTTGATTCATCAGGGTGTGCGCCATGCGCATAGCTTTCGGGACATTCGCTGGTTTCGATGAAGTGACATTTCCATGAATATCCTTGGGGAGTCCCCACAGATACCGTTCCATGCGTTTGAACTCAGGAGTAACCATTGTGGGGAACATCAGGGCTAACTCCAAGTACCTTCGGTTATAGCCATCATGGTCAGATCCTACAACTTTCAGTTCCCAAAACTCCACTTCCATCTTCTGAATTTCTGTTCTGGGGCAGTACTCCTCGATCATAGCCCTCTTAAACTCTTCCCATGGTGTAGCATAAGCTTCGTCAATTCCCCGAGCCTGGGCGAACGTATTCCACCAAGTCAAAGCGCCATTCGATAGTGTGCAGGATGCGAACTTAGTCATGTTTGCTTCGGAACAGTTACTCACACGGAACATGTGATAACCCGTCCGAATCCACTTGGACGAATACATCATTTATTGATTTCATAGTGAGGTTTTGACCCCTAAATGATACGTTTTATAAACATTGCATTCTTTTGAAAAGGCACACCATAAATAAATATATAAATCCAAGGTTTTCGACATCTGATGATTTCTACGTATAGACAATCACCGTATATAATAGTTTTTAACAATACATCCGTTGACAATACAGTCAAATAAGATACATGGTGATGATTTGTGAATGCAAATTTTTCTCGAATAAAGCATGTAGGACTCCATGCACATAGCTTGTATAATGTATAAGCAAATAGCGGAAGACTTCTAGGAACCTGAGAATAAACATGCTTAAAAGTGTCAAAACAAAGGTTGGTGAGTTCATAGTTTTAGTGTTGCGCATAATCTGTATATAAAGGTGGATCACAAGATTTTAGTTGTTTCATCCAGAAACATTTATCAAAATATCCTACAAGATTGAGTACCCTGGTAACTAAAATTTAACGTTATAATAAGTACCCCTGTTTTAACATACATGCAACCAACATGTACAATATACGCAATCCAACGTGTACTAAACTCAAATAGTATACATCTATTTTATAGTTCAAGCTAGGGTTTCTATACCTGGAACAGACGGGGGTGTCAAGCCCTATGGATCCATATACAACTATTCACGCCCACCAGTTCTTATAACCGGCAGTTACTAGTTACCAAAGCTAAGGGATTTTCGGTTCAAACTCAGTGTAGAATTTAATATGTACTTGTGTCCATTGCATTTAAAATAAATTGTATGTATTCTCAGCCCAAAAATATAGATTGCAAAAGCAATTGAAAAGGGAGCATATGAAACTCACCTTAGCAGCACATAAGGTCATTCACCGAAATGTGACCGAAACTCGGAATGCAAAATAACCGTAGATCTCAACCTAGAGAACATATGTTGGTCAATACATGTCTAACAAGCTAGGTCGGGTCATAGTGTATCACAATCCTAATGCTCGAGACCGACATGCAAAAGTTAACAAAAGTCATCTCAAAATTCAACCTGACCCAATATGATCTTTAAATTTATACACGTTTATTAACATAGTATAAGTCTTGATAATTGAACGAATTTATAGTTTATCAAACTCAAAATATTATTTATTTCAGGAGCTATATTATATTTGAATTATCATGGCAATCGAAAATATTTTATTATTTCACATAGTTTTCCAACACTTGTAAAATCAGATTATAGTGTTTATAAAGCTTTAAAACATGATAAGACAGTCAACTTTGACAATTGTTCAACAAAACGAGACGTGCCTTATATAGAAATTCATTTACTCGATTAGTAATATCTAAAAATCCAATTTATCAATCTCATAGACAAGTTATTTAAATATTAATTTACAGTTTCAAACACAATTTCAATTAACGTCAAACATAATTCAGTTGACCATATCTTTTAATCCGTTCATCGAAATCACGCGATTTCAAAATGAAAAGTTAATAATTTTTCGCCAGCTTTCCAAAAACATGCATATCATATACTTTATATCAGTAGCATATGTATCAAATTCGTGATTCATCATAAACTATCTAACGACAAAATTAAAGCATACAAGCATGCATAAACATATATACTTGAGCACTAGACATGGATACACTATTAATATATAAAAGATAAGATATGAATGCTCACGTATCAATATTGTGAGTCAATATTATAGGAAAGTACGTAGATGTGACGGAGATGATAAACACTAGATTGACCTCATGAGCATACCCTCGAACATTACCCATAACCTCCATGGCTATAACCCATAATTTCCTTAGCTCTGTCCCGTTCGAAAAACCCGTTTGAAATTACACGCTCCTAACCCAGTCGTAGTATTTTATGTATAATAATATTAATACTAATAATACTAATATTAATAATAATAATAATAATAATAATAATAATAATAATAATAATAATAATAATAATAATAATAATAATAATAATGAAATAAATAAATATATACGGAGTGTTTTGCTGAAATGAATTCTCCAAACTGAAAACGTTCGATATTTAAAGAGGTGTGTCAGCCACTTACTACCCATGAGATCGCATGGGAATTTGCCTGTGTGGCCATGCGATCGCATGGCCTTGTAATCCAGCTCATGCGCACAATTCTTCCTTGCCGACACTCATTTGTTAAATGTAAACAATTATATATATATATATATATATATATATATATATATATATATATATATATATATAATCTTTAGAATTAATTAAATATTATATTATATTCTCGTGCATAGTTGGTTTGTAATATTAGTTCCGATGACTTGTACGTTGTCGCTCGACTAATGTTCCGGTTTCAGTTTTTCGAACGCTATTTCGTACGCTTAGAAAACTTGCACTTTACATTTCGCGACATGTACCTTTATCAATAATTAGACTTATTTCACCAATAATTATACTAATTGAAATGTCACCTATACCTTTGAGTGTTATGGTCATTTGCTTCTTAAAATCATTGTCTCATTATATATATAATAGTATTATTTTAATTCAAAACATTTTATGGCTAAGTTAATATTATTTTTTTTATCACTTTGTAAAATACAAATATATTTTCATTTAGAAATATAAACTTTTATATTTTAGAAATATTTATTTATTAATATAATATTTATTTTTTCAAAAACTAATTATATTTCAAAGTTTAATATATAAAATTTTAAATTGTTTAAATAATAGATATTCCAACATATTGTATATATTCAAGTTATGTTATTTAAAAAAAACATTTTAATATTCTATTGTATCGAAAAACGTTTCTGCACGTTTGAGAATAGATTAATCGAATATTATGAATTTCAGTTCTCCACTAACTTTTGTCTAATTTCTTTATTTGACACTTTGTTCCTACTTGTAGATCACTTTACCATTTATTCCGAATACCGTTAAAAAGGAAAGGTTTCCTAAATCAAAGTGGACCTCTCAACAGAGACCCGTAATCATATCATAATGCATCTTGATAATTTAATCATTTGATATTATCTGTTAATTTCCTTCGATAAACATATATTGAAACTAATACGTTTATGTAAAGTATTATTCATCAAATACTTTGTTAACGTTTTCAAGTCATATAATAATTTCATAACTTATTTTCATATCAACCAAATCGTTAAATGTTTTATTAATATTTCTCAAATTAATAATCACACATATGTATATATTCATACATATCTATTTACACATAATTGTTCGTGAATCATCAAGAGCAGTTGAAGGGTAAATGAATACATGAACACAGTTCAAATTTTTTAGGATTTCAACATTACAGGCTTTGCTTATCGTGTCAGAAACATTAAATCATTTAAATATTAAGTTTAAATTTGATCGGAAATTTCCTGGTTGTCACAGTACCTACCCGTTAAAGAAATTTCGTCTCGAAATTTGATTGGGATGATCATGGCTGACAATAAGTAGGTTTTCATGACACATATGAATTGATAAATAGAGTTTTATCATCATTGAGTAATATGGATAAAACCATTTGATTTTGTGAAGAGTACGAGTGAATCTATCACTAAAGAGTGAAATGGGAAAAGTAAAGTTTCGTCATATCTTTTAACGTAGATAGGATTGATTTCCGAAGCTCAAGGGATTTAGAGAAATCTTCGTAATAAGATTTAGTTCTTCAGTAATTAAGGAGATTAGGATCCTCTTGGTTAAATGCGATAATCTGTTTCGATTGCTCTGTCGGATATTTCCCAATAAATCCACTCCCTTTGTTTCCTTATCCTCACAGCTCATACTTTCTATTCCTTCTCCCTCAATTCATACTTTAAAGCATTCGTCAATATGCTTCATCCAGTTCTAATTCTTGATATACTCCTAACTTTCATTTTCGTCATTCTTCTTTTCCATCTGCCACCAGAAGAATCTATTCACTTCTATTATACTATTGATTTTATAGTGTCTTTAGTCCTCCCCTGTCTTTATATTGCTATATGTATCGATATATACGGTTTGTAATTTCTGGGTTGTTGTTGGGCTTTATATCTTCCCTTATATTTCGATGTTCCTGCTTCTGTCTTCTATAATCATTGTCATCCACAGTTAATGCTCTTTCCTATTTGGTGCGATTTATACTCCCATTTCTATTTTACAGCTTCATTCTTTTGTTTTCTCTTCCCGTCTTTAAGTCAAGTGAATAATGGTCCAGAATTCGTAGATATGATTTTCGGAATGAACATAGTTAATGTTCTAAGAAAGAAATTGTAATGGCACGATCTTGATTTGTCAAATTACCAGAATATCTCAGAAAAGGCCGAATCATCAAGAAAAATATTTTCTTGATATGTTTAGAGGTTGAGTAGAATACAAGAGTCATGTAACATGGCACACGATGACAGTATGGTCTGTGAATCGTCATGTTCCATTAGAAACTCATCATGACTTATTGTAATATAATCACATTGATCAAGTGTCATTATATTATACTAACTCATGCTTCAGTTTCCAACACTACTTCAAAAACATTCATACTTTAAACTTGAAGGTTTCAGAATTTAGAAACTAAAATAGTTTCTTTTATGATGTAACACAGATAGCGCGAAGAGGTAAATGATTTCGGATAACAATAGTTATGAAGATATCTTCAGAAATATCGAGGATATTTATAATGAAAGATACGATGATGTCTTAGAATTTCTAATATCAATGGATGATGAAGAAGATTTGTTCGTAAAGGTTTAGAGTCAGGAGCAAGGTATTCGATAAAGGCTTCAGCAGACACTGAATCATTTGGATTATTTGAAGGCAGATTTAGTCTTTGTGATTTTTCAACAGTCTCCTTCACAGTTTGCTCAATCCGTTTTTCAGTTCCAAATCTGAGCTTTTTCAACACACCACTCTTTATTATCAAACTTTTGGCCATTAAGACCATTTACAATTTTGCTGCTTCATCAGCATTCAAAGTTATCATAACCGAATCGTCGGTTATCAATCCGAGGTGTTTTCAAGAGTTTGAAGGGTTTGAATGAAGATTGTAATTGTCCATATACATATGATGTTTTATAGTCTTGAATGATACAAATATTTTTTCGGGTTTTATGAATAGAAGTGATGTTCTAGCACAGTTTAGAAGTCAAAGTATAGCTTTGAAAGGTGTAGGGATCTGAGAGTGATGATATTGGTTATATCTTGACTTGGATTCTAATATGTTAAAATCAGAATATGTAATTAAATTTGAATGAGTATGGTTGTTTTGATTTCTATGAAAGAATATATCTCGTTGTGAAAGTAGTGAGTATAGTTGATGATTTGTTGAATCAGAATCGAAGAATGTAACATATTAATTGTGAATTTATATATCTTTCACGTATTACCTACCCGTTAAAAGTTTCACAAGTAATATTTTGTACCAGAGAATTTTATTACAGTCTTTATGAAAATATATGTATGTATATTTTCTTCAGATGTAATACAGATTTAATGAGTTAATATCATATTAAGCTCATTTGATTTTCGGCTGGATTAGAAATGAATAATCTCTAAAACATTAAAGATTTCATAATCTTCACAGAGTATTTCACTAATGTAATCAATACTTCGTTATTCAGTTTTATTGATATTTCCTTAGTGAATCATGTTGGTGCTTATGGAACGCTTGCTAACTTCGCAAGGTACGAATGATATTTTCTAGAAAGTTTCAAGTACATCGAAAATGAAAGTGTAAAATCAAACATGTATTTGAATAATACACTTGATTTATTATGAAATGGAATCTATTAAGTCGAAGCAGAGATTATAGTTAACGATTGTTAAGTCATTAACGAAGGATGTACATCATAGCATATTAATAATATGAACTAACCGAGTAGTTAAGATTCACACGTAATAGCTTAGTACGAAAAGATTTATTTTGATCTCAAAATTCATATATATATATATATATATATATATATATATATATATATATATATATATATATATATATATATATATATATATATATATATATATATATATATAAAATATACATATAATTTCTTCAGAGGGAATGAGTTAATACTTCATAACTCGTTGATACGATATACGCGTTGTTGATTAGTGATGATGTTTGCGGTGATTATGGATCTGGCAGAGCTTGTGATGTTGTGGATGATGCTGATGCTGACAGTATTGAACAGTGCTGGTGATGCTGACGGTACTGTTGATGCTGCTGGTAAAATAGATCTAACTTGTAAATCGTGCACCATTCCGATCAGGGTTTTATTTCATCATTTTTATTCGTTCACTCATCTGGTTTACAATTAGAACTAGTATAAGTAATCTCTAAAACTTTTAGAAGCTACATATTCTCTACAGAATATTTCTTCGATGAAGTTATGAATCAATATGAAAGGACCCGTTCATATACATTATAAACGATTCACAATAATTGATTTCATTGCGAGCTACTTGACCTCTATATGATACATTTTACAAATACTGCATTCATTTTTAAAAGACAAACTTTCATTTCATCGAAAGTTGACGGCATGCATACCATTTCATAATATATTCAACTATAAATGATTTAATAATAATCTTGATGAACTCAACGACTCGAATGCAACGTCTTTTGAAATATGTCATGAATGACTCCAACTAATATCTATAAAATGAGTAAATGCACAGCGGAAGATTTCTTTCATACCTGAGAATAAACATGCTTTAAAGTGTCAACCAAAAGGTTGATGAGTTCATTAGTTTATCATAAACGATCATTTTAATCATTTTAATAGACCACAAGATTTTCATTTCTCATAAATACACATCTCATATCAGGCATTTCGCAAACTGCATAGAGATAAAAATCATTCATATGGATTGAACACCTGGTAACCGACCTTAACAAGCTGCATATAGAATATCCCCCAGTATACAGCGCGCAGTTAATATACTAAATAATACCTCGAAGTACTAAAGCATCCATAACCTTGATGGGGCTCGTTGGCCCGATAGATCTACCTTTAGGATTCGCGTCAATTAGGGGCCATTTCCCTAATTCTTAGGTTACCAGACTTGAAGGGGCGATATTCGGTTTAATAATCCAACCATATAATGTAGTTTTCGATTAATTGTGTCTATTTCGTAAAACATTTATAAAAGCAGCGCATGTATTCTCAGTCCCAAAAATATATATTGCAAAAGCATTTAAAAAGGGAGCAAATGAAACTCACACTATGATATTTTGTAGTAAAAATATGCATACGACGAAACTGAACAATGCAGGGTTGGCCTTGGATTCACGAACCTATATCATTTATATATATATTAACACATATAATCGTAATCGAACAGATTTATATATTATATCTTAAATTATGTATTATATATATTTACTTTGTATATATACTTAAAATGATTAATATTTATATAGTTACATCAGTATATTTATATGTATATATTAATAATACCTAATTTATTAAAAATATTAATATGATTAGTACATACTTATATGTAATATTACTATAAGTATATTTTTATATCAATAATAGTAATAATAAAAGTTGTTTTTGATTATAATGATAATAATACTACTAATAATAATAACTATAAAAATAATGATTTTTCAAATAATAATAATACTAATATTTATATTAATATTTATAATGATACTAATAATAATAATAATTACAATAATAATAATAATAGTAATAATAATAATAATAATAATAATAATAATAATAATAATAATAATAATAATAATAATAATAATAATAATAACAATAATAATAACAATAATAATAACTAATAATAATAATAACAAATAAACAACCTTTAAAGCTTTTCCTAAAAACAATGTCTCAGACCGGACTCGAACCCGAGACCTCTCGCTCACCCAACATCTCCCCTAACCACTCCTCCATCCTTGCTTATCTGACTAGACCCCGATTTATATTTATATAACCCATTTCTCTGTTTCCAATCCGAATAGCCCAAGCCCAACATCATTTATTTAAAACTCTCGACCCAAAATATACATTGGATCTCAGTCTAATGGAAGTGTGGCCCAACATATCAAATTATAAGCCCATACATAACACGTTTTAATCCAATAACCATATACAGTCCCTGTTATGTTTTTCTGTCGATGGAAACAGCGTACAACAGGAAGAAATAGTTCATGATGGTGATACTTCGGATGTTTTAGCAAAAAGATAGAAACAGTTCAAGCATTAAACAATAACATCATCAAATACTAGTCATCGTCTTTATCATCATACCATTATCATTAATCATCATCATCGCCACTTTATCATTATCACATCATCATGAATCACGCATCCTTTCCTTCCACATCATAATCATTATCGCTATTTATCATCACTCATTCTTCGCCATCGTAAAAAAAATGTTTGATGTTGTAGTTATAACCGAATCAATTAATAGTAGCAACTAGGATTAGCAGGAATATTAAAATAGTCATGGTTGTGAGTTGTGGTTTTGTTGTCGTCGGTTGAAATAGAAAACAAAAAAAATAAAAAAATAAAAATACCAGCCCGTCAAAGACGTTTGGAATGGTGGCGGTTTTGAGTGGTTTATGATTGTTTTACGCCTGTCAAACAGGAGCATGTAAGCTTAATAGCAGCAAGATGCAGTGTTGGAGATGGTTTAGTGGTGGTGATCGCGGTTATGGTGATCGAAGGAAAATGAAGGTAATGGTGGTGTTGAGTTTGGGTTTATGAGGTGGTACGGTGGTGATGGTTGAAAGTTATTACGGTGGTGGTGTGATCAAACGATGAGGGTTCTAACCGAAACAAAAATTCGAATAGCAACAACATAAATGGGTTTAGTGGTGTGGTGTTCGTATTAAGTTTTAACCAAGACAGTTTTAAGGAAATGGTTTTGGGTTCGATAGTTATGGTTGTTCAAACAAGAAAGTGTCATGGTGGTTATGGTTGGTGAAGGTGGTTGTGGTAGAGAGAGAGGGGGATGTTGCGGTTGTATACGATTGTGATGGTGGGTGATCGAGTATGGTGGAGTGGTGGTCTCGAGTGGTGGTGACCGGTGAGTGACTATGGTCATATGATGAGTTGTCGGTCATAGAGAAACTAATTAACCGGCATATCACCGGTACCAATTTCTTTAAACCAACATCAAATACAGGTTGTTAGGAATCACCCTTGCCATCGTCGAATTGATCAATTACCATGACAAATGAGTTGGAATTAGAAGAATCTCCAACATGTTGTTTAATAATATTAACATGTTCTTCCAGGTTGATGATATCCCATTTCCAATCGGTTGACCCGTTTAGATCCCACCTTATTGTTTAATTTTTGAAGTATTGAAAAATGAAAATAGAATGAATTATGTTCCTTCATATTTTTTTAACTCCTGATAATATATATAGTAGAAATAGTGTCTGGATGCATGCACATATATGTGCATTATTGAATCAATTTGGAAACCACCAAAAACAGTATTATAATATTTAATCATATAATTTATAAAGCAACGTGCTAAAAAATCTCTAACTATAGCTAGTCTGCTGACAGTTTAGCAGTGCTAGTATTTCGTACTCCGTTGTAAATCAGTGGCGGATATGGGTCTTCAGAAAAATCCCATATTTTAAATTAAATATATTTATTTATTTTGGTCATTATGGTATAAAATTCGATCATTAATTATTAAATAAAAATTACATTAATTATTCTCTCCCAACCCTAAGTAAAATATAAAAAGTTTTAAAATTCAATAAATAACTTCTAAATATATTATTAATAAACCTAAAATTTATAAACTCATTTTCGAATCACCGTTTATTTTAAAATCACATAAGTTTCTTTTTAACTCGTTTATTATCAATCAATATAACAATTGAGTGTTACTGTTGTTTACTAAATAACTTCAAAATCACAAAATATATTTTTAATATACTTTTTATGTATATACAGATTTATTTTAATAATAAATTTTATTATCTCTTATATCATTTTATAATTTAAATCATATATTATATCAACTATGTTTCAAAGTATTTTATATATATGTATTTAAATATATGTGTATTTATTTATTTATTTATAATTAATAGTTCGTGAATCGTCGAAAATGGTCGAAGTTAAATGATTGTATGAAAATAGTTAAAAATTTTGAGACTCAACATTACAGACTTTACTTATCGTATCGAAATCATATAAAGTTTAAGTTTAAATTTGGTCGAAAATTTTCGGGTCGTCACAGTACCTACCCGTTAAAGAAATTTCGTCCCCGAAATTTGATCGAGGTCGTCATGGCTAACAATAAAAATGTTTTTATCACAAAAATGAGTTGATAAATAGAGTTTTATCATCATTGGGTAATATGGATAAGACAATTCATTTAGGTGAAAAGTACGAGTGAAGCTATCACGAAAGAGTGAAATGAGTATAATGCAGATTCGTCTTAACCAGTGATATAGCCACGGTTGATTTTAGAAATTAAGGTGCGTCTTAACTTTTGACATTGTCTTGGTTAAATTCCGGAATTCAAGGGATATAAAGAAATCTTCGAAATCTAAAAGATTTAATTCCTCGGCGAATAAGGAAAATAAGATCTCTATAATTAAATACGGTGATGTACCTCGATTACTCTGTTTGATAGTTCCATTATAAATTAAACTTTTTCCGTTCCATTATTTTCCACTCCTATACTCAATTCCCAAATTCAAAAGATTATGAAAATGCTTAATCCAGTTCTAATCATTGTTCTTATCCTTACTATCGCAATGATCGTTCTTCTTTTCCAACTCCCCCCAGAAGAATCTGTTTATTTCTACTATGCTCAAGGGATTATTGTATTTATAATCCTCCCGTGTCTTTATATTGCAATACGTACTGATATCCACGGTTTGTAATTTCGGTGTTGTTGTTGGGCTATATATTTTCCCCTATATATATTGGAGCTTCATGCTCTTGTTTTCTCTTCCTGACTTTAAATCAAGTAAATAATGGTCCAGAATTTGTAGATATCAAATTTGGAATGAACATAATTAATGTTCTAAGAAAGAAATTGTAATGGGACGATCTTAATTGGTTAAATTACTAGAATTCAAGAGAAAAGATAGAACTATCAAGAAATTATGTTCCTGATAAGTTTTTAGATTAGATAGAATGTAAGAGTCGTGTAAATGGCACATGATGATGTTAGGATCTGTGAATCATCACGTTCCATTAGAAACTCAGCATGACTAACCGTAATATAATCATGTTGATCAAGTGTCATTATATTATAATAACTCACGCATCAATCTCCAACACTACTTCAAAATCATTCATATTTTAAACTCGAAGGTTTCAGAATTTAGAAACTAAAATAGTTTCTTTTATGATGCAACACCGATAGCACGAAGAGATAACTAATTTCGGATAAGAAAAGTTTTGAAAATATCCTCAGGAATATTGAAGATATTTATGATAATATTTTCAAATTTTCTAAGATCGAAGGTTGATGAAGAAAGATTTTTCACAAGATTTAACATGACTTCGGAGCAAGATATTTGCTGAAGATTTCATTGGATCCAGAATTACCTGGATTCTTTGAATATAGAGTTTGGTCCTTGTATTTGTCCTCGGTCTCCTTCAGGGTTAGCTCAATCTGTTTTTCAGTACTAGATTTTCTATCGAGCGTTCCCAACATTCCATTCTTTATTATCAAACTTTTGGCCGTTTAGACTATCTACAATTTTTGCTGTTTCCTCTGCATTTAATGATACCATATCTGAATCATTGGTTATCAATCCAAGGTGGTTTCAAGAGAATTGTGTTTTTAGATGATTAAACGCTGATGGTAATATGGTGGAATATAAAAGGTATTCCGATAATAATAATGAAAGGTAAACTTATATATCAAAGTTATAATAAGGCCTATTCAAATGAAAAGTCGAAACTGACTTGTTGGAGCTGTGACAAAATTGGCTAGTTTGAAAAAGAATGGCAGTGTTATTTTCGGTATTAACAATGCCAAGGAGCTAGCACAGATACGTGTTAAACGTTTACTCAGGTTCTGAGTGTTTTCTGGTGCATAACTATATGCATAAATCCTTCCTTCCGTAGATGAAGTGCGGTTGGTTCATCCTTTCGATTGAGGTGTTTTCAAGAATCATGAAAGGTTTGAACTCAGATTGTAATCGTCAAGATATAAATGAGGTTTAGGATGAAATCAAATGGCAAACTTGAAGAAATATTTAGTTTCATATGTTATAATCAATATTTTAATTCATTTTAATTGTCCAATGTTGGCAGTCCACAGTTAGCAGTCCACAATTAATAATTCAATAATTTAATATATAATATTCGAATTAATTAATACGTATCTTGACCCATTGTATACATGTCTCAGACTCGATCACAACTCAAAGTATATATATTATTATAGAATCAACCTCAAGCATGTATAGCTAACTCTCGCATTACTACATATAGAGTGTCTATGGTTATTCCAAATAATATATATAGATGCGTCGATATGATATGTCAAAACCTTGTATACGTGTCCCGATATTTAAAGTGCGTAAAATAAATAACAAAAATTAAATGACGATAAATAAAATTGCGAGAATAAAAATTGCGATAATGTAATAGGGAATTAACAGTTAGCTAGGAACAGTTAGCTAGGATTTTTAACAAAATTTCTCATAGTTAATTTGTTTGTTTCTAACAAATTTTATTTTGTCCAATGTTTTCTTCATTATGTCACTTGTTGGATTTTGATAGGTTAAAATCCAAATATGAAATTTGAATGAAAATGGTTATTTTGCAGTGAACGGATTCGTATCTTTGTAGATGTAAGTAGGATAGTAAATGAATGTTGAATCAGATTTGAAGAATGTACAATGTAACTTATTAATGTGAAATCTAAATATTTCTCGGGTATTACCTACCTGTTAAAATATTTTCACCATTAATAGTTTGTACAAAAGAATTTTAATTACAATCTTTATGAAAACATATATACATATATATTTTCTTCGGACGTAATCATGGATTTAATGAGTCAATGTGATATTCAACTCATCTGATTTACAATTAGAACTATGATACATAATCTCTAAAACATTAGAGTTTACATAATCGTCATGTAGAACGAAGATAATTGATGTAGAACGATACGTAGAACGATGATTATACTCGAGGTACATAATGAGATGTTGAGGCATGGATTGTTGATGGTACTGGTGCTGTTATTGATGGTACTGTTGGTGCCGGTGATGTTGTTGAAGCTGGTAAATTTTGCATCATATTCTCCAAATTGATTACTCGAGCGCGAATTTCGTTGACTTCTTCTATTATTCCGGGATGATTGTCGGTCGAAACGAGCTGATGAATAAGATCTAGATTTTTAGATAGAATATAATCGTGATGAGATATCCTGGAAATAAGGGTGAAAATGGTGTTTCGGACTAATTCGCATGTAAGTGTTTCAGGTTCTTCACCAAGAGGTGAATTTGGTTGGTGAAAGGGATCGCCTTTTTTGCGTCTCCATTGATTAAGTCGACTACGAACCTATCAGATGAATTGGGGATGGCTGATTGGTTGATTCATTCTGGTGACGCTGCTTTCGGAGCTTAGGTGAACATCAATGTCAAAATAGCTGTCGGAATCAGAGGAATTCGAACTGGTTGAGAGATCCATCTCGTATGATCAGATGGAGGATTTTCGATATGAATTAGATTATAGGATGTAGATTAGTATCCTGCAATACATAATTTACATGTGCATATATAATACTAAAATCCCATAAGTTACGGAGGAATCTACGGAAGCTGTCAGGCAAAATTTATAGTAACAGATACGCTAAGATATGAATTTTGTTTGTACACTATCGATGCACTAACTGCAGTAAGATGTGTCTAGACTAAGAATGATAAGCAGGTAATTTTCGACACAAAATGATATGCAAAACTTTTGACATGCAGACACTGTCAAATTCCAGACTCACTAATGCATCTAAACAACTATCAGTTAGACACACTAATGCAAGACCTGGTTCGCTAAGACCACCGCTATGATACCAACTGAAAGGACCCGTTCATATACATTATAAACGATTCATAATATTTGATTTCATTGCGAGGTACTCGACCTCTATATGATACATTTTACAAACATTGCATTCGTTTTTAAAAGACAAACTTTTATTTCATCGAAAGTTGACGGCATGCATACCAATTCATAATATATCCAACTATAAATGACTTAATAATAATCTTGATGAACTCAACGACTCGAATGCAACGTCTTTTGAAATATGTCATGAATGACTCCAAGTAATATCTCTAAAATGAGCAAATGCACAGCGGAAGATTTCTTTCATACCTGAGAATAAACATGCATTAAAGTGTCAACCAAAAGGTTGGTGAGTTCATTAATTTATCATAAACGATCATTTTCATCATTCTAATAGACCACAAGATTTTCATTTCTCATAAATACACATCTCATATCAGGCATTTCACAAACTGTATAGAGATAAAAATCATTCATATGGATTGAACACCTGCTAACCGACCTTAACAAGATGCATATAGAATATCCCCCAGTATACAGCGCGCAGCTAATATACTAAATAATACCTCGAAGTACTAAAGCATCCATACCCTGGATGGGGCTCGTTGGGTCCGATAGATCTACCTTTAGGATTCGCGTCAATTAGGGGCCATTTCCCTAATTCTTAGGTTACCAGACTTGAAGGGGCGATATTCGGTTTAATAATCCAACCATATAATGTAGTTTTCGATTACTTGTGTTTATTTCGTAAAACATTTATAAAAGCAGCTCATGTATTCTCAGTCCCAAAAATATATATTGCAAAAGCATTTAAAAAGAGAGCAAATGAAACTTACACTACGATATTTTGTAGTAAAAATATGCATACGACGAAACTGAACAATGCAGGGTTGGCCTTGGATTCACGAACCTATATCATTTATATATATATTAACACATATAATCGTATTCGAACAGATTTATTTATTATATCTTAAATTTTGTATTATATATATTTAATTTGTATATACACTTAAAATGATTAATATTTATATAGTTACATCAATATACATATATATATATATATATATATATATATATATATATATATATAGGGGCAGAATCAATGGAGAAGTAACCAATCGGGGGGAAGCGGGGGGAAGCAAATTTTTTTTTTCCGTTTTTTTTGAATTTTTTTTCCGGCATCAAGATCACACGAAAATATAAACATTTAGAAGAGACACTTCGTGATGAATGTTATTATTTAGGCGGGAAAACGATCGACAAAAATAACATTCAAGATAATATTGTTCGTGAAGAATATGAACGTTTTTTTTTTCATGTTTTGTGAAGTAAAATTTAGCCCGATTTAGAGTTTAGGGTTTAGGGTTTAGGGTTTAGAGTTTGATGTTTTGGGTTTATTCCATAAACCCAAAACACCAAACCCTAAACCCTAAACCCTAAACTCTAAATCGTCCGTGTTAAAAACTCAATCTAAATCCTAAATCTAAACCCTAAATCTAAACCCTAAACCCTAAATTTCTAAACTCTAATATCTAAACCCTATAAACCCTAATATCTAAACCCCAATAGCTAAAACCTCAAAATACGCTCGAAAAACACGATAATTGTTATATATTACTTCTTCGAGCGTTTTCCCGCCAAAATAAAAATATTTATCACAAAGTGTCTATACTAAATGTTCATATTTTCATCTCGTCTATAATGTTCGTGAACAAAGTTTTTTCAAAAAACGAAAAAAAAAGTTTTTGCTTCCCCCCGCTTCCCCCCGAATGGTTACTTCCCTCTTGATCCTACCACTATATATATATATATATATATATATATATATATATATATATATATATATATATATATATATATATATATATATATATATATATGTATATGTATATATATATATATATGTATATGTATGTATATATTAATAATACCTAATTTGTTAAAAATGTTAATATGATTAGTACATACTTATATGTAATATTACTATAAGTATATTTTTATATCAATAATAGTAATAAAAGTTGTTTTTGATTATAAGGATAATAATACTACTAATAATAATAACTATAAAAACAATGATTTTTCAAATAATAATAATACTAATATTTATATTAATATCTATAATGATACTAATAATAATAATAATTACAATAATAATAATAATAATAGTAATAGTAATAGTAATAGTAATAATAATAATAATAATAATAATAATAATAATAATAATAATAATAACAATAATAATAATTAATAACAAATAAACTACCTTTAAAGCTTTTCCTAAAAACAATGTTTCAGATCGGACTCGAACCCGAGACCTCTCGCTCACCCAACATCTCCCCTAACCACTCCTCCATCCTTGCTTATCTAACTAAACCCCGATTTATATTTATATATCACATTTCTGTGTTTCCAATCCGAATAGCCCAAGCCCACCATCATTTATTTAAAACTCTCGGCCCAAAATATACATTGGATCTCAGTCTAATGGAAGTGTGGCCCAACATATCAAATTATAAACCCACAGATAACGCGTTTTAATCCAATAACCATATACAGTCCCTGTTGTGTTTTTCTTTCGATGGAAACAGCGTACAATAGGAAGAAATAGTTCATGATGGTGATACTTCGGATGTTTTAACAGAAAGATAGAAATAGTTCAAGCATTAAACAATAACATCACCAAATACTAGTTATCGTCTTTATCATCATACCATTATCATTAATCATCATCATCGCCACTTTATCATTATCACATCATCATGAATCACACATCCTATCCTTCCACATCATAATCATTATCGCTCTTTATCATCACTCATTCTTCGCCATCGTAAAAAAAAAGTTTGATGTTGTAGTTATAACCGATTCAATTAGCAATAGCAGCTAGGATTAGCAGGAATATTAAAATAGTCATGGTTGTGAGTTGTGGTTTTGTTGTCATCGGTTGAAATAGAAAACAAAAAAAAAAAATAAAAAAAAATAACAGCCCGTCAAAGACGTTTTGAATGGTGGCGGTTTTGAGTGGTTTATGATTGTTTTACGGCTGTCAAATAGGAGCATGTAAGCGTAATAGCAGCAAGATGCAGTGGTGGAGATGGTTTAGTGGTGGTGATCGCGGTTATGGTGATCGAAGGAAAATGAAGGTAATGGTGGTGTTGAGTTGTCGATGGGTTTATGAGGTGGTAGGTGGTGATGGTTGAAAGTTATCACGGTGGTGGTGTGATCAAACGATGAGGGTTCTAACTGAAACAAAAATTTGATTAGCGACAACATAAATGGGTTTAGTGGTGTGGTGTTCGTATTAAGTTTTAACCGAGACAGTTTTAAGGAAATGGTTTTGGGTTCGATAGTTATGGTTGTTCAAACAAGAGAGTGTCATGGTGGTTATGGTTGGTGAAGGTGGTTGTGGTAGAGAGAGAGAGAGGGATGTTGCGGTTGTATATGATTGTAATGGTGGGTGATCGAGTATGGTGGAGTGGTGGTCTCGAGTGGTGGTGACCGGTGAGTGATTATGGTCATATGATGAGTTGCCGGTCATAGAGAAACTAATTAATCGGCATATCACCGGTACCAATTTCTTTAAACCAACATCAAATACAGGTTGTTAGGAATCACCCTTGCCATCGTCGGATTGATCAATTACCATGACAGATGAGTTGGAATTAGAAGAATCTCCAACATGTTGTTTAATAATATTAACAGGTTCTTCCAGGTTGATGATATCCCATTTCCAATCGGTTGACCCGTTTAGATCCCACCTTATTGTTTAATTTTTGAAGTATTGAAAAATGAAAATAGAATGAATTATGTTCCTTCATATTTTTTAACTCCTGATAATATATATAGTAGAAATAGTGTCTGGATGCATGCACATATATGTGCATTATTGAATAGATTTGGAAACCACCAAAAATAGTATTATAATATTTAATCATATAATTTATAAAGCAACGTGCTAAAAAATCTCTAACTATAGCTAGTATGCCGACAGTTTAGTAGTGCTAGTATTTCGTACTCCGTTGTAAATCAGTGGCGGATATGGGTCTTCAGAAAAATTCCATATTTTTAAATTAAATATATTTATTTATTTTGGTCATTATGGTATAAAATTCGATCATTAATTATTAAATAAAAATTAAATTAATTATTCTCTCCCAACCCCAAGTAAAATATAAAAAGTTTTAAAATTCAACAAATAACTTCTAAATATATTATTAATAAGCCTAAAATTTATAAACTCATTTTTGAATCATCGTTTATTTTAAAATCACTTAAGTTTCTTTTTAACTCGTTTATTATCAATCAATATGACAATTGAGTGTTACTGTTGTTTACTAAATAACTTCGAAATCACAAAATATATTTTTAATATACTTTTTATGTATATACAGATTTATTTTAATAATAAATTTTATTATCTCTTATATCATTTTATAATTTAAATCATATATTATATCAACTATGTTTCAAAGTATTTTATATATATGTATTTAAATATATGTGTATTTATTTATTTATAATTAATAGTTCGTGAATCGTCAGAAATGGTCGAAGTTAAATGATTGTATGAAAACCGTTAAAAATTTTGAGACTCAACTTTACAGACTTTGCTTATCGTGTCGAAATCATATAAAGTTTAAGTTTAAATTTGGTCAAAAATTTCCGGGTCGTCACACAATACTTCATCGTTTGTTGTTGTTGGTATTCCTTGGTATCCATGGTGCGTATGACGTTGATGTTTGAGGTATAGATTGTGATGTTGAGGTGTGGGATGCGGATGTTATTATTGGTGGTGGTAATGTTGGTGTTGATGATGGTGGTACTGTTGATGCAAGTGATGCTGCTGGTGCTTGTAATCTTTGCACCATATTCTCCAAAGCCACTACCCGAGCGCGAAGCTCGTTGACTTCTACTACTACAACGGGATGATTGGCGGTTCGGACGAGCAGATGAATAAGATACAGAATTTGAGATAGTATATAATCATGACGAGATAATCTGGAAATTAGAGAGAAAATGGTATTACGAATAGGTTCACCGGTAAGTGCTTCAAGTTCTTCGCCAAGAGGGGAATGTGGTGGATGGAAGGGATCACCTTCTTCTTGTCTATAATAACTAAGTAGGCTACGAACCCATCCCCACTTCATCCAGAATAGGTGATGGCTGATTGGTTGATCCATTCCGGTTATATTGTCTTCGGAGTTCAGGTGAATATCCATATCGGAATAGCTGTCGGAGTTTAAGGAATTTGAACTAGATACGGGATCCATCTTGTATAATTAGAGAGATGATTTTTGATATGAAATAGATTATAGAATTTAGATTGATACTATTCAATACATAATTTACATATGTATATATAATACCAAAATTCCATAAATTACGGAGGAATTTTCGGAAGATGTCAAGCAAAGTTTACAGTAATAGATATGCTAAGATATGAATTCGTCTATATGTATGCAATAAATGCAGGAAACGTGTCTAGACTTAAGAATAATAAGCATGTAATTTTCGACAAGAAATGATAAGTAAAACTCGGTAAAAATAGATACGGTCATAGTCCAGACTCACTAATGCATCCTAAGAATTACCAATTAAACACACTAATGCAAATTCTGGTTCCCTATGACCTCAAGCTCTGATGTCAACTGACCCGTCCGAATCCACTTGGACGAATACATCATTCATTGATTTCATAGTGAGGTTTTGACCTCTAAATGATACGTTTTGTAAACATTGCATTCTTTTAAAAAGGCACACCATAAATAAATATATAAATCCAAGGTTTTCGACGTCAGATGATTTCTACATATAGACAATCACTGTATATAATAGTTTTTAACAATACATCCGTTGACAATACAGTCAAATAAGGTACTTGGTGATGATTTTGTGAATGCAAAGTTTTCTCGAATAAAGCATGTATGACTCCATGCACATAGCTTGTATAATGTATAAGCAAACAGCGGAAGACTTCTAGGAACCTGAGAATAAACATGCTTAAAAGTGTCAACACAAAGGTTGGTGAGTTCATAGTTTTAGTGTTGCGCATAATCTGTATATAAAGGTGGATCACAAGATTTCAGTTGTTTCATCCAGAAACGTTTATCAAAATATTATACAAGATTGAGCACCCTGGTAACTAAACTTTAACATTATAATAAGTACCCTGTTTTAACATACATGCAACCAACATGTACAATACACGTAATCCAACGTGTACTAAACTCAAATAGTATACATCTGTTTTATAGTTCAGGCTAGGGTTTCTATACCTGGAACAGACGGGGATGTCAAGCCCTATGGATCCATATACAACTATTCACGCCCACCAGTTCTTATAACCGGCTGTTACTAGTTACAAAGCTAAGAGATTTTCAGTTCAAACTCAGTATAGAATTTAATATGTACATGTGGCCATTGCATTTAAAATAAATTGTATGTATTCTCAGCCCAAAAATATATATTGCAAAAGCAATTAAAAAGGGAGCATATGAAACTCACCTTAGCAACACATAAGGCCATTCACCGAAATGTGACCAAAACTCGGAATGTAAAATAACCGTAGATCTCAACCTAGAGAACATATGTTGGTCAATACATGTCTAACAAGCTAGGTCAGGTCATAGTGTATCACAATCCTAATGCTCGAGACCGACATGCAAAAGTTAACAAAAGTCATCTCAAAATTCAACCTGACCCAATATGATCTTTAAATCTATACACGTTTATTAACATAGTATAAGTCTTGATAATTGAACGAATTTATAGTTTATCAAACTCAAAATATTATTTATTTCAGGAGCTATATTATATTTGAATTATCATGGCAATCGAAAATATTTTATTATTTCACATAGTTTTCCAACACTTGTAAAATCAGATTATAGTGTTTATAAAGCTTTAAAACATGATAAGACAGTCAACTTTGACAATTGTTCAACAAAACGAGACGTGCCTTATATAGAAATTCATTTACTAGATTAGTAATATCTAAAAATCCAATTTATCAATCTCATAGACAAGTTATTTAAATATTAATTTACAGTTTCAAACACAATTTCAATTAACGTTAAACATAATTCAGTTGACCATATCTTATAATCCGTTCATCGAAATCACGCGATTTCTAAATGAAAAGTTAATAATTTTTCGCCAGCTTTCCAAAAACATGCATATCATATAGTTTATATCAGTAGCATATGTATCAAATTCGTGATTCATCATAAACTATCTAACGACAAAATTAAAGTATACAAGCATGCATAAACATATATACTCGAGCACTAGACATGGATACACTATTAATATATAAAAGATAAGATATGAATGCTCACGTATCAATATTGTGAATCAATATTGTAGGAAAGTACGTAGATGCAACGAAGATGATAAACACTAGATTGACCTCACGAGCATACCCCCGAACATTACCCATAACCTCCATAGCTATAACCCATAATTTCCTTAGCTCTGTCCCGCTTGAAAAACCCGTTTGAAATTACTCGCTCCTAACCCCGTCGTAGTATTTTATGTATAATAATAATACTAATAATACTAATATTAATAATCACAATATGATTAATAATAATAATAATAATAATAATAATAATAATAATAATAATAATAATAATAATAATAATAATAATAATAATAATAATAATAATAAAAATAATAATAATAATAATATAATAATAATAATAATAATAACAATAATGAAATAAATAAATATATACGGAGTGTTATGCTGAAATGTATTCTCCAAACTGAAAACGTTCGATATTTAAAGAGGTGTGGCAGCCACCTACTACCCATGCGATTGCATGGGAATTAGCCTGTGTGGCCATGCGATCGCATGGCCTTGTAATCCAACTCATGCGCACAATTCTTCCTTGCCGACACTCATTTGTTAAATGTAAATAATTATATATATATTTAATCTTTAGAATTAATTAAATATTATATTATATTCTCGTGCATAGTTGGTTTGTAATCCAACTCGTGACTTGTACGTTGTTGCTCGACTAATGTTCCGGTTTCGGTTTTTTGAACGCTATTTCGTACGCTTAGAAAACTTGTACTTTACATTTCGCGACGTGTACCTTTATCAATAATTAGACTTATTTCACTAATAATTATACTAATTGAAATGTCACCTATACTTTTGAGTGTTATGGTCATTTGCTTCTTAAAATCATTGTCTCGTTATATATATAATAGTATTATTTTAATTCAAAACATTTTATGGCTAAGTTAATATTATTATTTTTTATCACTTTGTAAAATACAAATATATTTTCATTTAGAAATATAAACTTTTATATTTTAGAAATATTTATTTACTAATATAATATTTAGTTTTTCAAAAACTAATTATATTTTAAAGTTTAATATATAAAATTTTAAATTGTTTAAATAATAGATATTCCAACATATTGTATATATTCAAGTTATGTTATTTAAACAAAACATTTTAATATTTTATTGTATCGAAAAATGTTTCCGCACGTTTGAGAATAGATTAATCGAATATTATGAATTTCAGTTCTCCACTAACTTTTGTCTAATTTCGTTATTTGACATTTTGTTCCTACTTGTAGATCACTTTACCATTTATTCTGAATACCGTTAAAAAGGAAAGGTTTCCTAAATCAAAGTGGACCTCTCAACAGAGACCCGTAATCATATCATAATACATCTTGATAATTCAATCATTTGATATTATCTTTTAATTTTCGTCGATAAACATATATTGAAACTAATACGTTTATGTAAAGTATTATTCATCAAATACTTTGTTAATGTTTTCATGTCATATAATAATTTCATAACTTATTTTCGTATCAACCAAACCGTTAAATGTTTTATTAATATTTCTCAAATTAATAATCACACATGTGTATATATTCATACATATCTATTTACACATAATTGTCCGTGAATCATCGAGAGCAGTCGAAGGGTAAATGAATACATGAACACAGTTCAAATTTTTTGGGATTTCAACATTACAGACTTTGCTTATCGTGTCAGAAACATTAAATCATTTAAAGATTAAGTTTAAATTTGATCAAAAATTTTCGGGTTGTCACAGAACACATTATCCAAGTTTTCAAACCATCTTGTTAAGCCAACTGGCCCTTCTGTTCCACTGAAATTGTGGGGCTTGCAGCTCTGGAACTCCTTGTAAGTGCACCCATCTTGAGCATTCCGGTTCGCCATTGGTGCTGGTGTAGGGTTGGAATCTGCCATAGCCGTGGCTACTCGAGCAGCTATCATCTCCTCAATTTGAGCTGTGGTGGGAATTTCTCTCGGACCTCTTCCGTTAGCCATCGATCTTCCAAACAAAATTTTTGACTTAAGTCAAAATCTAATAATCGGTAACGTCATAGCATAAGGTAAACAGTACGGAAACAACACAATACACTATAACTAAGCATGGCAACAAGCAGCAGGTAGCACAAAAGCCAAAATGTAATAAAATGCCGTACAACAATGAAGCAACAGTAATTCCATTCATAATAATAAAGTTACGTACAATGGCATGAGGTTCGTACATTACATTAATGAAAAACATGAAACTACAAATGGAATACATAAGGAAATCCAATACAATAGTCCAAGGGCGAAGGTGAGTAAATGATGTCCATCATGTGGGACATATGATCCTCATTAGTTCCTCGACGACGGGGGATGCTAGTGGGGCAGGTGGTGCAGATGGTGCAGGTGGAGCCGGTGGCGCCGGTGGTGCAGATGGTCCAGATGATGCAGATGTAGACGGCACAGTGCGGGCGGTCTTAAGCACGAATGGATTGGCAGGATACGGTACGACCCACTTATGGGCTGTGACCCTAACCAACTGTCCATGTGCGTCCACGAACGACTTACCTCCATTAACCCCTGGAATAACAGTACCATCGAAGCGGTACCGCTTCTTCGACGGGGTAGAGAGCGGCTGCACGGGCTCCTCCTCAGGGTCCTCCTCAGAATCCTCCTCGGGATCCTCCTTGCTGGAGTCGTCGAATGATGAACCATCTGAATCGTCGGAAGGTAATGCAGGATCATCGCGGGCGGGAGAAAGCGTCTGGCCGGTGGTCATAAGTCGATATCTGCCAGGTGTAATGGGTACCACACGTCCTTCAGCGGTGCGTCTAGCCCAATGTCCATGCTCTTTATAAAAGGGACCATCTCCGTTTCCCCCAGGTATCACGGTAATACCGGAATGGTGCTGTGGCCCCGGGAGTCTAGGGCTGGGTGGTGCTGGAATCTCCTCGGGATCCTCGTCTCCGTTCGAGATGTCCATCAGGTCAAGCGCGTATCTGCTATCTCCAGATGAAGAATCGTCAGAGTCGCCGGAGGGTAGCGGTATGTCAGCAACAATAGTAGGCGAGGCAACAGTCATCTCTGAGTCACTTTCAAAGTCAAAGGTCATGGGCGGCATGTCCGACATCTGAACAAGGAAAAATAACTTTTTCCATGTCAGTAAGACATATAGCAGCAAGAAATCAGGCATAATAACTACAGCTGCCTAGGTCGTCTAAAACAGTACAGGACATGGTAATGAAAACAGTTCTAAACAGAAGTAACATACAAAAGCAGGTAGTAGCATGCAGTAACAAGAATAAGTAGCAGCATACAGTAAGTTCACATAGCAGTAAGAGTAAGCAGTAGCATGCAGTGGTAGTAACAGTGACATGTAGTAATACAATATAGTAGCATGCAGCAGTTTCGCAGAAACAGGTAAACAAACAAGTTGTAGATTAGTCCTATTAGTGAATCCTATTCGTTCTGGTCTAGACTCACTAATGCAACCTAATTCCCTACAACCAATGCTCTGATATCAAATGTGACGCCCCGTACAAAACCATCGTGTACGGTTCATCAACAACAGGATCATTACAAGGTCAAACACTATATGCTGTTTGAAAACCAGTTTTGTATTCATAAAAAGATAGCGTT
Organism: Rutidosis leptorrhynchoides; assembly: GCF_046630445.1. Classification (NCBI taxonomy): domain Eukaryota; kingdom Viridiplantae; phylum Streptophyta; class Magnoliopsida; order Asterales; family Asteraceae; genus Rutidosis; species Rutidosis leptorrhynchoides. The sequence goes on from NC_092336.1 coordinate 238,459,663, forward strand.
TTATAAAAGATAATGTGCTTCCTATGAATAGAAGCGTTTACATAAGTATGTGACCCAAAGGTCGTTATAAAGCCATTGTTTGAAAATAACATAAGTTACGAATGCAAAATAAAAGTTTCATGATTGAGACATCTCTAAGTAATGCAGCGGAAATCTAAAACAGCAGGTCCATAACAGCAAGTCTATAACACCAAGACAGCAAGTCTAACAGCAGAAGCAACATCGTCTAAGCACCTGAGAAATACACGCTTAAAAGTCAACACAAATGTTGGTGAGCTATAGTTTGTAATCAGTAAAGTAATGTAGACCATGAGATTTCAGTGCTTCAATCAGCAGTTTAAATAAGTATGAAAAGTATATGCTTAACCGTGGGCACCCGGTAACTAGAGTTAACGTATGTATATCACCCCCTAAAAGTGCACTTGGCGAGTGCATTTTTCCTCGAAGTATTAAACTCCCGTTGAATTCTAGCGCGACTAGCCCAAGTGTGGATGTCAAACCCTATGGATCTATATCTAAGATTTGTGTTCACGGTTAGGAAACCAATGATTAAACGTTACCGAGCTAAGGGGAATCTTTGTGCCGTTATGTTACCCACACATATATAAAGTTTAAGTACTCGTGTCTAGTATGTAAAACGTAAAAAGCTCTTGTATTATCAGTCCCAAAAATAGTTAAAGTAAAAAGGGATGCTATAACTCACAGTGAATAAGCAGTAAAAGTTGATATGAAACGTATGCAGGTAGTAAGTCGGTCCGAAAGGTCGTCAACCTAAGTCAAAGGTTACTAGGTCAGTATGTTGTCCCCATAAGTTTAAAAGTGCATAAATTAAGTTTAACTGTCATCATCATCATCATCATCATCATCAAAGCTAAAGTAAGTTTAACAAGAATAGAGATCGAAACAAAAGGCTAACTTTGGACAGCTGTTACGACCTCTATACAAATCAAAAAGATGCGTAGTCAGTGGCCATGGCTCGGTATGTGAGTCCTCTATCCACTGACCAATTTTTAGAACTTAACTCGTCTTCGTTTGACCGTGGCGATGGTTTAAGTGCGAGTAGGTCAGAAATTTCAGCACAACGTTACAAAGGAGTAGTGGTTTTAAAAAGGCAATAAATCCTAGACCGTATATCGGATTTAGGTGAGTTTTAACGAAAATTCATCTACTCGAAACGAACTATCTGAAAATAAACTTTCCAGAAGCCCAGAGAATCTGGTCAGACCCCAAAAACAGTAAACAAGTGCTCCGGTGGGATTCTTGGTGCTTGATGCTCATCACGGTTCTCATCCTTGATGCTTGTAGCTTCAAGTGTACAACTCATTGATGTGTTAGCATCACTTTGACCAAGATTCAACCCGTCATAACCCGACCTTAACCATAAGGATGAATACAATAACATATGATTTCATCGCGAGGTATTGACCTCTATATGCGACGTTTTTGAAAAACTGCATTCGTTTTTACAATACAAACCATAGCTTTTATTACAAATACAAGGTTTAAACAACATAATAATAATTATCGTTTAGCGATAATCTTAGCCTTACAAATTTTACATGTGATGATAACAACACGATTTCCAACGTATTTTACATTACAAATTCTCCGATATGCAGTTTTATTTTTGACACAAATATGCATACTCAAGATCTTGCTTAAATTCAATATGTTGCAGCGGAAGCTTTTAGTTATCACTTGAGAATAAACATGCTTAAAACGTCAACATAAAGTTGGTGAGATATAGGTTTAATGCCGGTAGCGTTATAAATATAGACCACAAGATTTCATATATAAATGTTTTAATAAAAAATATTCTAAGTTGTTGAGTACTTGATAACCATACTTAACATTTAATCAACGTCGTATATTCCCTTTATTATGAAATCTTACTACATCGTACCAAGTGTAGTCACCGAAACGAAGTACTGTGCAACCGTTGAATATTGGTCGTCCAGTCCGGTTGGGGTTGTCAGGCCCGATAGATCTATCAACAGGATTCGCGTTTACAATACCGCATGTAAATAGTAGTTACCAAGTTACAGGGAGGTATGTCAGTGGTACAACTCAACGTAGAATATATATTTTTAATCACTTGTGTCCATAACGTAAATCATAAAATGCATGTATTCTCATCCCGAAATATTTAGAGTTTAAAAGTGGGACTATATACTCACTTTTGCCTTGAAGATATATAACACGACTTGGTTTCCGATTGATATCACGAACCTAACCATATATATAATATATCAACATATTTTCTTTTCAAGTAATCGTTACATATATATATACTTATAATACTTTTAATATTTTCTTAGTCCGTAGTTAGCAGTCTGTTATTAATGGTCCACAATTAGTTGCTCAATAAAATAAATAAAGACCCCATCGTATTCGTATTGATCAGAATTAATCTCGACCCATGGTACCATGTTGTCAAATGACGTGTTGCGTACATAAAGTACCGTGTTGTCAAATGACGTGTTGCGTACAATCATGAGGTCTTATGATTAATCTTCTCGTGTTGTTTACGGGTGGTCCTGAAATATATAAAATCAAATCATAAGTAAATATATATAAAATATCATATTAATTAGCAAAGATATGATTAGTTTAGTTGTACTCTAATTAATTTCGTAGCTAAACTAGCTTCGAATACCCGATTTTGTTTTAAAAGTTAAGTTAGAAGGATCTATTTAGTTTGCGAACAGGTTTGAAATCATTCAAACTATGTTCTTGTTGTTAAAAATTTTATAACACAAAATAAGATAGCTATATAAATATGAATCAAATAAGATTATGAATAAGGTTACTACCTCAAGTTACTTGGATAAGGCTACTGGAAAAAATAGGAAATAATCTTGATTAAACTTTCTTATGATGATTATAGGTTGTTCTCGAAGCTAGTTCTTCATGAGTATTTGCTGAGATTGTGAAGAACACTTAGAGTTCCTAAGATTATGTTTTTGGTTAGAGAAAGATGGTTGTAAAAATGAAATGAAAAACCAAGGTGATGGTGATACTTATAGGACAGTCTGGTTGTTGAGGGAACAAGGACAAATTTTTGTGTTGAATTTTTGAGTAATAATGTATGCTAGCTTACAAATAAGATTCCCTCTTATGTAGGGCAGATCTAAGGCTGATAAGGATGTGGATTTGATGTGTATTTACCAATAGTGAATATGTATAGATGCTGGGTATGATACGGTAAAAGAAGCTCAAAACCGGGCTTTTATTTTGGGTCAACCCGGGCCGAAAATAAAATTTTAAGACATTTTTAATAAAGCAATGTTAGCCCAACCAGGGGCTCTGCCCCTTGGACCCCGCAAGGGGTTGCCACCCCTTGGACCTCGCTTATCGGGGGCGCTGCCCTCGAACCCCCGTTATAATCAAGATAAGTTCAAACAGGTGTGCACTCCACACTTCCCAAACTTGTTCGATATTTATCAAGATTATTTTGGTTACAAATTAAACCCATTATACTTAAATCATATTGGTGACATAAATCACCAACACATTATAGATTGTAAGTATATATGTCAAAGAACGTTACATATAGTTATCGTTTTGAAAACTTAAGTTAGTGGTCTCAAAGTATACTTATAACTCATTGTTGTTAGTTCACAATGAAATGTTAAACCATCCTTAAATCAAGTTAAATATGTATAGATATGTATATATACATAATTGTATAATTATCGTGTGTTATATAGTTCGTGATATCATCTATCAAATTAGACGGTCAAACGTTGTGTAAAACTCTTTTCGGAAAAAAAAAAACATAAGTCTCAACAAATTGGGATTGCTTATCATGTTGGTAAGGTTTAATTTATGTAAATATTAGTCTTATAAGTATAGAACGATCGGAAAAATCCGGGTCATTACACAACCATCAACACACAATATGTTAAGACCAAGTAAGAATACAACTCACTTAAGAGTTTTAGAAGGATGATGAACCAAGGTTACATCATATTCTTAGTCTTAACACAAATACAAGTTCTATTTACAACTAAAGCTACAAACTTTCCTTCAATCAAACAAGTATGAACACAAACTTGATCAAATAAAGTAATGGAACCCTAAGATAGAGAGCTTGGATCCTTTTCACACAAGTTATGAGATTACAAAGCTAGAAAGCTTGAATCTTTGGTGTTCTTGAAGATCTTGAGACATAAAACTTAGATCTTCAAGTTACATGAAGATCATAAACACAAGTTTTGATCATTATAACAAAATAATGAGATCTTAAGTTAGAAAACTTAGATCCAACAAAAGAAATGAAGATTCAAAGCTAGAAAGCTTGAATCTTGGTTGTTCTTGGAGATCCTTGAAGCATGAAGCTAGATCTTCAAGTTACATGAAGACCACAAACATAAGTTTGGATCTTTACAACAAAATATAAAGATTATAAGCTAAAAGATTTAGATCTAACAAAATAAGTGAAGATTCAAAGCTAGGAAGCTTGAATCTTTCATGTTCTTGAAGGATTCAAATCCAAATTTGAATCTATAAGATATAACAAGATCTAAAAGCTAAAGAGCTTGATCTTCCAATGATGATGATGTCGTGACCAAGAAAGGAAGAAGAAGAAGAATAAAATCAAGAAACTTACAAGGTTTAGTGTGAGAAAGACTAGAGAGAAAATAAGAGAACAAGTGTGTGAAAAAATGAGAATGAAATCAAGTGTGAAATGTGAGGAAATGGCTTGATATTTATAGGGGTGGGGAGGCCCTTTGGTCGTCAACTTTGGGGGGACAAAAAGGGGGGACAAGTTTCTTTTTGATTAGTGGTGGTCTAAAGGTGGTGATTATTGTTAGGATCCCATGCAACATTAAGGATAATGGTAAGCAAAAATGCTAGTATGTTGGCTCTTATAAATTGGCATTCGTCTTACATATAATTGGGTCATAATCCACTAATAATTGGGCTAATTAAATAGTCCACTAGCTAGAGTAGGGTGGGCTAAAGTCCAACAAGGTAGAAAGTCCAACAAGACTAACTAGTAAGTTTTAGTAAATTACTAAGCGTAATTAAGCATCCAAAAAGCCCAAGTAATTGTTATTATAAAATAACAATTAGTATTTCGTAGTCATAATATTCCGATTATGACCAAAGTTAAACGTGTACCGACAAACATAGCTCGTTCTAAACGTTAAGTGACACTAACGGTCGTAAAGGCTTTCGGGGATCAAGTTAAGTAACCTACGTACTTAATGACACATTTTAACATATAAACGAAAGTAATCCACATGTAGTAAGATCCCAGAGTATAATATAGCTCAGTACACACAAATACGCAGTTTCGTGAAGGCACAAAGCACAAAAGCAAGTCGAAAAACTTGTTAAGACTTGATTAATTGAAATAGGTTTCATATAGACAATTGACCACCCAAGTTGACCGGTGATTCACGAACGTTAAAACTTGTAAAAACTATACGATGACATATATATGGTTATATATATAGTTAACATGATTTTATTATAAGTATGTATCTCATTAGGTATTTTAACAATGAGTTATATACATAAAAATGAGACTATTAATTTAAGAAACTCGAAAACGATATATATAACGATTATCGTTATAACAACGTCTTACTAGGTACATATGAATCATATTAAGATATTGATACACTTGGTTAATTATGTTAAATGATAAGTAAATATATTATTAAGTGTATTAACAATGAAATACATATGTAAAAATAAGACTACTAACTTAATGATTTCGAAACGAGACATATATGTAACGATTATCATTGTAACGACATTTAACTGTGTATATATCATACTAAGATATATTATATCACAATATCATGATAATATAATAATTTAACATCTCATTTGTTATAATAAACAATGGGTTAACAACATTCAACAAGATCGTTAACCTAAAGGTTTCAAAACAACATTTACATGTAACGACTAACGATTACTTAACGACTCAGTTTAAATGTATATACATGTAGTGTTTTAATATGTATTCATACACTTTTTAAAGACTTCAAGACACTTATCAAAATACTTCTACTTAACAAAAATGCTTACAATTACATCCTCATTCCGTTTCATCAACAATTCTACTCGTATGCACCCGTATTCGTACTCGTACAATACACAGCTTTTAGATGTATGTACTATTGGTATATACACTCCAATGATCAGCTCTTAGCAGCCCATGTGAGTCACCTAACACATTTGGGAACCATCATTTGGCAACTAGCATGAAATATCTCATAAAATTACAAAAATATGAGTAATCATTCATGACTTATTTACATGAAAACAAAATTACATATCCTTTATATCTAATCCATACACCAACGACCAAAAACACCTACAAACACTTTCATTCTTCAATTTTCTTCATCTAATTGATCTCTCTCAAGTTCTATCTTCAAGTTCTAAGTGTTCTTCATAAATTCCAAAAGTTCTAGTTTCATAAAATCAAGAATACTTCCAAGATTGCAAGTTTACTTCCAAGTTTTCTAAATCCATTCCAAGTAATCATCCAAGATCAATAAACCTTTGTTACTTACAGTAGGTTATCTTTCTAATACAAGGTAATAATCATATTCAAACTTTAATTCAATTTCTATAACTATAACAATCTTATTTCGAGTGGAAATCTTACTTGAAATTGTTTTCGTGTCATGATTCTGCTTCAAGAACTTTCAAGCCATCCAAGGATCCTTTGAAGCTAGATCTATTTTTCTCATTTCCAGTAGGTTTATCCAAGGAACTTGAGGTAGTAATGATGTTCATAACATCATTCGATTCATACATATAAAGCTATCTTATTCGAAGGTTTAAACTTGTAATCACTAGAACATAGTTTAGTTAATTCTAAACTTGTTCGCAAATAAAAGTTAATCCTTCTAACTTGACTTTTAAAATCAACTAAACACATGTTCTATATCTATATGATATGCTAACTTAATGATTTAAAACCTGGAAACATGAAAAACACCGTAAAACCGGATTTACGCCGTCGTAGTAACACCGCGGGCTGTTTTGGGTTAGTTAATTAAAAACAATGATAAACTTTGATTTAAAAGTTGTTATTTTAGAAAAATGATTTTTATTATGAACATGAAACTATATCCAAAAATTATGATTAAACTCAAAGTGGAAGTATGTTTTCTAAAATGGTCATCTAGACGTCGTTCTTTCGACTGAAATGACTACCTTTACAAAAACGACTTGTAACTTATTTTTCTGACTATAAACCTATACTTTTTCTGTTTAGATTCATAAAATAGAGTTCAATATGAAACCATAGCAATTTGATTCACTCAAAAAGGATTTAAAATGAAGAAGTTATGGGTAAAACAAGATTGGATAATTTTTCTCATTTTAGCTACGTGAAAATTGGTAACAAATCTATTCCAACCATAACTTAATCAAATTGTATTGTATATTATGTAATCTTGAGATACCATGGACACATATATAATGTTTCGACCTATCATGTCAACACATCTATATATATTTCGGAACAACCATAGACACTCTATATGTGAATGTTGGAGTTAGCTATACAGGATTGAGGTTGATTCCAAAATATATATAGTTTGAGTTGTGATCAATACTGAGATACGTATATACTGGGTCGTGGATTGATTCAAGATAATATTTATCGATTTATTTCTGTACATCTAACTGTGGACAACTAGTTGTAGGTTACTAACGAGGACAGCTGACTTAATAAACTTAAAACATCAAAATATATTAAAAGTGTTGTAAATATATTTTGAACATACTTTGATATATATGTATATATTGTTATAGGTTCGTGAATCAACCAGTGGCCAAGTCTTACTTCCCGGCGAAGTAAAAATCTGTGAAAGTGAGTTTCATTTGCTCCCTTTTTAAATGCTTTTGCAATATATATTTTTGGGACTGAGAATACATGCGCTGCTTTTATAAATGTTTTACGAAATAGACACAAGTAAGTAAAACTACATTCTATGGATGGATTATTAAACCGAATATGCCCCTTTATAGTCTGGTAATCTATGAATTAGGGAACAGACACCCTAATTGACGCGTATCCTAAAGATAGATCTATTGGGCCTAACAAACCCCATCCAAAGTACCGGAAGCTTTAGTACTTCGAAATTTATATCATATCCGAAGGGTGTCCCGGAATGATGGGGATATTCTTATATATGCATCTTGTTAATGTCGATTACCAGGTGTTCACCATATGAATGATTTTTATCTCTATGTATGGGATGTGTATTGAAATATGAAATCTTGTGGTCTATTGTTACGATTTGATATATATAGGTTAAACCTATAACTCACCAATATTTTTGTTGACGTTTACAGCATGTTTATTCTCAGGTGAATACTAAGAGCTTCCGCTGTTGCATACTAAAATAAGGACAAGATTTGGAGTCCATGTTTGTATGATATTGTGTAAAAACTGCATTCAAGAAACTGATTTCGATGTAACATATTTGTATTGTAAACCATTATGTAATGGTCGTGTGTAAACAGGATATTTTAGATTGTCATTATTTGATAATCTACGTAAAGCTTTTTAAACCTTTATTTATGAAATAAAGGTTATGGTTTGTTTTAAAAATGAATGCAGTCTTTGAAAAACGTCTCATATAGAGGTCAAAACCTCGCAATGAAATCAATTAATATGGAATGTTTTTAATCAATAAGAACGGGACATTTCAGTTGGTATCAGAGCGTTGGTCTTAGAGAACCAGAAAATTTGCATTAGTGTGTCTTATCGAGTTTGTTAGGATGCATTAGTGAGTCTGGACTTCGACCGTGTTTTCTTTAAAAATAATTGCTTAACATTTTTGTTGGAAACTATATATTATTAACATGTATATATTATGTGATATATTAATCTCTTAACATGTTTGATATTGTGTGATAGATGTCTACTTCTAGCACAAATCCCATTGACTCACCTAATAGTAACGAAGAGTCGAATATATATTGGACTGATTCACAAGTTCCCGAAGAAGAACCGGAAGAAGAATCAGAACCAGAAGAAGAATCAGAACCGTAAGAGGAGGAACCAGAGGAGGAAATAGAACCGGTGGGGGAAATAATAAAACGGTTAAGTAAAAGAAAATCCTCAACCAACCGACCAAGGTTAATTATGGTCAATGGTGTTTCCGCCAAGGAAGCAAAATATTGGAAGGATTACCAATTCTCCGATGAATCGGATTCCGACGAGAATTCCGATGATGTTATAGAAATTACCCCAACTGAATTTAAAAAGGCAAAAGAAAATAATAAGGGAAAGGGCATAAAAATAGAGAAATCTAATTCCAACCCCGATGAGCTTTATATGTATCGTCAACCCCCGAAGCCCTTAAGTTGTAACAATGACCCGAGAACCTCTAAACCACCAGGTTTTTCTAAACCATTGTGGAAAACAACAGCTCGTATTAGGGGAACATCATATATCCCTAGAAACTTGGCAAAACGAACCAAAATCGAAGAAGAAGAAACGAGCGAGTCGGAATAAGATAGTTGTATTCGTGTGGTGTAATATATGTAATATAGTGTGCTTATGCTTTATGATATATGTAAAAATTGCTTGTATTAATAAGTATTTTTTTTATGAATCTAACTCTTATCTATTTTACAGTATAAAAACACAAAATGGATAGACAACCCAATATTTTAAGAGACCTACCTGGAGACATGATTGATGAAATCTTGTCAAGAGTCGGTCAGAATTCTTCGGCACAACTATTTACGGCGAAATCAATTTGTAAGACATTCGAAGAACGTTCCAAGAATGTCTTGGTTTATAAGAGACTTTCGTTTGAAAGATGGGGGATATCACATTGGGAAACCCATAAGTTACGATGTGTTTACTTTGACGCATATATTGCGGGGAACCCAAATGCTATTTTACGCAACGGGTTAAGAAATTATTTTGACTCAATGTATCCGAATATAGGACTTCATGATTTAGAAAAAGCGGCTAACATGCAACATAAAGAAGCATGCTATGATTACGGGTTAGTAATGTTCGCTTCTCACCAAAGTGAGAAAAAGAACATCGGGCTACAACTATTAAAGAAAACGTTCCCACAAGTGACGGAGTCGGTAATTGGGGTAAGAAATGAGGTTTTTAGGTTATTACGAGACTGTTGGTCATTACGTAACCCTCGTCCCTTTGACGACATTACAACACGCTATCTTATCAACGGCCATAACAGTTATGTTCCACAAGACCAAGGATGGGAAGTAGTCCTAGTAAAACCAGAATGCATGACTTGTTTCTGGACGTATGAATTACGTGTCTTTATTGCCTTTGCTGAACGACTTGTGTACTAGCTAGAATTATCTTGACAACTATCTTGTATCAAAGTTATTGTGTGCTATATTTCATGCTTTATGTAAAATAAGCGGTATTGTAAGTTTGTAAAATATTGTATAAAAGTTTGAACCCGAAATATTATTATAATCAGTTTTTCATATAGAATTGTAGTAGTTGAATTGTATATTAGCTACTAAGTATGAACTTAACGGGTAGGTACTACCCAAATTTAAACTTATAAAACGCTAATATGAAGAAAAAGCTTTTATAAATGAGTTCATATTATGCTACGATATACTATTAACTACTCTTAATATTCTGTATGATTAACTTGTTCCATTTGACTATTTTGAAGGAAATGGCACCGACTACTCGACACACCGTGAATATGAATGAAGAGGAATTCCGTACTTTTCTAGCTTCAAACATAGCCGCAGTACAGGCTGCGCTACATACCAACAATAGCCTTAGATCTAGCAGTACAGGAAATCGTGTAGGATGCACCTACAAAGAATTCACTGCCTGCAAACCTTTGGAATTTGATGGAACCGAAGGACCGATCGGATTGAAACGGTGGACCGAGAAGGTCGAATCGGTGTTTACCATAAGTAAGTGTACTGAAGAGGACAAAGTGAAGTACGCTACGCATACCTTCACAGGTTCTGCGTTAACATGGTGGAATACTTATCTAGAGCAAGTGGGACAAGATAATGCGTACGCACTACCGTGGTCAGCATTCAAGCACTTGATGAACGAGAAGTACCGTCCCAGAACCGAGGTCAATAAACTCAAGACAGAACTTAGAGGGTTACGAACCCAAGGATTTGATATTACCACGTACGAAAAACGATTCACAGAATTGTGCCTATTGTGTCCGGGAGCATTCGAAGATGAGGAAGAGAAGATCGACGCGTTTGTGAAAGGATTACCGAAAAGAATCCAAGAAGATATAAGTTCACACGAGCCCGCCTCCATACAACAGGCATGTAGAATGGCTCACAAACTAGTGAACCAGATTGAGGAAAGAATTAAAGAACAGACGGCTGAAGAGGCCAATGTGAAGCAAGTCAAAAGAAAGTGGGAGGAAAACGGTGATAAGAATCACCAATACAACAACAACAGCAATTACAATAATAATCACAACAATTATCCCAACAATCGCAACATCAATCGCAACTACAACAAACGGCCCAACAACAACAACAACAACAACAACAGCAACTACAACAATCATCCCAACAACAATAACAACCGCAACAACAACAACAACAACAATCAGAAGCAGCTATGCCAAAGGTGTGAAAAGTATCACTCGGGGTTCTGCACCAAATTTTGCAACAAGTGTAAAAGAAATGGTCATAGCGTGGCGAAGTGTGAGGTCTACGGACCAGGGGTTAACAGAACGAAAGGAACAAATGGTGTCGGAACGATTAATGGCGGAGCAAGTAGTGTCGGAGCAAGTTATGCCAATGTAGTTTGTTATAAATGTGGAAAATAGGGCCACATTATTAGAAATTTCCCGAACCAGGAGAACACGAATGGACAAGGCCACGGAAGAGTTTTCAATATTAATGCGGCAGAGGCACAGGAAGACCCGGAGCTTGTTACAGGTACGTTTCTTATTGATAATAAATCTGCTTACGTTTTATTTGATTCGGGTGCGGATAGAAGCTATATGAGTAGAGATTTTTGTGCTAAATTAAGTTGTCCATTGACATCGTTGGATAGTAAATTTTTACTCGAATTAGCAAACGGTAAATTAATTTCAGCAGATAATATATGCCGGAATCGAGAAATTAAACTGGGTAGCGAAATATTTAAGATTGATTTGATACCAGTAGAGTTAGGGAGTTTTGATGTAATAGTTGGCATGGACTGGCTGAAGAAGGTGAAAGCAGAGATCGTATGTTATAAAAATGCAATTCGCATTGTACGAGAAGAAGGAGAACCCTTAATGGTGTACGGAGAAAAGGGCAACATGAAGCTACATCTTATTAGTAATTTGAAGTCACAAAAACTAATAAGAAAAGGTTGCTATGCTGTTCTAGTACACGTCGAGAAAGTACAAACTGAAGAAAAGAGCATCAATGATGTTCCCGTCGCAAAAGAATTTCCCGATGTATTTCCGAAAGAATTACCGGGACTACCTCCACATCGATCTGTTGAATTTCAAATAGATCTTGTACCAGGAGCTGCACTAATAGCTCGTGCTCCTTATAGACTCGCACCCAGCGAGATGAAAGAACTGCAAAGCCAACTGCAAGAACTATTAGAACATAGTTTCATTCGACCAAGCACATCACCATGGGGAGCTCCTGTTTTGTTTGTCAAGAAGAAGGATGGTACATTTAGGTTGTGTATTGACTACAGAGAGTTGAACAAACTTACTATTAAAAACCGTTATCCACTGCCGAGAATTGACGACTTATTTGATCAACTACAAGGCTCGTCGGTTTATTCGAAGATCGATTTACGTTCTGGATATCATCAAATGCGAGTAAAGGAGGATGATATTCCAAAAACTGCTTTTAGGACGCGTTATGGTCATTACGAGTTTATGGTTATGCCGTTTGGATTGACTAACGCCCCAGCTAGGTTCATGGACCTTATGAACCGAGTGTGTGGGCCATATCTTGAAAAGTTTGTCATTGTTTTCATCGATGACATACTTATTTACTTAAAGAATGATCAAGAGCACGAAGAACATTTGAGAAAAGTGCTAGAAGTATTGAGGAAAGAAAAACTGTACGCTAAGTTTTCAAAGTGTGCATTTTGGTTGGAAGAAGTTCAATTCCTCGGTCACATAGTGAACAAAGAAGGTATCCAGGTGGACCCGGCAAAGATCGAAACCGTTGAAAAGTGGGAAACCCTAAAAATTCCGAAGCATATACGTCAATTTTTAGGATTGGCTGGTCACTACAGAAGATTCATCCAAGATTTCTCCAAAATAGCAAAACCCTTGACTGCATTAACGCATAAAGGGAAGAAATTTGAATGGAAGGATGAACAAGAGGAGGCGTTTCAATTATTGAAGAAAAAGCTAACTACGGCACCTATATTGTCATTGCCTGAAGGGAATGATAATTTTGTGATTTATTGTGACGCATCAAAGCAAGGTCTCGGTTGTGTATTAATGCAACGAACGAAGGTGATTGCTTATGCGTCTAGACAATTGAAGATTCACGAGCAAAATTATATGACGCATGATTTGGAATTAGGCGCGGTTGTTTTTGCATTAAAGACTTGGAGGCACTACTTATATGGGGTCAAAAGTATTATATATACCGACCACAAAAGTCTTCAACACATATTTAATCAGAAACAACTGAATATGAGGCAGCGTAGGTGGATTGAATTGTTGAATGATTACGACTTTGAGATTCGTTACCACCCGGGGAAGGCAAATGTGGTAGCCGACTCCTTGAGCAGAAAGGACAGAGAACCCATTCGAGTAAAATCTATGAATATAATGATTCACACTAACCTTACTACTCAAATAAAGGAGGCGCAACAAGGAGTTTTAAAAGAGGGAAATTTAAAGGATGAAATACCCAAAGGATCGGAGAAGCATCTTAATATTCGGGAAGACGAAACCCGGTATAGGGCTGAAAGAATTTGGGTACCAAAATTTGGAGATATGAGAGAAATGGTACTTAGAGAAGCTCATAAAACCAGATACTCAATACATCCTGGAACGGGGAAGATGTACAAGGATCTTAAGAAACATTTTTGGTGGCCAGGTATGAAAGCCGATATTGCTAAATATGTAGGAGAATGTTTGACGTGTTCTAAGGTCAAAGCTGAACATCAGAAACCATCAGGTCTACTACAACAACAACCTGAAATCCCGGAATGAAAATGGGAAAACATTACCATGGATTTCATTACTAGATTGCCAAGGACTGCAAGTGGTTATGATACTATTTGGGTAATAGTTGATCGTCTCACCAAGTCAGCACACTTCCTGCCAATAAGAGAAGATGACAAGATGGAGAAGTTATCACGACTGTATTTGAAGGAAGTCGTCTCCAGACATGTAATACCAATCTCTATTATCTCTGATAGGGATGGCAGATTTATTTCAAGATTCTGGCAGACATTACAGCAAGCATTGGGAACTCGTCTAGACATGAGTACTGCCTATCATCCACAAACTGATGGACAGAGCAAAAGGACGATACAAACGCTTGAAGACATGCTACGAGCTTGTGTTATTGATTTCGGAAACAGTTGGGATCGACATCTACCGTTAGCAGAATTTTCCTACAACAACAGCTACCATTCAAGCATTGAGATGGCGCCGTTTGAAGCACTTTATGGTAGAAAGTGTTGGTCTCCGATTTGTTGGAGTGAAGTGGGGGATAGATAGATTACGGGTCCGGAGATAATACAAGAAACTACCGAGAAAATCATCCAAATTCAACAAAGATTGAAAACCGCCCAGAGTCGACAAAAGAGCTACGCGGACAGTAAAAGAAAAGATATAGAGTTTGAAATTGGAGAAATGGTCATGCTTAAGGTTTCACCTTGGAAAGGCGTTGTTCGATTTGGTAAACGGGGGAAACTAAATTCAAGGTACATTGGACCATTCAAGATTATAGATCGTGTCGGACCAGTAGCTTACCAACTGGAGCTACCTCAACAACTAGCGGCTGTACATAACAGTTTCCAAGTCTCAAATTTGAAGAAATGTTTTGCTAAAGAAGATCTCACTATTCCATTGGACGAAATCCAAATCAATGAAAAACTTCAATTCATTGAAGAACCCGTCGAAATAATGGATCGTGAGGTTAAGAGACTTAAACAAAACAAGATACCGATTATTAAGGTTTGATGGAATGCTCGTAGAGGACCCGAGTTCACCTGGGAGCGTGAAGATCAAATGAAGAAGAAATACCCGCATTTATTTCCAGAAGATACGTCAACACCTCCAACTGCTTAAAATTTCGGGACGAAATTTATTTAACGGGTAGGTACTGTAGTGACCCGAACTTTTCCATGTTTATATATATATTAAATGAAATTGTTATTTACATGATTAAGTGTTTCCAACATGTTAAGCAATCAAACTTGTTAAGACTTGATTAATTGAAATAGGTTTCATATAGACAATTGACCACCCAAGTTGACCGGTGATTCACGAACGTTAAAACTTGTAAAAACTATACGATGACATATATATGGTTATATATATATATAGTTAACATGATTTTATTATAAGTATGTATCTCATTAGGTATTTTAACAATGAGTTATATACATAAAAATGAGACTATTAATTTAAGAAACTCGAAAACGATATATATAACGATTATCGTTATAACAACGTCTTACTAGGTATATATGAATCATATTAAGATATTGATACACTTGGTTAATTATGTTAAATGATAAGTAAATATATTATTAAGTGTATTAACAATGAAATACATATGTAAAAATAAGACTACTAACTTAATGATTTTGAAACGAGACATATATGTAATGATTATCGTTGTAACGACATTTAACTGTATATATATCATACTAAGATATATTATATATCATAATATCATGATAATATAATAATTTAACATCTCATTTGTTATAATAAACAATGGGTTAACAACATTCAACAAGATCGTTAACCTAAAGGTTTCAAAACAACATTTACATGTAACGACTAACGATGACTTAACGACTCAGTTAAAATGTATATACATGTAGTGTTTTAATATGTATTCATACACTTTTGAAAGACTTTAAGACACTTATCAAAATACTTCTACTTAACAAAAATGCTTACAATTACATCCTCGTTCAGTTTCATCAACAATTCTACTCGTATGCACCCATATTCGTACTCGTACAATACACAGCTTTTAGATGTATGTACTATTGGTATATACACTCCAATGATCAGCTCTTAGCAGCCCATGTGAGTCATCTAACACATGTGGGAACCATCATTTGGCAACTAGCATGAAATATCTCATAAAATTACAAAAATATGAGTAATCATTGATGACTTATTTACATGAAAACAAAATTACATATCCTTTATATCTAATCCATACACCAACGACCAAAAACACCCACTAACACTTTCATTCTTCAATTTTCTTCATCTAATTGATCTCTCTCAAGTTCTATCTTCAAGTTCTAAGTGTTCTTCATAAATTCCAAAAGTTCTAGTTTCATAAAATCAAGAATACTTCCAAGATTGCAAGTTTACTTCCAAGTTTTCTAAATCCATTCCAAGTAATCATCCAAGATCAATAAACCTTTGTTACTTACAGTAGGTTATATTTCTCATACAAGGTAATAATCATATTCAAACTTTAATTCAATTTCTATAACTATAACAATCTTATTTCGAGTGGAAATCTTACTTGAAATTGTTTTCGTGTCATGATTCTGCTTCAAGAACTTTCAAGCCATCCAAGGATCCTTTGAAGCTAGATCTATTTTTTTCATTTCTAGTAAGTTTATCCAAGGAACTTGAGGTAGTAATTATGTTCATAACATCATTCGATTCATACATATAAAGCTATCTTATTCGAAGGTTTAAACTTGTAATCACTAGAACATAGTTTAGTTAATTCTAAACTTGTTCGCAAATAAAAGTTAATCCTTCTAACTTGACTTTTAAAATCAACTAAACACATGTTCTATATCTATATGATATGCTAACTTAATGATTTAAAACCTGGAAACACGAAAAATACCGTAAAACCGGATTTACGCCGTCGTAGTAACACCGCGGGCTGTTTTGGGTTAGTTAATTAAAAACTATGATAAACTTTGATTTAAAAGTTGTTATTCTGGGAAAAATATTTTTATTATGAACATGAAACTATATCCAAAAATTATGGTTAAACTCAAAGTGGAAGTATGTTTTCTAAAATGGTCATCTAGACGTCGTTCTTTCGACTGAAATGACTACCTTTACAAAAACGACCTGTAACTTATTTTTCCGACTATAAACCTATAATTTTTCTGTTTAGATTCATAAAATAGAGTTCAATATGAAACCATAGCAATTTGATTCACTCAAAAAGGATTTAAAATGAAGAAGTTATGGGTAAAACAAGATTGGATAATTTTTCTCAATTTAGCTACGTGAAAATTGGTAACAAATCTATTCCAACCATAACTTAATCAACTTGTATTGTATATTATGTAATCTTGAGATACCATAGACACGTATACAATCTTTCGACCTATCATGTCAATACATCTATATATATTTCGGAATAACCATAGACACTCTATATGTGAATGTTGGAGTTAGATATACAGGGTTGAGGTTGATTCCAAAATATATATAGTTTGAGTTGTGATCAATACTGAGATACATATACATTGGGTCGTGGATTGATTCAAGATAATATTTATCGATTTATTTCTGTACATCTAACTGTGGACAACTAGTTGTAGGTTACTAACGTGGACAGCTGACTTAATAAACTTAAAACATCAAAATATATTAAAAGTGTTGTAAATATATTTTGAACATACTTTGATATATATGTATATATTGTTATAGGTTCGTGAATCAACCAGTGGTCAAGTCTTACTTCCCGACGAAGTAAAAATCTGTGAAAGTGAGTTTCATTTGCTCCCTTTTTAAATGCTTTTGCAATATATATTATTGGGACTGAGAATACATGCGCTTCTTTTATAAATGTTTTACGAAATAGACACAAGTAAGTATAACTACATTCTATGGATGGATTATTAAACCGAATATGCTTCTTTATAGTCTGGTAATCTAAGAATTAGGGAACAGACACCCTAATTGACGCGAATCCTAAAGATAGATCTATTGGGCCTAACAAACCCCATCCAAAGTACCGGATGCTTTAGTACTTCGAAATTTATATCATATCCGAAGGGTGTCCCGGAATGATGGGGATATTCTTATATATGCATCTTGTTAATGTCGATTACCAGGTGTTCACCATATGAATGATTTTTATCTCTATGTATGGGATGTGTATTGAAATATGAAATCTTGTGGTCTATTGTTACGATTTGATATATATAGGTTAAACCTATAACTCACCAACATTTTTGTTGACATTTAAAGCATGTTTATTCTCAGGTGAATACTAAGAGCTTCCACTGTTGTATACTAAAATAAGGACAAGATTTGGAGTCCATGTTTGTATGATATTGTGTAAAAACTGCTTTCAAGAAACTGATTTCGATGTAACATATTTGTATTGTAAACCATTATTTAATGGTCGTGTGTAAACAGGATATTTTAGATTATCATTATTTGATAATCTACGTAAAGCTTTTTAAACCTTTATTTATGAAATAAAGGTTATGGTTTGTTTTAAAAATGAATGCAGTCTTTGAAAAACGTCTCATATAGAGGTCAAAACCTCGCAACGAAATCAATTAATATGGAACATTTTTAACCAATAAGAACGGGACATTTCACTTGGGGCAGATGGTCCTCCTGTATCCGACCCCACTATGTATCGTAGCCTTGCAGGTGCTCTTCAGTACCTCATTTTTACGCGTCCCGACATATCTTATACCGTTCAAAAGATTTGCTTTTACATGCATGATCCTCGAGAACCCCATTTTTTGGCTCTTAAATGGATTCTTTGCTACATACGAGGAACTCTTGATCTAGGTCTAGAAGTATTTACTTCATCTACTGCTTCACTTGTAACACCCCGTTTTTCAGTTACGCGTTATTTCGAACGTCATTCGAAATACGAGGCATGTAAGCGTATATTTGGATCCCAAATAAAGTTAGAGTTGAGGTTCTAAAATCTTACCATTGGATAGTAAATCTCATTACGTTTCCAACGATATTTGATTCATCGAAAACGGAGTTACGGTTTGAAAGTTACGACTAAAACAAGTTCAGAAAACTGAGTCAGTTAATCTGGACGCCATCCAAGCTTTTTGGACGCCGTCCAAAAGGCCTGACGGGCCAGCTGTGACATTTTGAAGCTTTTAAAAGAGGGTATTTGGGTCTTTTTACTTGAGGGTCTTTTGGGCCATCAAAACTGATCTAAACTCACCCTTATCCTCATTTTCACCCACAAACACTCCCAACCAAACCCTAGAGAGAGAGAGAGAGAGGAGTTTCTAAAAAGAGGAAGCTTGGATTAGTGTTGAAGGTGGTGATTTTTGCCCAAATTAGAGTGGTTCTTGGTGCTTGTTGGTGATTCTAGCTACTAGAGCTCGTTTTGGTGCTTGAGGTAAACCCTAATCCGAATTGTTGTGTTTGATTTCTTGTTTGAGCTAGGGTTTATGTTAGTTAGAGTTATAAACCTATTTATTGTGAAATTTGGGGGTTTTGGGTAAGACTCATGTAAGTAAGCCTAAATGGGTGACTTAGGGTTTTGATTGATGAAATTGTGAGTTTGGATCTTGCATGTGTTGGTTAAACTTAGAACACTTGTGTACTAGTGATTTTGGTGTGTATCGACTTGATTTTGGGTGTAAACCCTAATTTGGGTCAAATGGGTATTTTGGGTCAAGTAAGCTTGATTCGATGTCAAATTATGTTTTGAGTCAAGTTTTGGTAAATCAAGTATGTAAATACTTGATTTAGGTGTTAGTTGGTGTTTTGGAAAGTTAATCACTAGCCGTTAGTGATTAAAGATGTTTTTGGGACTTATGTCAAAATGGGTTGACTTTGATGGGTCAAAAATTGGTAATGACACTAGTTTGGATTAAATGGATGTTAAACGCTTTTGTTAAGTGTTAAATTGTACTTTGTGGAGCGGGTTTGAATTACCACCCGAAGTGGTAATTGGTTTGTGTCCATTAGGTGTTAAATGGGCGGGTTTTGGTGAGCAAGGTGAGATCCCTCGACTAAGGGATGTGAGTGTCGGATTCTCTTTTAGAGAATTGTTATTTATGTATATTTTGTGCCTATGTGTGATATAGGTGGTTACTTGCTCGGATTTGAGGACGGAGATCATGTTATACATGACTTGTGCGGACATTCCAAGGTGAGTGGAGAAATTATACGTATGTGTATATGGCGTGTTTATTTATGGGTTTTATGGCATGAACCATCGAGCCAGTAGTACCATAACATGTGTGCGATAAGATGTGAACCACGAGCCGGTAGCATCGAGTGTGAACCATGAGCCGGTAGCACTATAAACTAAGATGTGAACCACGAGCCGGTAGCATCGAGTGTGAACCACGAGCCGGTAGCACTATAAACTAAGATGTGAACCACGAGCCGGTAGCATCGAGTGTGAACCACGAGCCGGTAGCACTATAAAAGAGTATGACTCAATTGCGTATGGTGTGAACCACGAGCCGGTAGCACCATAGCGTTTATGGTTAACCATATTGAGATTGTTGATTGTTTAGCATATTATATATATTGAGTTTAGTGTATGCTAATGCGGTTTTGTGATAATGTACGACTTGTTAGTATTATGGGTATGATGACATGCTATTTGAGTTACAAGTTCGTATGAGGTATTTGGTGGAGGTGATTGCAAATAGATGGGTTATATATGTATATGTATAATTATTGCATTCACTAAGCTTTTAGCTTACCCCTCTTGTTGTTTACCTTTTTACAGGTATTATGATTATGAAGCCAACTAGTTGTTATACTAGATGCTTAGGAGCGCTTGGGCTTGATTGGGTAGCTTTTGGATATACGGACGTGGATTGGGGATTTGGTAGTCCCCGGGATTATGCTCTTGGTATAGGGTTGGGTTATAGAGTCCTAATCTGCGTATATATATATAAGTGGGTCGAAATGGTAACTTTGTCGTAATTTGGGTCGATGTAGGCCGGTGTTGTAAAACTCGATTTTATTGTGAAAATCTCTTAATTATAATTATACTAATGTGTTGTGAAAATCGTTTCGTATAAAAGTGTTGGGAAGCGGGTTTTCCGCCCGCGTGAAACCGAAAAACTGATCTGGAACTTTTAGTTCAATTGGACGCCGTCCTGATTTAGGGACGCCGTCCTGTCTTTTGTAACTGGACGCCGTCCAGAGACCTGGATACCGTCCAGATGGTCTGGCACATATCTAAATAAAAAAAAGTTTGTCGTGTTTTTGGTAATACGAAGTCGGGTCGTTACAAGTGGTATCAAAGCATAGTCTAAGGGAATTAGGTGACCTTGGAATAGGTGTCTAGTCTTAGACTTATTGTCGGTTGTGCGTTATTTGCGGGACTTGTAGGATTACGGGTCGGATTGAGATTTGTTAGTGCCTTAGAGTAGGCGACTAACTAGGACTTGCGTTTATCCAAAGTGTGTTTATGTGGGGCCTTATTTCGTGTGTAAATTAGTGCCTTAGATTGTTAGTGCCTAATGTAAGTAGGCGAACTTGGACTTTGTTTTAGTGATAGTCACCTAGGTTGTAGGTTGACTTGTTATTGTGGTGTACTTGTGTACGTTTATTATTATTGTATATTGGTGTATATATACAGGTATCTTTTGGTGCGGTGTCCTAGGGACGAATCTATTGGAGAGATTCGCATGTTGGTGGTTTGAGTGATCGAATTCAAGGTAAGGACTTGGGTCATTCGGGTACTAGGAGTTATCGTGTGTTATTTTGTGTGAATGTTGCGTCAGTCCGGGTAAAGTACTTTGCATGACCATGTGGAAATGGTAAGGTACGCATTTGTAATAGTGACCGATCACCATTATTACAACCTTGTATCTTGACACTAAACATGACATGACAAGTACCGAACAGAGGAAACGTGGCATGGTTGGGGTAGAACGAGACGAGTTAGGAATCTTTTATTGGTTCCAAGTTTATAGTGGTCTCGGGTGATGTGCTTGTTTTCACATCAGGTTCTTTGTGAGTCGGGAAGTGTACGATGGGTTCGGTTAGTTAAGTGAGCGAGCCAACTCACGAGTTTGGTGCGTGTTTAGTCACCCTAAGTAGTGGGTGCACTATTGAGATTGTTATTGGTTTTAGTTACCCATCGTAACTAGGATGACCGATTTACACTTACGTGTGTGCGACGAGGACTTGAATTCCGTAATGAAATGCGATAAGTCTAATGATTATAGTTTGATTTACACTCGGTGGAGTGTGCGGTTAGAGAATCGTGTTAGGATTCTAGTTGTGAGTCGCCTTGGAATTGGTGAATCGAGGAGTTTTCGGGTCGTTAAACTCATGGGAGTGGGACCCGTATAACGATGATTTTGTTAGCGTGTTATGGATTATAAGGTAACATTCCTAATGGAATATCCCTTGTAGTAGTGGTTTTATCGAGATGTAGAAGGGTGTAAGACTTGGAGTTCCCGAGCATCTCCTTAGTGTTAGATGAAGGGCCTCATTAGGCCATATCGTTTGGCCTTGTGAAAATTGCGAGTAGCGTGTGATCGCTTGGAACTTTCGATAAGACCATAAACCGTAAGGTTGTCGGGTAGGTATGACTTCGGGTCATTATTATAGAGAGATGGGTGACATCGGGTGTATGGAACCTAAAGATCGATTTTCTAAAATTCGATTGATTGTGGTGGGAGTCTGCATGACACTGCGTCAGGTGCCCTTTTATACCTGCTAGTGTAATGTTCAACTCCGGTAGTGGTGTGATCACATTGTGCTTAGGGTGCCCGTGAGATACCCTTGGAAGCATCGGAGATTAAAATAGTGATCGACGGGTGATAGTAATTCAACGGTTGCGAAAGTCGAAGTTTAAGAGCATTGTGATGAATACTTCTTATGAAGTGACGGGTGAGCGAATCTTGTTGCTCTTAAGTGATAGACGGGTAAAGATGACCGGTGAGCCGGTGACGGACTTAATGGTCGGTTTGTCCGAACGGTATGATGAAGTGTTGATATTGTGGTGGACACAATTAGGGTGTCGGAATTGGTCACTCTTCCCCATGAGAGTGAGCAATTGTCTATAAAGGTTCGTTGCGTGGAAGGGCGGGTGATCTCAACTGAGATGCACGACTGGTTAAGTGGAGTGGCATATGCCTAGTCGTAGAGGCGTATGTGACACTTTGATGGAGTTCGCTTTGCGAACGATGAAGGACTATTAATTGTATTTATGGTATGAGTATGCGATGTTATCGCGTGTACGTCACTTCAAGTGAATGTGTATGTCAGCTCTGAGAGCCCGAATTGAATTCGTGGTGATTTGGAGTGTATGACCAGTGATGAGAATGGTCATGTGTTTCGTGGAATGCTAATTCCTCAGGATGTTATCATCTTGGCGGTGAGAATGTGGCTCCAGTGGTGTTATATATAGCAAATTGTCAGAGTGTACCGTGCTAAGCCTCAATAGGTATTCGGAGTTCCTAACAAGGAAGAGTGACGGGTTACTAATGTCGACTCGAGATCGTGCTTTACGATTGTGAGTTACAACTCTGGAATGTTATGAGTGAAGATTGTGATGATGGGATCGAAGGAAGTGCAAGGCTTCCTATGTAAGGTGGTCGTGTAGTACCAATGTACGGTATGAGACCAAATGTGAAGTTTGAGATCCCGGAGTGAGAGAATGAAGTTGTCGTTGCGGGTGCTCTTGTAGTGAGAAATCTGGGTTGTCGTGAAACCCGGATAGTATAATTGAATGAGAACGAGTTCGATATCGTGGCGAGTATCGTATTTTCCCTGTTGGGAAACGCAATCGTAGGGATTGTCAGTGGATTATTCCACTTTACGGATGATTGTGAAGAGGAAAGTGTCGATTCTGATTGTCTCACATCGAGACACGCGGATGTTGTTTGTTTGCGAGAGTGTTTTCCCTAGTGATGTGGCATGTTGGTTGTATCGAAATGTCGAAGCCATCCTCAATGGACGGTTTAGGTAGGAGGATTCACCCGGCGTTGGTGAATATTTTGTGGGTCGTGTGGTGAATTGCGAATTGATATGTTGATAATTCGCTGCTGACGGGATTCTAGTACACGAATAGTTTCCATGATAGTACTAGGAAGCCATAGTGTATGGATGTGTTGTAGGGTTTAAGGGAGAAACCTTGTGTCGAGTGTTGATGTTTCGTCTAAATCGTGGTGTATTATTGTCGTCCTGGATTAATCCAGTGACGGATGGTCGTGTGCGGATCGATTGGTGGGAAAGTGGTGCTCCTAAGTGATTATTTTGGGGTTACCGAACTTTCTTTGTTGAAGGAATGACCCAGTTGTGGAGCCGGAGGAAGTTGGTTCTCGGTCCAGAGAATGTTCATGAATGACCGGTTCAGTAGTACGTTTATGAACCGATGGAGCACGGAGTTTCAAGGAAGCATGAATCCTTCTCGATTGGGATTAATGCAAGACATGGTTCATGATGTGGTGGATCTAGTAGATCACATTGGGTGATATAGTTATGCATATAGCTTGTTACGAGTTGTAGCCGAGATTATTTGAAGGGATAATGGTGTTTCCCGTATTTTCCTAAGTGGGAATTCTGAATGTTGAGTATATGAGATACCGTTTGTTGCGGTAATGCGCGCTAGTGATTATTAGCATGTGGTGAGATCTTAGAGTTCACTAAAGATGTTATGGATGTCGGGCTTGGTTGTGTTTCATAGGATTGAAAGGCACGACGACGTTGGTTGTCGGTGAAATGCTCTACTTTTAAGACGATTGTGAAGTGTATGGTACGAGTTTGGATACTCGGCGTAGGAGCAAACAGTTGCAGTTGTTTTGACTCGAGGGTTGATTACCCGATATTGTTGTTAAATGTTGAGTCAATGCACGAAGCGAGAATTCGGGTGCGTGATTATTACATGTGTGACTTCGCGTTGGAAGCGGAAATGTTCGAGGGAGAAGTGCTTAACTTCTAGTGTTGGTGTGGATCACGAGGACGTGATCCAATTTAAGTGGGGAGAGTTGTAAGACCCCGTTTTTTAGTTACGCGTTATTTCGAACGTCATTTGAAATACGAGGCATGTAAGCGTATATTTAGATCCAAAATAAAGTTGGAGTTGAGGTTCTAAAACCTTACCATTGGATAGTAAATCTCATTACGTTTCCAATGATATTTGATTCATCGAAAACGGAGTTACGATTTGAAAGTTACGACCAAAACAAGTTCAGAAAACTGAGTCAGTTAATCTGGATGCCGTTCAAGCTTTTTGGATGCCGTCCAAAAGGCCCGACGGGCCAGCCGTGACATTTTGAAGCTTTTAAAAGAGGGTATTTGGGTCTTTTCACTTGAGGGTCATTTAGGCCATCAAAACTGATCTAAACTCACCCCTATCCTCATTTTCACCCACAAAAACTCCCAACCAAACCCTAGAGAGAGAGGGAGGAGTTTCTAGAGAGAGGAAGCTTGTATTAGTGTTGAAGGTGGTGATTTTTGCCCAAATTGGAGTGGTTCTTGGTGCTTGTTGGTGATTCTAGCTACTAGAGCTCGTTTTGGTGCTTGAGGTAAACCCTAATCCGAATTGTTGTGTTTGATTTCTTGTTTGAGTTAGGGTTTATGTTAGTTTGAGTTATAAACCAATTTATTGTGAAATTTGGGGGTTTTGGGTAAGACTCGTGTAAGTAAGCCTAAATGGGTGACTTAGGGTTTTGATTGATGAAATTGTGAGTTTGGATCTTGCATGTGTTGGTTAAACTTAGAAAACTTGTGTACTAGTGATTTTGGTGTGTATCGACTTGATTTTGGGTGTAAACCCTAATTTGGGTCAAATGGGTATTTTGGGTCAAGTAAGCTTGATTCGGTGTCAAATTAAGTTTTGAGTCAAGTTTTGGTAAATCAAGTATGTAAATACTTGATTTAGGTGTTAGTTGGTGTTTTGGAAAGTTAATCACTAGCCGTTAGTGATTAAAGATGTTTTTGGGACTTATGTCAAAATGGGTTGACTTTGATGGGTCAAAAATTGGTAATGACACTAGTTTGGATTAAATAGATGTTAAACGCTTTTATTAAGTGTTAAATTGTACTTTGTGGAGTGGGTTTGAATTAGGTAATTGGTTTGTGTCCATTAGGTGTTAAATGGGCGGGTTTTGGCGAGCAAGGTGAGATCCCTCGACTAAGGGATGTGAGTGTTGGATTCTCTTTTAGAGAATTGTTATTTATGTGTATTTTGTGCCTATGTGTGATATAAGTGGTTACTTGCTCGGATTTGAGGACGGAGATCATGTTATACATGACTTGTGCGGACATTCCAAGGTGAGTGGAGTAATTATACGTATGTGTATATGGCGTGTTTATTTGTGGGTGTTATGGCATGAACCATCGAGCCGGTAGTGCCATAACATGTGTCCAATAAGATGTGAACCACGAGCCGGTAGCATCGAGTGTGAACCACGAGCCGGTAGCACTATAAACTAAGATGTGAACCACGAGCCGGTAGCATCGAGTGTGAACCACGAGCCGGTAGCACTATAAACTAAGATGTGAACTACGAGCCGGTAGCATCGAGTGTGAACCACGAGCCGGTAGCACTATAAAAGAGTATGACTCAATTGCGTATGGTGTGAACCACGAGCCAGTAGCACCATAGCGTTTATGGTTAACCATATTGAGATTGTTGATTGTTTAGCATATTATATATATTGAGTTGAGTGTATGCTAATGGGGTTTTGTGATAATGTACGACTTGTTAGTATTACGGGTATGATGACATGCTATTTGAGTTACAAGTTCGTATGAGGTATTTGGTGGAGGTGATTGCAAATAGATGGGTTATATATGTATATGTATAATTATTGCATTCACTAAGCTTTTAGCTTACCCCTCTCATTGTTTACCTTTTTACAGGTATTATGATTATGAAGCCAACTAGTTATTATACTAGATGCTTAGGAGCGCTTGGGCTTGATGGGGTAGCTTTTGGATATACGGATGTGGATTGGGGATTTGGTAGTCCCCGGGATTATGCTCTTGGTATCGGGTTGCGTTATAGAGTCCTAATCTGCGTATATATATATATATATATATATATATATATATATATATATATATATATATATATATATATATATATATATATATATATATATATATATATATAAGTTGGTTGAAATGGTCACTTTGTCGTAATTTGGGTCGATGTAGGCCCGGTGTTGTAAAACTCGATTTTATTGTGGAAATCTCTTAATTATAATTATACTAACGTGTTGTGAAAACCGTTTCGTATAAAAGTGTTGGGAAGCGGGTTTTTCGCCCACGTGAAACTGAAAAACTGATCAGGAACTTTTAGTTCAATTGGACGCCGTCCTGATTTAGGGACGCCGTCCTGTCTTTTGTAACTGGACGCCGTCCAGAGACCTGGACGCCGTCCAGATGGTCTGGCACATATCTAAATAAAAAAAAGTTTGTCGTGTTTTTGGTAATACGAAGTCGGATCGTTACATCACTTGTAGCTTACTCGCATGCTGATTGGGCAGGTTGACCTACTACTCGTCGATCTACTTCCTGTTACTGTGTTTTTCTCGGTAATAACCTGCTATCTTGGTCATCAAAACGACACCCTACGCCTTCTAGATCCAGTGCAGAAGCAGAGTATCGTGGTGTCGCTAATGCGGTTGCTGAAACGTGTTGGTTACGGAACCTTTTATGTGAGCTTCATTGCCCGTTATTCTCTGCTACTCTTGTTTATTGTGACAATGTAAGTGCAGTATACCTTTCGTCCAATCCGTTTCAACATCAACGGACGAAACACATTGAGATCGACATTGGCTTTGTGACTGTAGTGACCCAAAATTTTCCATGATTATATATTATATGAGATTAATATTTACATGAAAAAATGTTTCCAACATGTTAAGAAATCAAACTTGTTAAGAACTGATTAACTGAAACGGATTTAGTGTTATGTTTGACCACCCAGTTTGCCTGATGATTCACTAACGTCATAACTTGTGATAATTATACAATCATTTTATTTATTTTATGATGTAAGTTTATATATATATATATATATATATATATATATAAGAAGAAATACAATTAAATCAAAGATGTACATTAAAAAACTATTTTCTACAGTAAAACACTATTTGCCTACAACAAAATACTATTTGCTACAGTAACACTATTTACTACAGTAAACACTATTTACTCGTATTCAATCCGTATTCGTACTCGTACAATACCCAGCTTCTAGATGTATTTACTATTGGTATATACCAATAGTAAACACCAATGATCAACCATGAATGAGTCCACAACATGTGGGAACCATTACTTGTCTTCATGTATGAATTATTACACAAAATAACAAAATGAGGAGCCTTTGTTCCATGATAAAAGTCATGCCACAACCATCATTTACTACATCATTTTCATTCCATAATTTCACATACAAATCCTCTCTAACTACCTACTCCAAGAACACTTTCATTTCCAGAGAAATAACCTTCAACTTCGTCAAAAACTACATCAACAACATCCAATTTATCTCAGTAACTTTTCTTTCTAATTCAAGGTAATAATCATATTCAAACTTTAATTCAATTTCTATAACTATAAAAATCTTAATTCAAGTAGAAATCTTACTTGAACTTGTTATAGTGTCATGATTCTACTTCAAAAACTTTCAAGCCATCCAAGATCCTTTGAAGCTCTAGATCATTTCTTGTCATTTCCAGTAGGTTTACCTACAATATACCGAGGTAGAAATGATGTTCATAACATCATTCGATTCATATACATAAAACTATCTTATTCGAAGATTTAAACTTGTAATCACTAGAATATAGTTTAGTTAATTCTAAACTTGTTCGCAAACAAAGTTAATCTTTCTAACTTAAATTTTAATATTAACTAAACACATGTTCTATATCTATATGATATGCTAACTTAATTATTTAAAACCTGGAAACACGAAGAACACCGTAAAACCGGACATACGCCGTCATAGTGAAACCGGGGGCTGTTTTGGGTTAGATAATTAAAAACTATGATAAACTTTGATTTAAAAGTTTTTCTTCTGGGAAAATAATTTTTCTTATGAACATGAAACTATATCCAAAAATCATGGTTAAACTCAAAGTGGAAGTATGTTTTTCAAAATGGTCATCAAGATGTCGTTTTTTCGATGAAAATGACTACCTCTTTCAAAAATGACATGTAACCTATTTATGAATATAAACTTATACTTTTTTCTGTTTAGTTTCATAAATTTCAGTTCATTACGAAACCATAGCAACTTGATTCACTCAAAACGGATTTATAACGAAGAAATTATGGGTAAAACAAAATTGGTTAGATTTACTAGTTTAGCTACGAAAATTTTATAACAAATCTATACTAACCATAACTTAACTAACTTATATTGTATTATACATGTAATCTAACATATATTATGTAATCTTGATAGACCATAGACACGTATACAATGTTTTGACATATCATATCAACGTCATCTATATATATTATTTGGAATAACCATAGACACTCTATATGCGGTAATGCTCGAGTTAGCTATACAGGGTTGAGGTTGATTCCAAAATAATATATATACTTTGAGTTATGATCAAGTCTGAGACTTGTATACACTGGGTCGTGGATTGATTTGAGATAATATATATTGATTTATTTCTGTACTACTAACTGTGGAAAACTAATTGTGGACTACTAACGTTGGACTGTTAACTTAACAAATTTAAATCGTTAAAAAGTAATAAAAAAATGTTGTTAATATATTTCGATCATACTTTAATATATATGTATATATTTGTTATAGGTTCGTGAATCGACCCGTGGCTAAGTCTAATTCTCGACAAATTGATAATCTGTGAAAGTGAGTTATAGTCCCATTTTTACTACCAAATATTTTCGGGATGAGAATACATGCAGTTTTATAAATGTTTTATAAAATAGGCACAAGTACTTGAAACAACATTCTATGATTGGATTATTAAACCGAATATCACCCTTTTTAGTCTGATAATCTAAGAATTAGGAAACAGAAACCCTAATTGATGCGAATCCTAAAGATAGATCTATTGCGCCTAACAAACCGCATCCGGGTTACGGATGCTTTAGTACTTCGATTTTATCATGTCCGATGAGAGTCCCGAAATGATGGGGATATTCTAGATGCATTTTTGTTAATGTCGGTTACCAGGTGTTCACCATATGAATGATTTTTAATTCGCGGGTTACGCGTATTATTTTGTACACGGGTTACGTGTGCGGTTATAATTGAAATCTTGTGGCCTGTTGTTATTATTATGATTTATGATAAAGATTAAACCTATAACTCACCAACATTTTTGTTAACGTTTAAAGCATGTTTATTCTCAGGTGATTATTAAGAGCTTCCGCTGTTGCATGCTAATTAAAGACAAGATTTGGAGTCAGCTGTGACGACCCGAAAATTTCTGATCAAATTTAAACCTAATCTTTATATCATTCCGACATGATAAGCAAAGTTTTGTAAAGTTGAACCTTAAGAATTTAAAACTGTGTTCATACATTCATTTAACCTCGACTAAATTCCGACGATTCACGAATCACTATATAAATGGATATGATTATATATATGTATATATATTATAACTTGAGAATGTTAACAAAGTATTAAGCGTATAATACCTTACATAAACGTTGATGAACTATTATATGTATATATAAAGGAGAATATGTATATATATAAATTTTTAAATATATTGATAAACTATTATATGTATTTGACGTTATAGATAAATATGTGAAATATTATACGTTGTAATGAAAGCTATTATGATATTTTATAGTTATATATGTATATATATATATAACTTCTATAAGTAGTTATTTAAAATAAATATTGTAATATAATTAATTTATAAATATTTTATATAGAAATTTATAATATCTCATAATTATGTGATAATAGTAATATATTATATCAATACTAAAATTAATATTATTATTATTATTTTTATATTAACTGAATTCTTATTATGATAATTACTAATAACAAGTATTAGGAATAATATTACTATGATATCTTTATTAGTATTATTGTACTTAGATTACTATTAATTTAATTATATTTATTAAATATTAACAATATATATATATATATATATATATATATATAAGATCATACGTATTGTTATATATATAAACTGATATAAATACAGATTATAGATACATATTAATCGAATAATTTGGATAGCTGGATTGATTAACACCCTAGCAGACAAGCAAACCATCACTATCTGTTAAAATCTTGTTTATCTTTTTCCTCCTAATTGATATTTCTAATTGATTTCCTTGTCTGAGTATTGTTATCGGTCGACATCATTGCTCACAACTCTACAATCCTAATCAATTTATAGTACAACATCCATACAAGTCGAATTATAGTGGAGGGAAAACGATTCAGGTTCAAAGAAGCAAACACAGACACTGTACGTGTTATTTTATTTATTTATTATTACTATTATTATTATTATTATTATTATTATTTTTTCAAAACTCAAATGCGAATCAATCTTCAAAAACTATAAAAGCAAGATTGTTAGGAATCCTATGAACAATCATTCTGAAAAATTTTAGAATCCAATTCTTCGTATCGATTTCTAATTCACGAGTCAAAGTTTATGTTTAAAAGTCAACAGATGGTTCATCATGAAATTCGAATGTGTTTTACTGTTTTAAGTTAAATTGATTATCCAAAAAGTTTTCAATAACGATTTACTATCTATTTCGTATTGTAAATTTTATCTAAAAGTGGCTAGATTTCAAAATCACCAATTGTGTTCCTTGCGGTTTTTTTTCTAACAGTTTTGATGTCTGTTTTTTTTTTCAGTTAATCAATTTAATCCACCTTCAAAACGTTCTATTTCTATTAAACGTTCTAAATCAAATAGTTAAGATGAAGTTTAATTTGTTATGGATTTGGCTAATCTGAATAAGAAGAAGAGGAAGAACAAGCGAGTAAACGGGTTAAATAAATTTCCTTATATAGTTAATCAGAAAAAAACAGAACTGCTGGAGTGGTCTTGAGTATGACTGGGTTAACGCAAGGTCGTGGGTTCGAGCTCGGTTCATGGCGAATTCTTTTTAGAAAAGCTCTTTTAGGGGTTCGTGAATCCAAGACCAAAACTGCATTGTTCAATATAGTTATATGTATTTTTACTACAAAATACATTAGGTGAGTTCATTTGATTCACTTTTACTCTTTACATTTTTGGGACTGAAAATACATGCGCTGTTTTTACAATTGCTTTATTAAATGTTTTTGAAATATATTTTGAACTGCGAATACACGAAATGCTTTTATAAATGTTTGACGAGATAGACACTAGCAAACATTCCTCGAATGAATTATGTGGACATGATAATTGCCACCATTGAATTATGTGGACGTGATAATTACCACAATTGATATGAATATTTTTCCCCTGATTATTATTGCTTGGGAACCTAAGAATTAGGGAACATCACTAATTTTGAGAATTAGTGCACGCCTAATTGACACGAATCCTAAAGGTAGCTACAGCGTTTAACACCCCCACCCAGAATGTTCACTAGACGGAAGGGCTAGTGGGCGTGGTGTTTAGTACTTCAAAGTTTATATGATTATTATACAGACGAGATGTTCTGTTTTGGGGATATTATTATGCGCATTATATGTTAAGGTCGGTTACCAAGCCAAGCTATGAAAGCAATGAAAAGTAAATGTTATGTATCGAGAGAATGATTTTATATAAAGGTTATGTGTATGTTATTTTTGTGCACAAGATATGTGTACGGTTACTAAGATTTATGAAAGATGATTTCGTACACGAGAAAGGTGTACTGTATTTAAAAGATATCGCATGTACATTGTAGTGACCCGAACTTTTCCATGTTTATATATATTAATTGAGATTGATATTTACATGATTAAATGTTTCCAACATGTTAAGCAATCAAACTTGTTAAGACTTGATTAATTGAAATATGTTTCATATAGACAATTGACCACCCAAGTTGACCGGTGATTCACGAACGTTAAAACTTGTAAAAACTATATGATGACATATATATGGATATATATATAGTTAACATGATACTATGATAAGTAAACATATCATTAAGTATATTAACAATGAACTACATATGTAAAAACAAGACTACTAACTTAATGATTTTTAAACGAGACATATATGTAACGATTATCGTTGTAAAGACATTTAATGTATATATATCATATTAAGAGATATTCATACATGATAATATCATGATAATATAATAATTTAAAATCTCATTTGATATTATAAACATTGGGTTAACAACATTTAACAAGATCGTTAACCTAAAGGTTTCAAAACAACACTTACATGTAACGACTAACGATGACTTAACGACTCAGTTAAAATGTATATACATGTAGTGTTTTAATATGTATTTATACACTTTTGAAAGACTTCAATACACTTATCAAAATACTTCTACTTAACAAAAATTCTTACAATTACATCCTCGTTCAGTTTCATCAACAATTCTACTCGTATGCACCCGTATTCGTACTCGTACAATACACAGATTTTAGATGTATGTACTATTGGTATATACACTCCAATGATCAGATCTTAGGATCCCATGTGAGTCACCTAACACATGTGGGAACCATCATTTGACAACTAGCATGAAATATCTCATAAAATTACAAAAATATGAGTAATCATTCATGACTTATTTACATGAAAACAAAATTTCATATCCTTTATATCTAATCCATACACCAACGACCAAAAACACCTACAAACACTTTCATTCTTCAATTTTCTTCATCTAATTGATCTCTCTCAAGTTCTATCTTCAAGTTCTAAGTGTTCTTCATAAATTCTACAAGTTCTAGTTACATAAAATCAAGAATACTTTCAAGTTTGCTAGCTCACTTCCAATCTTGTAAGGTGATCATCCAACCTCAAGAAATCTTTGTTTCTTACAGTAGGTTATCATTCTAATACAAGGTAATAATCATATTCAAACTTTGGTTCAATTTCTATAAATATAACAATCTTATTTCAAGTGATGATCTTACTTGAACTTGTTTTCGTGTCATGATTCTGCTTCAAGAACTTCGAGCCATCCAAGGATCCGTTGAAGCTAGATCCATTTTTTCTCTTTTCCAGTAGGTTTATCCAAGGAACATAAGGTAGTAATGATGTTCATAACATCATTCGATTCATACATATAAAGCCATCTTATTCGAAGGTTTAAACTTGTAACCACTAGAACATAGTTTAGTTAATTCTAAACTTGTTCGCAAACAAAAGTTAATCCTTCTAACTTGACTTTTAAAATCAACTAAAAACATGTTCTATATCTATATGATATGCTAACTTAATGATTTAAAACCTGGAAACACGAAAAACACCGTAAAACCGGATTTACGCCGTCGTAGTAACACCGCGGGCTGTTTTGGGTTAGTTAATTAAAAACTATGATAAACTTTGATTTAAAAGTTGTTATTCTGAGAAAATGATTTTTATTATGAACATGAAACTATATCCAAAAATTATGGTTAAACTCAAAGTGGAAGTATGTTTTCTAAAATGGTCATCTAGACGTCGTTCTTTCGACTGAAATGACTACCTTTACAAAAACGACTTGTAACTTATTTTTTCGACTATAAACCTATACTTTTTCTGTTTAGATCCATAAAATAGAGTTCAATATGAAACCATAGCAATTTTATTCACTCAAAACGGATTTAAAATGAAGAAGTTATGGGTAAAACAAGATTGGATAATTTTTCTCATTTTAGCTACGTGAAAATTGGTAACAAATCTATTCCAACCATAACTTAATCAACTTGTATTGTATATTATGTAATCTTGAGATACCATAGACACGTATACAATGTTTCGACCTATCATGTCGACACATCTATATATATTTCAGAACAACCATAGACACTCTATATGTGAATGTTGGAGTTAGCTATACAGGGTTGAGGTTGATTCCAAAATATATATAGTTTGAGTTGTGATCAATACTGAGATACGTATACACTGGGTCGTGGATTGATTAAAGATAATATTTATCAATTTATTTCTGTACATCTAACTGTGGACAACTAGTTGTAGGTTACTAACGTGGACAGCTGACTTAATAAACTTAAAACATCAAAATATATTAAAAGTGTTGTAAATATATTTTAAACATACTTTGATATATATATGTATATATTGTTATAGGTTCGTGAATCAACCAGTGGCCAAGTCTTACTTCCCAACGAAGTAAAAATCTGTGAAAGTGAGTTATAGTCCCACTTTTAAAATCTAATATTTTTGGGATGAGAATACATGCAGGTTTTATAAATGATTTACAAAATAGACACAAGTACGTGAAACTACATTCTATGGTTGAATTATCGAAATCGAATATGCCCCTTTTTATTAAGTCTGGTAATCTAAGAATTAGAGAACAAACACCCTAATTGACGCGAATCCTAAAGATAGATCTATTGGGCCTAACAAACCCCATCCAAAGTACCGGATGCTTTAGTACTTCGAAATTTATATCATATCCGAAGGGTGTCCCGGAATGATGGGGATATTCTTATATATGCATCTTGTTAATGTCGGTTACCAGGTGTTCACCATATGAATGATTTTTATATCTATGTATGGGATGTGTATTGAAATATGAAATCTTGTGGTCTATTATTATGATTTGATATATATATGTTAAACCTATAACTCACCAACATTTTTGTTGACGTTTTAAGCATGTTTATTCTCAGGTGATTATTAAGAGCTTCCACTGTCGCATACTTAAATAAGGACGAGATTTGGAGTCCATGCTTGTATGATATTGTGTAAAAACTGCATTCAAGAAAC
This sequence comes from Rutidosis leptorrhynchoides, assembly GCF_046630445.1. Lineage (NCBI taxonomy): Eukaryota > Viridiplantae > Streptophyta > Magnoliopsida > Asterales > Asteraceae > Rutidosis > Rutidosis leptorrhynchoides. Next base: position 238,495,640 of record NC_092336.1, read on the forward strand.
TTATTTTGTTGTAACATATTTGTATTGTAAACCATTATGTAATGGTCGTGTGTAAACAGGATATTTTAGATTATCATTATTTGATAATCTACGTAAAGCTTTTTAAACCTTTATTGATGAAATAAAGGTTATGGTTTGTTTTAAAATGAATGCAGTCTTTGAAAAACGTCTCATATAGAGGTCAAAACCTCGCAACGAAATCAATTAATATGGAACGTTTTTAATCAATAAGAACGGGACATTTCAGTTGGTATCCGTGCGTTGGTCTTAGAGAACCAGAATTTTGCATTAGTGTGTCTTATCGAATTTGTTAGGATGCATTAGTGAGTCTGGACTTCGACCGTGTTTACTTGAAAAATGATTGCTTAACAAATTTTGTTGGAAACTATATATTTTTAACATGTGAATATTATGTGATATATTAATCTCTTAACGCGTTTGATATTATGTGATAGATGTCTACCTCTAGAACAAGTCCCATTGACTCACCTAATAATAATGAAGAGTCAAATGTAAATTGGAATGATTCGTGGACTGATTCACAAGTTCCCGAAGATGAACCGGAAGAAGAGTCGGAACCGGAAGAAGAATCGGAACCGGAAGAAGAATCGGAACCGGATGAAGAAATAGAACCGGTGGGGGAAATAATAAAACGGTTAAGTAAAAGAAAATCCTCAACCAACCGACCAAGGTTAATTATGGTCAATGGTGTTTCCGCCAAGGAAGCAAAATATTGGGAGGATTACCAATTCTCCGATGAATCGGATTCCGACGAGAATTCCGATGATATTATAGAAATTACCCCAACTGAATTTAAAAAGGCAAAAGAAAATATTAAGGGAAAGGGCATAAAAATAGAGAAATCTAATTCCAACCCCGATGAAGTTTATATGTATCGTCAACCCCCGAAGTCCTTAAGTTGTAACAATGACCCGGGAACCTCTAAACCACCAGGTTTTTCTAAACCAATGTGGAAAACGATGGCTCGTATTAGGGGAACATCATATATCCCTAGAAACTTGGCAAAACGAACCAAAACCGAAGAAGAAGAAACAAGCGAGTCAGAATAAGATAGTTGTATTCGTGTGGTGTAATATATGTAATATAGTGTGTTTATGCTTTATGATATATGTAAAAATTGCTTGTATTAATAAGTATTTTTTTTATGAATCTAACTCTTGTCTATTTTACAGTATAAAAACACAAAATGGATAGACAACCCAATATTTTAAGAGACCTACCCGGAGACATGATTGATGAAATCTTGTCTAGAGTCGGTCAGAATTCTTCGGCACAACTATTTAAAGCGAGATTAGTTTGTAAGACATTCGAAGAACGTTCCAAGAATGCCTTGGTTTATAAAAGGCTTTCGTTCGAAAGATGGGGGATATCACATTGGGAAATCCATAAGTTATGATGTGTTTACTTTGACGCATATATTGCGGGGAACCCAAATGCTATTTTACGCAATGGGTTAAGAAATTATTTTGACTCAATATATCCGAATATTGGACTTCGTGATTTAGAAAAAGCGGCTAACATGCAACATAAAGAAGCATGTTATGCTTACGGATTAGTAATGTTCGCTTCTCACCAAAGTGAGAACAAGAACATCGGGCTACAACTATTAAATAAAACGTTCCCACAAGTGACGGAGTCGGTAATTGGGGTAAGAAATGAGGTTTTTAGATTGTTACGGGACTGTTGGACATTACGTAACCCTCGTCCCTTTGACGACGTTACAACACGCTGTCTTATCAACGGCCATAACGGTTATGTTCCACAAGACCAAGGATGGGAAGTAATCCTAGTAAAACCAGAATGCATGACTTGTTTCTGGACGTATGAATTACGTGTCTTTATTGCCTTTGCTGAACGACTTGTGTACTAGCTAGAATTATCTTCACAACCATCTTGTATCAAATTTATTGTGTGCTATATTTCATGCTATATGTAAAATAAGCGGTATTGTAAGTTTGTAAAATATTGTGTAAAAGTTTGAACGCGAAATATTATTATAATCAGTTTTTCATATAGAATTGTAGTAGTTGAATTGTATATTAGCTACTAAGTATGAACTTAACGGGTAGGTACTACCTGAATTTAAACTTATAAAATGCTAATATGAAGAAAAAGCTTTTATAAATGAGTTCATATTATGCTACGAAATACTATTAACTACTCTTAATATTCTGTATGATTAACTTGTTCCATTTGACTATTTTGAAGGAAATGGCACCGACTACTCGACACACCGTGAATATGAATGAAGAGGAATTCCGTACTTTTCTAGCTTCAAACATAGCCGCAGTACAGGCTGTGCTACATACCAACAATAACCTTGGATCTAGCAGTACAGGAAATCATGTAGGATGCACCTACAAAGAATTCACTACCTGCAAACCTTTGGAATTTGATGGAACCGAAGGACCGATTGGATTGAAACGGTGGACCGAGAAGGTCGAATCGGTGTTTGCCATAAGTAAGTGTACTGAAGAGGACAAAGTGAAGTACGCTACGCATACCTTCACAGGTTCTGCTTTAACATGGTGGAATACCTATCTAGAGCAAGTAGGACAAGACGATGCGTATGTACTACCGTGGTCAGCATTCAAGCACTTGATGAATGAGAAGTACCGTCCCAGAACCGAGGTCAATAAGCTCAAGACAGAACTTAGAGGGTTACGAACCCAAGGATTTGATATTACCACGTATGAAAGACTATTCACAGAATTGTGCCTATTGTGTCCGGGAGCATTCGAAGATGAGGAAGAGAAGATCGACGCGTTTGTGAAAGGATTACCGGAAAGAATCCAAGAAGATATAAGTTCACACGAGCCCGCCTCCATACAACAGGCATGTAGAATGGCTCACAAACTAGTAAACCAGATTGAAGAAAGAATTAAAGAACAGATTGCTGAAGAGGCCAATGTGAAGCAAGTCAAAAGAAAGTGGGAGGAAAACGGTGATAAGAATCACCAATACAACAACAACAGCAATTACAACAATAATCGCAACAATTATCCCAACAATCGCAACATCAATCACAACTACAACAAACGGCCCAACAACAACAACAACAACAACAACAACAACAACAACTACAACAATCATCCCAACAACAATAATAACCGCAACAACAACAACAACAACAATCAGAAGCAGCTATGCCAAAGGTGTGAAAAGTATCACTCGGGGTTCTGCACCAAATTTTGCAACAAGTGTAAAAGAAATGGTCATAGCGCAGCGAAGTGTGAGGTCTACGGTGAAATGTCCCGTTCTTATTGATTAAAAACGTTCCATATTAATTGATTTCGTTGCGAGGTTTTGACCTCTATATGAGACATTTTTCAAAGACTGCATTCATTTTAAAACAAACCATAACCTTTATTTCATCAATAAAGGTTTAAAAAGCTTTACGTAGATTATCAAATAATGATAATCTAAAATATCCTGTTTACACACGACCATTACATAATGGTTTACAATACAAATATGTTACAACAAAATAAGTTTCTTGAATGCAGTTTTTACACAATATCATACAAGTATGGACTCCAAATCTCGTCCTTATTTAAGTATGCAACAGCGGAAGCTCTTAGTATTCACCTGAGAATAAACATGCTTTAAACATCAATAAAAATGTTGGTGAGTTATAGGTTTAACCTATATATATCAAATCGTAACAATAGACTACAAGATTTCATATTTCAATACACATCCCATACATAGAGATAAAAATCATTCATATGGTGAACACCTGGTAACCGACATTAACAAGATGCATATATATAAGAATATCCCCATCATTCCAGGACACCCTTCGGATATGATATAAATTTCGAAGTACTAAAGCATCCGGTACTTTGGATGGGGTTTGTTAAGCCCAATAGATCTATCTTTAGGATTCGCGTCAATTAGGGTGTCTGTTCCCTAATTCTTAGATTACCAGACTTAATAAAAAGGGGCATATTCGATTTCGATAATTCAACCATAGAATGTAGTTTCACGTACTTGTGTCTATTTTGTAAATCATTTATAAAACCTGCATGTATTCTCATCCCAAAAATATTAGATTTTAAAAGTGGGAGTATAACTCACTTTCACAGATTTTTACTTCGTCGGGAAGTAAGACTTGGCCACTGGTTGATTCACGAACCTATAACAATATATACATATATATCAAAGTATGTTTAAAATATATTTACAACACTTTTAATATATTTTGATGTTTTAAGTTTATTAAGTCAGCTGTCCTCGTTAGTAACCTACAACTAGTTGTCCACAGTTAGATGTACAGAAATAAATCGATAATTATTATCTTGAATCAATCCACGACCCAGTATATACGTATCTCAGTATTGATCACAACTCAAACTATATATATTTTGGAATCAACCTCAACCCTGTATAGCTAACTCCAACATTCACATATAGAGTGTCTATGGTTGTTCCGAAATATATATAGATGTGTCGACATGATAGGTCGAAACATTGTATACGTGTCTATGGTATCTCAAGATTACATAATATACAATACAAGTTGATTAAGTTATGGTTGGAATAGATTTGTTACCAATTTTCACGTAGCTAAAATGAGAAAAATTATCCAATCTTGTTTTACCCATAACTTCTTCATTTTAAATCCGTTTTGAGTGAATAAAATTGCTATGGTTTCATATTGAACTCTATTTTATGAATCTAAACAGAAAAGTATAGGTTTATAGTCGGAAAAAATAAGTTACAAGTCGTTTTTGTAAAGGTAGTCATTTCAGTCGAAAGAACGACGTCTAGATGACCATTTTAGAAAACATACTTCCACTTTGAGTTTAACCATAATTTTTGGATATAGTTTAATGTTCATAATAAAAATCATTTTCTCAGAATAAAAACTTGTAAATCAAATTTTATCATAGTTTTTAATTAACTAACCCAAAACAGCCCGCGGTGTTACTACGACGGCGTAAATCCGGTTTTACGGTGTTTTTCGTGTTTCCAGGTTTTAAATCATTAAGTTAGCATATCATATAGATATAGAACATGTGTGTAGTTAATTTTAAAAGTCAAGTTAGAAGGATTAACTTTTGTTTGCGAACAAGTTTAGAATTAACTAAACTATGTTCTAGTGATTACGAGTTTAAACCTTCGAATAAGATAGTTTTATATATATGAATCGAATGATGTTATGAACATCATTACTACCTCAAGTTTAGTAGGTAAACCTACTGGAAGTGACAAGAAATGATCTAGCTTCAAAGGATCTTGGATGGTTTGAAAGTTCTTGAAGTAGGATCATGACACAAAAACAATTTCAAGTAAGATTTTTACTCGAATTAAGATAGTTTATAGTTATAGAAATTGAATCAAAGTTTGAATATGAATATTACCTCGAATAAGAAAGATAACCTACTGTATATAACAAAGGTTTCTTGATCTTAGATGATTACTTGGAATGGATTAGATAGCTTGGAAGTAAATTAGTAAACTTGAAGGGATTTTTGAAGTGTTCTTGAAGTGTTCTTCCTATGATGATTATAGCTTGATTCTTGAAGTGATTTTTGATGAATATGATGATTAACTACTGGAAAAATACGTTCATAATAGTGTGTGTGTGTGTTGAGAGAGAATTAGAAAGAGAATTGGAAGTGAAATGGAGTGAATGATGAGTGGTAATTGGTGAGTGGTGAGTGGGGTTAAAAGGAGTTCTAGTTAGTTGACTAGCTCATGGTAGAAGTTAAAATTGATTAGTCATACATGACATAATCAAGATTGGAATCCCATGCTAGTTCCTATTGGTATATACTCATAGTAAGTACGTTTTGAAGCTGTGTATAATACGGGTAAGAATACGACTAGAATTCTTGATGAAAGAAAAGAATGGAAAAGTAACTGTAACCATTTTCGTTAAGTATGAGTGTTTTGATATATGTCTTGAAGTCTTCCAAAAGTATTTTAATACATCTAAATACACTACATGTATATACATTTTAACTGAGTCGTTAAGTCATCGTTAGTCGTTACATGTAAGTGTTGTTTTGAAACCTTTAAGTTAACGATCTCAATTAATGTTGTTAACCCATTGTTTATTATATCTAATGAGATGTTAAATTATTATATTATCATGATATTATGATATATTAATATATCTTAATATGATATATATACATTTAAATGTCGTTACAATGATAATCGTTACATATATGTCTCGTTTCGAAATCCTTAAGTTAGTAGTCTTGTTTATATGTATATAACTCATTGTTAATATACTTATGGAGATACTTACTTATCATAATCTCATGTTAACCATATGTATATCCATATATATATCGTCATGTCATTTTTACAAGTTTTACCGTTCGTGAATCGCCGGTCAACTTGGGTGGTCAATTGTCTATATGAAACATATTTCAATTAATCAAGTCTTAACAAGTTTGATTGCTTAACATGTTGGAAACATTTAATCATGTAAATATCAATCTCAATTAATATATATAAACATGGAAAAGTTCGGGTCACTACAGTACCTACCCGTTAAATAAATTTCGTCCCGAAATTTTAAGCTGTTGAAGGTGTTGACGAATCTTCTGGAAATAGATGCGGGTATTTCTTCTTCATCTGATCTTCATGCTCCCAGGTGAACTCGGGTCCTCTACGAGCATTCCATTGAACCTTAAGAATTGGTATCTTGTTTTGCTTAAGTCTTTTAACCTCACGATCCATTATTTCGACGGGTTCTTCGATGAATTGGAGTTTTTCGTTGATTTGGATTTCATCTAACGGAATAGTGAGATCTTCTTTAGCAAAACATTTCTTCAAATTCGAGACGTGGAAAGTGTTATGTACAGCCGCGAGTTGTTGAGGTAACTCAAGTCGGTAAGCTACTAGTCCGACACGATCAATAATCTTGAATGGTCCAATATACCTTGAATTTAATTTCCCTCGTTTACCAAATCGAACAACGCCTTTCCAAGGTGCAACTTTAAGCATGACCATCTCTCCAATTTCATATTCTATATCTTTTCTTTTAATGTCAGCGTAGCTCTTTTGTCGACTTTGGGCGGTTTTCAACCGTTGTTGAATTTGGATGATCTTCTCGGTAGTTTCTTGTATAATCTCCGGACCCGTAATCTGTCTATCCCCCACTTCACTCCAACAAATCGGAGACCTGCACTTTCTACCATAAAGTGCTTCAAACGGCGCCATCTCAATGCTTGAATGGTAGCTGTTGTTGTAGGAAAATTCTGCTAATGGTAGATGTCGATCCCAACTGTTTCCGAAATCAATAAAACATGCTCGTAGCATGTCTTCAAGCGTTTGTATCGTCCTTTTGCTCTGCCCATCAGTTTGTGGATGATAGGCAGTACTCATGTCTAGACGAGTTCCTAATGCTTGCTGTAATGTCTGCCAGAATCTTGAAATAAATCTGCCATCCCTATCAGAGATAATAGAGATTGGTATTTCATGTATGGAGACGACTTCCTTCAAATACAGTCGTGCTAACTTCTCCATCTTGTCATCTTCTCTTATTGGCAGGAAATGTGCTGATTTGGTGAGACGATCAACTATTACCCAAATAGTATCAAAACCACTTGCAGTCCTTGGCAATTTAGTGATGAAATCCATGGTAATGTTTTCCTATTTCCATTCCGGGATTTCGGGTTGTTGAAGTAGACCTGATGGTTTCTGATGCTCAGCTTTGACCTTAGAACACGTCAAACATTCTCCTACGTATTTAGCAACATCGGCTTTTCATACCCGGCCACCAAAAATATTTCCTGAGATCCTTGTACATCTTCCCCGTTCCAGGATGTATTGAGTATCTGGTTTTATGAGCTTCTCTAAGTACCATTTCTCTCATATCTCCAAATTTTGGTACCCAAATCCTTTCAGCCCTATACCGGGTTCCGTCTTCCCGAATATTAAGATGTTTCTCCGATCCTTTGGGTATTTCATCCTTTAAATTTCCCTCTTTTAAAACTCCTTGTTGCGCCTCCTTTATTTGAGTAGTAAGGTTATTATGAATCATTATATTCATAGATTTTACTCGAATGGGTTCTCTGTCCTTCCTGCTCAAGGCATCGGCTACCACATTTGCCTTCCCCGGGTGGTAACGAATCTCAAAGTCGTAATCATTCAATAATTCAATCCACCTACGCTGCCTCATATTCAGTTGTTTCTGATTAAATATGTGTTGAAGACTTTTGTGGTCAGTATATATAATACTTTTAACCCCATATAAGTAGTGCCTCCAAGTCTTTAATGCAAAAACAACCGCGCCTAATTCCAAATCATGCGTCGTATAATTTTGCTCGTGAATCTTCAATTGTCTAGACGCATAAGCAATCACCTTCGTTCGTTGCATTAATACACAACTGAGACGTTGCTTTGATGCATCACAATAAATCACAAAATCATCATTCCCTTCAGGCAATGACAATATAGGTGCCGTAGTTAGCTTTTTATTCAATAACTGAAACGCTTTCTCTTGTTCATCCTTCCATTCAAATTTCTTCCCTTTATGCGTTAATGCAGTCAAGGGTTTTGCTATTCTGGAAAAGTCTTGGATGAACCTTCTGTAGTAACCAGCTAGTCCTAAAAACTGGCGTATGTGTTTCGGAGTTTTCGGGGTTTCCCACTTTTCAACAGTTTCTATCTTTGCCGGATCCACCTTAATACCTTCTTTGTTCACTATGTGACCGAGGAATTGAACTTCTTCCAACCAAAATGCACACTTTGAAAACTTAGCGTACAATTCTTCCTTCCTCAATACTTCTAACACCTTTCTCAAATGTTCACCGTGTTCTTGGTCATTCTTTGAGTAAATAAGTATGTCATCAATGAAAACAATGACAAACTTGTCAAGGTATGGTCCACACACTCGGTTCATAAGGTCCATGAACACAGCTGGTGCATTAGTTAAACCAAACGGCATGACCATAAACTCGTAATGACCGTAACGTGTTCTGAAAGCAGTCTTTGGAATATCATCTTCTTTCACCCGCATTTGATGATACCCGGAACGTAAGTCAATCTTTGAATAAACAGACGAGCCTTGTAGTTGATCAAATAAGTCGTCGATTCTCGGTAGTGGGTAGCGGTTCTTGATGGTAAGTTTGTTCAACTCTCGGTAGTCGATACACAACCTGAATGTACCATCTTTCTTCTTGACAAACAAAACAGGAGCTCCCCACGGTGTTGTGCTTGGTCGAATGAAACCACGCTCTAAAAGTTCTTGTAATTGGCTTTGCAGTTCTTTCATCTCGCTGGGTGCGAGTCTGTAAGGAGCACGAGCTATTGGTGCAGCTCCTGGTACAAGATCTATTTGAAATTCAACGGATCGCTGTGGGGGTAATCCCGGTAATTCTTTCGGAAATACATCGGGAAATTCTTTTGCAATGGGAACATCATTGATGCTCTTTTCTTCAGTTTGTACTTTCTTGACGTGTGCTAGAACAGCATAGCAACCTTTTCTTATTAGTTTTTGTGCCTTCAAATTACTAATAATATGTAGCTTCGTGTTGCCCTTTTCTCCGTACACCATTAAGGGTTTTCCTTTTTCTCGTATAATGCGAATTGCATTTTTGTAACAAATGATCTCTGCTTTCACTTCTTTCAACCAGTCCATACCGATTATCACATCAAAACTCCCTAACTCTACTGGTATTAAATCAATCTTAAATGTTTCGCTAACCAGTTTAATTTCTCGATTCCGACATATATTATCTGCTGAAATTAATTTACCATTTGCTAATTCGAGTAAAAATTTACTATCCAAAGGCGTCAATGGATAACTTAATTTAGCACAAAAATCTCTACTCATATAGCTTCTATCCGCACCCGAATCAAATAAAACGTAAGCAGATTTATTGTCAATAAGAAACGTACCCGTAACAAGCTCCGGGTCTTCCTGTGCCTCTGCCGCATTAATATTGAAAACTCTTCCGCGACCTTGTCCATTCGTGTTCTCCTGGTTTGGGTAATTTCTAATAATGTGGCCCGGTTTTCCACATTTATAACAAACTACATTGGCATAACTTGCTCCGACACTACTTGCTCCGCCATTACTCGTTCCGACACCATTTGTTCCTTTCGTTCTATTAACCCCTGGTCCGTAGACCTCACACTTCACCGCGCTATGACCATTTCTTTTACACTTGTTGCAAAATTTGATGCAGAACCCCGAGTGATACTTTTCACACCTTTGGCATAGCTGCTTCTGATTGTTGTTGTTGTTGCAGTTATTATTGTTGTTGGGATGATTGTTGTAGTTGCTGTTGTTGTTGTTGTTGTTGTTGTTGTTGGGCCGTTTGTTGTAGTTGCGATTGATGTTGCGATTGTTGGGATAATTGTTGCGATTATTGTTGTAATTGCTGTTGTTGTTGTATTGGTGATTCTTATCACCGTTTTCCTCCCACTTTCTTTTGACTTGCTTCACATTGGCCTCTTCAGCAGTCTGTTCTTTAATTCTTTCTTCAATCTGGTTCACTAGTTTGTGAGCCATTCTACACGCCTGTTGTATGGAGGCGGGCTCGTGTGAAATTATATCTTCTTGGATTCTTTCCGGTAATCCTTTTACAAATGCGTCGATCTTCTCTTCCTCATCTTCGAATGCTCCCGGACACAATAGGCACAATTCTGTGAATCGTCTTTCGTACGTGGTAATATCAAATCCTTGGGTTCGTAACCCTCTAAGTTCTGTCTTGAGCTTATTGACCTCGGTTCTGGGACGGTACTTCTCATTCATCAAGTGCTTGAATGCTGACCACGGTAGTGCGTACGCATCATCTTGTCCCACTTGCTCTAGATAGGTATTCCACCATGTTAATGCAGAACCTGTGAAGGTATGCGTAGCGTACTTCACTTTGTCCTCTTCAGTACTCTTACTTATGGCAAACACCGATTCGACCTTCTCGGTCCACTGTTTCAATCCGATCGGTCCTTCGGTTCCATCAAATTCCAAAGGTTTGCAGGCAGTGAATTCTTTGTAGGTGCATCCTACACGATTTCCTGTACTGCCAGATCCAAGGTTATTGTTGGTATGTAGTGCAGCCTGTACTGCGGCTATGTTTGAAGCTAGAAAAGTACGGAATTCCTCTTCATTCATATTCACGGTGTGTCGAGTAGTCGGTGCCATTTCCTTCAAAATAGTCAAATGGAAGAAGTTAATCATACAGAATATTAAGAGTAGTTAATAGTATTTCGTAGCATAATATGAACTCATTTATAAAAGCTTTTTCTTCATATTAGCGTTTTATAAGTTTAAATTCGGGTAGTACCTACCCGTTAAGTTCATACTTAGTAGCTAATATACAATTCAACTACTACAATTCTATATGAAAAACTGATTGTAATAATATTTCGCATTCAAACTTTTATACAATATTTTACAAACTTACAATACCGCTTATTTTACATAAAGCATGAAATATAGCACACAATAACTTTGATACAAGATAGTTGTGAAGATAATTCTAGCTAGTACACAAGTCGTTCAGCAAAGGCAATAAAGACACGTAATTCATACGTCCAGAAACAAGTCATGCATTCTGGTTTTACTAGGACTACTTCCCATCCTTGGTCTTGTGGAACATAACCGTTATGGCCGTTGATAAGACAGCGTGTTGTAACGTCATCAAAGGGACGAGGGTTACGTAATGACCAACAGTCTCGTAATAACCTAAAAACCTCATTTCTTACCCCAATTACCGACTCCGTCACTTGTGGGAACGTTTTGTTTAATAGTTGTAGCCCGATGTTCTTGTTCTCACTTTGGTGAGAAGCGAACATTACTAACCCGTAAGCATAACATGCTTCTTTATGTTGCATGTTAGCCGCTTTTTCTAAATCACGAAGTCCTATATTCGGATATACTGAATCAAAATAATTTCTTAACCCGTTGCGTAAAATAGCATTTGGGTTCCCCGCAATATATGCGTCAAAGTAAACACATCGTAACTTATGGATTTCCCAATGTGATATCCCCCATCTTTCGGACGAAAGCCTTTTATAAACCAAGGCATTCTTGGAACGTTCTTCGAATGTCTTACAAACTGATCTCGCCTTAAATAGTTGTGCCGAGGAATTCTGACCGACTCTAGACAAGATTTCATCAATCATGTCTCCGGGTAGGTCTCTTAAAATATTGGGTTGTCTATCCATTTTGTGTTTTTATACTGTAAAATAGACAAGAGTTAGATTCATAAAAAAATACTTATTAATACAAGCAAATTTTTTTTACATATATCATAAAGCATAAGCACACTATATTACATATATTACACCACACGAATACAACTATCTTATTCCGACTCGCTCGTTTCTTCTTGTTCGGTTTTGGTTCGTTTTGCCAAGTTTCTAGGGATATATAATGTTCCCCTAATACGAGCCGTCGTTGTCCACATTGGTTTAGAAAAACCTGGTGGTTTAGAGGTTCCCGGGTCATTGTTACAACTTAAGGACTTCGGGGGTTGACGATACATATAAAGTTCATCGGGGTTGGAATTAGATTTCTCTATTTTTATGCCCTTTCCCTTATTATTTTCTTTTGCCTTTTTAAATTCAGTTGGGGTAATTTCTATAACATCATCGGAATTCTCGTCGGAATCCGATTCATCAGAGAATTGGTAATCCTCCCAATATTTTGCTTCCTTGGCGGAAACACCATTGACCATAATTAACCTTGGTCGGTTGGTTGAGGATTCTCTTTTACTTAACCGTTTTATTATTTCCCCCACCGGTTCTATTTCTTCTTCCGGTTCCGATTCTTCTTTCGGTTCTGATTCTTCTTCCGGTTCCGACTCTTTTCCGGTTCCTCTTCGGGAACTTGTGAATCAGTCCACGAATCATTCCAATTTACATTTGACTCTTCATTATTATTAGGTGAGTCAATGGGACTTGTTCTAGAGGTAGACATCTATCACATAATATCAAACATGTTAAGAGATTAATATATCACATAATATCCATATGTTAAAAATATATAGTTTCCAACAAAAATGTTAAGCAATCATTTTTAAAGAAAACACGGTCGAAGTCCAGACTCACTAATGCATCCTAACAAACTCGATAAGACACACTAATGCAAATTTTCCGATTCTCTAAGACCAACGCTCGGATACCAACTGAAATGTCCCGTTCTTATTGATTAAAAACGTTCCATATTAATTGATTTCGTTGCGAGGTTTTGACCTCTATATGAGACGTTTTTCAAAGACTGCATTCATTTTAAAACAAACCATAACCTTTATTTCATCAATAAAGGTTTAAAAAGCTTTACGTAGATTATCAAATAATGATAATCTAAAATATCCTGTTTACACACGACCATTACATAATGGTTTACAATACAAATATGTTACAACAAAATAAGTTTCTTGAATGCAGTTTTTACACAATATCATACAAGTATGGACTCCAAATCTCGTCCTTATTTAAGTATGCAACAGCGGAAGCTCTTAGTATTCACCTGAGAATAAACATGCTTTAAACGTCAACAAAAATGTTGGTGAGTTATAGGTTTAACCTATATATATCAAATCGTAACAATAGACCACAAGATTTCATATTTCAATACACATCCCATACATAGAGATAAAAATCATTCATATGGTGAACACCTGGTAACCGACATTAACAAGATGCATATATATAAGAATATCCCCATCATTCCGGGACACCCTTCGGATATGATATAAATTTCGAAGTACTAAAGCATCCGGTACTTTGGATGGGGTTTGTTAAGCCCAATAGATCTATCTTTAGGATTCGCGTCAATTAGGGTGTCTGTTCCCTAATTCTTAGATTTCCAGACTTAATAAAAAAGGGCATATTCGATTTCGATAATTCAACCATAGAATGTAGTTTCACGTACTTGTGTCTATTTTGTAAATCATTTATAAAACCTGCATGTATTCTCATCCCAAAAATATTAGATTTTAAAAGTGGGACTATAACTCACTTTCACAGATTTTTACTTCGTCGGGAAGTAAGACTTGGCCACTGGTTGATTCACGAACCTATAACAATATATACATATATATCAAATTATGTATAAAATATATTTACAACACTTTTAATATATTTTGATGTTTTAAGTTTATTAAGTCAGCTGTCCTCGTTAGTAACCTACAACTAGTTGTCCACAGTTAGATGTACAGAAATAAATCGATAATTATTATCTTGAATCAATCCACGACCCAGTGTATACGTATCTCAGTATTGATCACAACTCAAACCATCTATATTTTGGAATCAACCTCAACCCTGTATAGCTAACTCCAACATTCACATATAGAGTGTCTATGGTTGTTCCGAAATATATATAGATGTGTCGACATGATAGGTCGAAACATTGTATACGTGTCTATGGTATCTCAAGATTACATAATATACAATACAAGTTGATTAAGTTATGGTTGGAATAGATTTGTTACCAATTTTCACCTAGCTAAAATGAGAAAAATTATCCAATCTTGTTTTACCCATAACTTCTTCATTTTAAATCCGTTTTGAGTGAATCAAATTGCTTTGGTTTCATATTGAACTCTATTTTATGAATCTAAATAGAAAAGTATAGGTTTATAGTCGGAAAAAATAAGTTACAAGTCGTTTTTGTAAAGGTAGTCATTTCAGTTGAAAGAACGACGTCTAGATGACCATTTTAGAAAACACACTTCCACTTTGAGTTTAACCATAATTTTTGGATATAGTTTCATTTTCATAATAAAAATCATTTTCTCAGAATAACAACTTTTAAATCAAATTTTATCATAGTTTTTAATTAACTAACCCAAAACAGCCCGCGGTGTTACTACGACGGCGTAAATCCGGTTTTACGGTGTTTTTCGTGTTTCCAGGTTTTAAATCATTAAGTTAGCATATCATATAGATATAGAACATGTGTGTAGTTAATTTTAAAAGTCAAGTTAGAAGGATTAACTTTTGTTTGCGAACAAGTTTAGAATTAACTAAACTATGTTCTAGTGATTACGAGTTTAAACCTTCGAATAAGATAGTTTTATATATATGAATCGAATGATGTTATGAACATCATTACTACCTCAAGTTTAGTAGGTAAACCTACTGGAAGTGACAAGAAATGATCTAGCTTCAAAGGATCTTGGATGGCTTGAAAGTTCTTGAAGTAGGATCATGACACAAAAACAAGTTCAAGTAAGATTTTTACTCGAATTAAGATAGTTTATAGTTATAGAAATTGAATCAAAGTTTGAATATGAATATTACCTCGAATAAGAACGATAACCTACTGTATATAACAAAGGTTTCTTGATCTTAGATGATTACTTGGAATGGATTAGAAAGCTTGGAAGTAAATTAGTAAACTTGAAGGGATTTTTGAAGTGTTCTTGAAGTGTTCTTCCTATGATGATTATAGCTTGATTCTTGAAGTGATTTTTGATGAAGATGATGATTAACTACTGGAAAAATACGTTCATAATAGTGTGTGTGTGTTGAGAGAGAATTAGAAAGAGAATTGGAAGTGAAATGGAGTGAATGATGAGTGGTAATTGGTGAGTGGTGAGTGGGGTTAAAAGGAGTTCTAGTTAGTTGACTAGCTCATGGTAGAAGTTAAAATTGATTAGTCATACGGGTAAGAATACGACTAGAATTCTTGATGAAAGAAAAGAATGGAAAAGTAACTGTAACCATTTTCGTTAAGTATGAGTGTTTTGATATATGTCTTGAAGTCTTCCAAAAGTATTTTAATACATCTAAATACACTACATGTATATATATTTTAACTGAGTCGTTAAGTCATCGTTAGTCATTACATGTAAGTGTTGTTTTGAAACCTTTAAGTTAACGATCTCAATTAATGTTGTTAACCCATTGTTTATTATATCTAATGAGATGTTAAATTATTATATTATTATGATATTATGATATATTAATATATCTTAATATGATATATATACATTTAAATGTCGTTACAATGATAATCGTTACATATATGTCTCGTTTCGAAATCCTTAAGTTAGTAGTCTTGTTTATATGTATATAACTCATTGTTAATATACTTATGGAGATACTTACTTATCATAATCTCATGTTAACCATATGTATATCCATATATATATCTTCATGTCATTTTTACAAGTTTTACCGTTCGTGAATCGCCGGTCAACTTGTGTGGTCAATTGTCTATATGAAACATATTTCAATTAATCAAGTCTTAACAAGTTTGATTGCTTAACATGTTGGAAACATTTAATCATGTAAATATCAATCTCAATTAATATATATAAACATGGAAAAGTTCGGGTCACTACATACGGACCAGGGGTTAATAGAACGAAAGGAACAAATGGTGTCAGAACGAGTAATGGCGGAGCAAGTAGTGTCGGAGCAAGTTATGCCAATGTAGTTTGTTATAAATGTGGAAAACCGGGCCACATTATTAGAAATTGCCCGAACCAGGAGAACACGAATGGACAAGGCCGCGGAAGAGTTTTCAATATTAATGCGGCAGAGGCACAGGAAGACCCGGAGCTTGTTACGGGTACGTTTCTTATTGACAATAAATCTGCTTACGTTTTATTTGATTCGGGTGCGGATAGAAGCTATATGAGTAGAGATTTTTGTGCTAAATTAAGTTGTCCATTGACGCCTTTGGATAGTAAATTTTTTTACTCGAATTAGCAAATGGTAATTAATTTCAGCAGATAATATATGTCGGAATCGAGAAATTAAACTGGTTAGCGAAACATTTAAGATTGATTTGATACTAGTAGAGTTAGGGAGTTTTGATGTGATAATCGGTATGGACTGGTTGAAAGAAGTGAAAGCAGAGATCGTTTGTTACAAAAATGCAATTCGCATTATACGAGAAAAAGGAAAACCCTTAATGGTGTACGGAGAAAAGGGCAACACGAAGCTACATCTTATTAGTAATTTGAAGGCACAAAAACTAATAAGAAAAGGTTGCTATGCTGTTCTAGCACACGTCGAGAAAGTACAAACTGAAGAAAAGATCATCAATGATGTTCCCATTGCAAAAGAATTTCCCGATGTATTTCCGAAAGAATTACCGGGATTACCCCCACATCGATCCGTTGAATTTCAAATAGATCTTGTACCAGGAGCTGCACCAATAGCTCGTGCTCCTTACAGACTCGCACCCAGCGAGATGAAAGAACTGTAAAGCCAATTACAAGAACTGTTAGAGCGTGGTTTCATTCAACCAAGCACATCACCGTGGGGAGCTCCTGTTTTGTTTGTCAAGAAGAAAGATGGTACATTCAGGTTGTGTATCGACTACCGAGAGTTGAACAAACTTACCATCAAGAACCGCTACCCACTACCGAGAATCGACGACTTATTTGATCAACTACAAGGCTCGTCTGTTTATTCAAAGATTGACTTATGTTCCGGGTATCATCAAATGCGGGTGAAAGAAGATGATATTCCAAAGACTGCTTTCAGAACACGTTACGGTCATTACGAGTTTATGGTCATGCCGTTTGGTTTAACTAATGCACCAGCTGTGTTCATGGACCTTATGAACCGAGGGTGTGGACCATACCTTGACAAGTTTGTCATTGTTTTCATTGATGACATACTTATTTACTCAAAGAATGACCAAGAACACGGTGAACATTTGAGAAAGGTGTTGGAAGTATTGAGGAAGGAAGAATTGTACGCTAAGTTTTCAAAGTGTGCATTTTGGTTGGAAGAAGTTCAATTCCTCGGTCACATAGTGAACAAAGAAGGTATTAAGGTGGATCCGGCAAAGATAGAAACTGTTGAAAAGTGGGAAACCCCAAAAACTCCGAAACACATACGCCAGTTTTTAGGATTAGCTGGTTACTACAGAAGGTTCATCCAAGACTTTTCCAGAATAGCAAAACCCTTGACTGCATTAACGCATAAAGGGAAGAAATTTGAATGGAAGGATGAACAAGAGAAAGCGTTTCAGTTATTGAATAAAAAGCTAACTACGGCACCTATATTGTCATTGCCTGAAGGGAATGATGATTTTGTGATTTATTGTGACGCATCAAAGCAAGGTCTCGGTTGTGTATTAATGCAACGAACGAAGGTGATTGCTTATGCATCTAGACAATTGAAGATTCACGAGCAAAATTATACGACGCATGATTTAGAATTAGGCGCGGTTGTTTTTGCATTAAAGACTTGGAGGCACTACTTATATGGGGTCAAAAGTATTATATATACCGACCACAAAAGTCTTCAGCACATATTTAATCAGAAACAACTGAATATGAGGCAGCGTAGGTGGATTGAATTATTGAATGATTATGACTTTGAGATTCATTACCACCCGGGAAGGCAAATGTGGTAGCCGATGCCTTGAACAGGAAGGACAGAGAACCCATTCGAGTAAAATCTATGAATATAATGATTCATAATAACCTTACTACTCAAATAAAGGAGGCGCAACAAGGAGTTTTAAAAGAGGGAAATTTAAAGGATGAAATACCCAAAGGATCGGAGAAGAATCTTAATATTCGGAAAGAGGGAACCCGGTATAGGGCTGAAAGAATTTGGGTACCAAAATTTGGAGATATGAGAGAAATGGTACTTAGAGAAGCTCATAAAACCAGATACTCAATACATCCTGGAACGGGGAAGATGTACAAGGATCTTAAGAAACATTTTTGGTGGTCGAGTATGAAAGCCGATGTTGCTAAATACGTAGGAGAATGTTTGACGTGTTCTAAGGTCAAAGCTGAGCATCAGAAACCATCAGGTCTACTTCAACAACCCGAAATCCCGAAATGGAAATGGGAAAACATTACCATGGATTTCATCACTAAATTGCCAAGGACTGCAAGTGGTTTTGATACTATTTGGGAAAAAGTTGATCGTCTCACCAAATCAGCACACTTCCTGCCAATAAGAGAAGATGACAAGATGGAGAAGTTAGCACGACTGTATTTAAAGGAAGTCATCTCCAGACATGGAATACCAATCTCTATTATCTCTGATAGGGATGGCAGATTTATTTCAAGATTCTGGCAGACATTACAGCAAGCATTAGGAACTCGTCTAGACATGAGTACTGCCTATCATCCACAAACTGATGGGCAGAGCGAGAGGACGATACAAACGCTTGAAGACATGCTACGAGCATGTGTTATTGATTTCGGAAACAGTTGGGATCGACATCTACCGTTAGCAGAATTTTCCTACAACAACAACTACCATTCAAGCATTGAGATGGCGCCGTTTGAAGCACTTTATGGTAGAAAGTGCAGGTCTCCGATTTGTTGGAGTGAAGTGGGGGATAGATAGATTACGGGTCCGGAGATTATATAAGAAACTACCGAGAAGATCATCCAAATTCAACAACGGTTGAAAACCGCCCAAAGTCGACAAAAGAGCTACGCTGACATTAAAAGAAAAGATATAGAATTTGAAATTGGAGAGATGGTCATGATTAAAGTTGCACCTTGGAAAGGCGTTGTTCGATTTGGTAAACGAGGGAAATTAAATCCAAGGTATATTGGACCATTCAAGATTATTGATCGTGTCGGACCAGTAGCTTACCGACTTGAGTTACCTCAACAACTCGCGGCTGTACATAACACTTTCCACGTCTCGAATTTGAAGAAATGTTTTGCTAAAGAAGATCTCACTATTCCGTTAGATGAAATCCAAATCAACGAAAAACTCCAATTCATCGAAGAACCCGTCGAAATAATGGATCGTGAGGTTAAAAGACTTAAGCAAAACAAGATACCAATTGTTAAGGTTTGATGGAATGCTCGTAGAGGACCCGGGTTCACCTGGGAGCATGAAGATCAGATGAAGAAGAAATACCCGCATCTATTTCCAGAAGATTCGTCAACACCTTCAACAGCTTAAAATTTCGGGACGAAATTTATTTAACGGGTAGGTACTGTAGTGACCCGAACTTTTCCATGTTTATATATATTAATTGAGATTTATATTTACATGATTAAATGTTTCCAACATGTTAAGCAATCAAACTTGTTAAGACTTGATTAATTGAAATATGTTTCATATAGACAATTGACCACCCAAGTTGACCGGTGATTCACGAACGTTAAAACTTGTAAAAACTATATGATGGCATATATATGGATATATATATAGTTAACATGATACTATGATAAGTAAACATATCATTAAGTATATTAACAATGAACTACATATGTAAAAACAAGACTACTAACTTAATGATTTTTAAACGAGACATATATGTAACGATTATCGTTGTAAAGACATTTAATGTATATATATCATATTAAGAGATATTCATACATGATAATATCATGATAATATAATAATTTAAAATCTCATTTGATATTATAAACATTGGGTTAACAACATTTAACAAGATCGTTAACCTAAAGGTTTCAAAACAACACTTACATGTAACGACTAACGATGACTTAACGACTCAGTTAAAATATATATACATGTAGTGTTTTAATATGTATTTATACACTTTTGAAAGACTTCAATACACTTATCAAAATACTTGTACTTAACAAAAATTCTTACAATTACATCCTCGTTCAGTTTCATCAACAATTCTACTCGTATGCACCCGTATTCGTACTCGTACAATACACAGATTTTAGATGTATGTACTATTGGTATATACACTCCAATGATCAGCTCTTAGCAGCCCATGTGAGTCACCTAACACATGTGGGAACCATCATTTGGCAACTAGCATGAAATATCTCATAAAATTACAAAAATATGAGTAATCATTCATGACTTATTTACATGAAAACAAAATTACATATCCTTTATATCTAATCCATACACCAACGACCAAAAATAACTACAAACACTTTCATTCTTCAATTTTATTCATCTAATTGATCTCTCTCAAGTTCTATCTTCAAGTTCTAAGTGTTCTTCATAAATTCTACAAGTTCTAGTTACATAAAATCAAGAATACTTTCAAGTTTGCTAGCTCACTTCCAATCTTGTAAGGTGATCATCCAACCTCAAGAAATCTTTGTTTCTTACAGTAGGTTATCATTCTAATATAAGGTAATAATCATATTCAAACTTTGGTTCAATTTCTATAACTATAACAATCTTATTTCAAGTGATGATCTTACTTGAACTTGTTTTCGTGTCATGATTCTGCTTCAAGAACTTCGAGCCATCCAAGGATCCGTTGAAGCTAGATCCATTTTTTCTCTTTTCCAGTAGGTTTATCCAAGGAACTTAAGGTAGTAATGATGTTCATAACATCATTCGATTCATACATATAAAGCCATGTTATTCGAAGGTTTAAACTTGTAATCACTAGAACATAGTTTAGTTAATTCTAAACTTGTTCGCAAACAAAAGTTAATCCTTCTAACTTGACTTTTAAAATAAACTAAACACATGTTCTATATCTATATGATATGCTAACTTAATGATTTAAAACCTGGAAACACGAAAAACACCGTAAAACCGGATTTACGCCGTCGTAGTAACACCGCGGGCTGTTTTGGGTTAGTTAATTAAAAACTATGATAAACTTTGATTTAAAAGTTGTTATTAAGAGAAAATTATTTTTATTATGAACATGAAACTATATCCAAAAATTATGGTTAAACTCAAAGTGGAAGTATGTTTTCTAAAATGGTCATCTAGACGTCGTTTTTTCGACTGAAATGACTACCTTTACAAAAATGAATTGTAACTTATTTTTCCGACTATAAACCTATACTTTTTCTGTTTAGATTCATAAAATAGAGTTCAATATGAAACCATAGCAATTTGATTCTCTCAAAACGGATTTAAAATGAAGAAGTTATGGGTAAAACAAGATTGGATAATTTTTCTCATTTTAGCTACGTGAAAATTGGTAACAAATCTATTCCAACCATAACTTAATCAACTTGTATTGTATATTATGTAATCTTGAGATACCATAGACACGTATACAATGTTTCGACCTATCATGTCGACACATCTATATATATTTCGGAACAACCATAGACACTCTATATGTGAATGTTGGAGTTAGCTATACAGGGTTGAGGTTGATTTCAAAATATATATAGTTTGAGTTGTGATCAATACTGAGATACGTATACACTGGGTCGTGGATTGATTCAAGATAATATTTATCGATTTATTTCTGTACATCTAACTGTGGACAACTAGTTGTAGGTTACTAACGTGGACAGCTGACTTAATAAATTTAAAACATCAAAATATATTAAAAGTGTTGTAAATATATTTTGAACATACTTTGATATATATGTATATATTGTTATAGGTTCGTGAATCAACCCGTGGCAAGTCTTACTTCCCGACGAAGTAAAAATCTGTGAAAGTGAGTTATAGTCCCACTTTTAAAATCTAATATTTTTGGGATGAGAATACATGCAGGTTTTATAAATGATTTACAAAATAGACACAAGTACTTGAAACTACATTCTATGGTTGAATTATCGAAATCGAATATGCCCCTTTTTATTAAGTCTGGTAATCTAAGAATTAGGGAACAAACACCCTAATTGACGCGAATCCTAAAGATAGATCTATTGGGCCTAACAAACCCCATCTAAAGTACCAGATGCTTTAGTACTTCGAAATTTATATCATATCCGAAGGGTGTCCCGGAATGATAGGGATATTCTTATATATGCATCTTGTTAATGTCGGTTACCAGGTGTTCACCATATGAATGATTTTTATCTCTATGTATGGGATGTTATATTGAAATATGAAATCTTGTGGTCTATTATTATGATTTGATATATATAGGTTAAACCTATAACTCACCAACATTTTTGTTGACGTTTTAAGCATGTTTATTCTCAGGTGATTATTAAGAGCTTCCGCTGTCGCATACTTAAATAAGGATGAGATTTGGAGTCCATGCTTGTATGATATTGTGTAAAAACTGCATTCAAGAAACTTATTTTGTTGTAACATATTTGTATTGTAAACCATTATGTAATGGTCATGTGTAAACAGGATATTTTAGATTATCATTATTTGATAATCTACGTAAAGCTTTTTAAACCTTTATTGATGAAATAAAGGTTATGGTTTGTTTTAAAATGAATGCAGTCTTTGAAAAACGTCTCATATAGAGGTCAAAACCTCGCAACGAAATCAATTAATATGGAATGTTTTTAATCAATAAGAACGGGACATTTCATACATTACAGGTGGGTATAGGATTCGGGCTCATTTGTACCATGCAGGATTTAAATCTTGTGGTCTATCAAAATGATAAATTTTATTGTTTTATGATAAACCTATGAACTCACCAACCTTTTGGTTGACACTTGAAAGCATGTTTATTCTCAGGTATGAAGGAAATCTTCCGCTGTGCATTTGCTCATTTTAGAGATATTACTTGGAGTCATTCATGACATATTTCAAAAGACGTTGCATTCGAGTCGTTGAGTTCATCAAGATTATTATTAAGTCAATTATAGTTGGATATATTATGAAATGGTGTGCATCCCGTCAACTTTCGATGTAATGAAAGTTAATCTTTCAAAAACGAATGCAATGTTTGTAAAATGTATCATGTAGAGGTCAAGTACCTCGCGATGTAACCAAATGTAATGTATTCATCCAGATGGATTAGGACGGGTCATTAGAGTTGGTATCAGAGCGGTGGTCTTAGCGAACTAGGTCTTGTATTAGTGTGTCTAACTGATAGTTGTTTAGATGCATTAGTGAGTCTGGACTTCGACCGTGTCTGCATGTTAAAAGTTTTGCTTATCATTTCTAGTCGGAAATCATCTGCTTATCATCCTTAGAAAATTACCTGCTTATCACTCTTAGTCTAGACACGTTTTACTGCATTGACTGCATGAATAGTGTATAGACAAGATTCATATCTTAGCGTATCTGTTACTGTAAACTTTGCCTGACAGCTTCCGTAGATTCCTCCGTAACTTATGGGATTTTAGTATTATATATGCATATGTAAATTATGTATTGCAGGATACTAATCTACATCCTATAATCTAATTCATACCGAAAATCCTCCATCTGATCGTACGAGATGGATCCCTCAACCAGTTCGAATTCCTCGGATTCTGACAGCTATTCCGATATGGATATCCACCTGAGCTCTGAAAATAGTATAACTGGAATGGATCAACCGACCAGCCATCGTCAATTCATCTGATGGGTTCGTAGTTGACTTAATCAATGGAGACGCGAAGAAGGCGATCCTTTTCACCAACCGAATTTCCCTCTTGACGAAGAACCTGAAGCATTTACCAGCGAACCTGCTCGTAATACCATTTTCTCTCTCATTTCTAGAGTACCTCATCATGATTATATACTATCTCGAATTCTAGATCTTATTCATCCGCTCGTTCCGACCGACAATCATCCCGGAATAATAGAAGAAGTCAACGAACTTCGCGCTCGAGTAATCAATTTGAAGAATATGGCGCAAAATTTACCAACTTCAGCAACATCACCAACACCAATAGTACCATCAGTAACATCACCTATACCATCAACAATCCATGCCTCAACATCTCATTCTGTACCTCCAGCATAATCATCCTACTACATGACATCCTACATCGATTATCTTCGTTCTACGTATCGTTATACCTCATTTGTCTTCGTTCGTCATGAAGATTATGTAATCTCTAATGTTTTGAGATTATGTATTCTAGTGCTAACCGAAAATCAAATGAGCTTAATATTATAGTAACTCATTAAATTCATGATTATATCTGAAGAAAATATATATGTATATATGTTTTCATAAAGATGGTAATTAAAAATTCTTTCGTACAAACTGTTAATGGTAAAAATATTTTAACGGGTAGGTAATACCCGAGGAATATTTAGATTTCACCTTAATAAGTTACACTGTACATTCTTCGAAGCTGATTCAACAGTCATTTACTATTCTACTTACATCCACAGATATACGAATCCGTTCACCACAGAATAACCATTTTCATTCAATTTCATATTTGGATTTTGACCTATCAGAATCCAACAAGTGGCATAATGAAGAAAACATTTGACAAAATAAAATTTGTTAGAAACAAACAAATTAACTATGAGAAATTTTGTTAAGAATCCACGCTAACAAAATCCTAGCTAACTGTTCCTAGCTAACTGTTAATTCCGTATTACCATTTATTTATCGCAATTTATTTATCGCATTTTATTTATCTCAATTTTAATTCTCGCAATTTTATTTATCGTCATTTAATTTCTGTTATTTATTTTACGCACTTTAAATATCGGGACACGTATACAAGGTTTTGACATATCATATCGACGCATCTATATATATTATTTGGAATAACCATAGACACTCTATATGCAGTAATGCTGGAGTTAGCTATACAGGGTTGAGGTTGATTCTACAATAATATATATAGTTTGAGTTGTGATCGAGTCTGAGACATGTACACGGGTCACGATACATATTAATTAATTCGAATATTATATATTGCTAACTGTGGACTTTCAATTGAGGACTACCAACATTGGACAATTAAAATGAATTAAAATATTGATTATAACATATGAAACTAAACAATTCTTCAAGTTTGTCACTTGATTTCATCCTAAACTTCATTTGTATCTTGACAATTACGATCTGCGTTCAAACCTTTCATGATTCTTGAAAACACCTCAATCAAGATGATGATCCAACCACATGTTATCCACAGTCGTACACCTGGGAGAACTTTCGGAACCCAAGTAGAAGTTTAACACGTATCTGTGATAGCTCCTTTGGCATTGTTATTACCGAAAATAATATTGCAATTTTTTTCAAAATAGCCAATTTTGTCACAGCTCCAGCAAATCAACTTCAATTTTTCATTCGAATAAGCCTTATTATAACAATTACCCCTTCATCATCGTTACCGGGGAACCGTTTATATCTCACCACATTAGCAGTAAACTTACCAGCAACTTCATTACTTATTAACTTAATTCACTCCGAAGAACTATTATATTCGTTCATTAAAATCCTATCATATACTCATCCGCGTTTTGTAACGATAATTGTCGTACCAATTACCGCGAATCAGCAATCAGTATTTTGAAATCTCGCAGCATGTCTACATCAACAGTTATATGTATACATATAACATTTATCTCCTAGAATTACGATCTTAAATTCTAAAATTTTGAAAAGCACCCAGCCTACGAATCAATACATTTAACTTTGAAAAAGCTAAATAAAGCAGCAGAAATTGTAGACAACCATAAACGACCTTAATCGTTGGAAGTTTGTTGATAAAGAATAGTATGTTGGAAAAGCTCAGAAAAGTTGGAACTGGAAAACGGATTGAGCTAACCCTGAAGGAGACCAAGGACAAATACAAGGACCAAACCCTATATTTAAAAAAATCCAAGTAATCCTGGATCCGTTGAAATCTTTAGAGAATATCTTGCTCCGAAGTCATGTTAAAATCTTGCAAAAAAAATTTCTTCATCAACCTTTGAACTTAGAAATTCCAAAATATCATCATAAATATCTTCGATATTTCTGAAGATATTTTCATAAATATTCTCGTCTAAAATTATTTATCTCTTTGTGCTATCTATAATACATCATAAAGGAAACTACCTTAGTTTCTAAATTTCTTTAAAAATTCGAGTTTAAATTATGAATGATTTTGAAGTAGTGTTGGAAATTGATGCATGAGTTAGTATAATATAATGACACTTGATCAACGTGATTATATTACAGTAAGTCATGCTGAGTTTCTAATGGGACGTGATGATTCACAGATCATAACGTCATCATGTGCCATGTTACATAACTCTTTCATTCTGCTTAACTTCTGAACATATCAAGAAAGTATACTCTTGATAGTTCTATTCTCAGTGATTCAGGTAATTTGAAAAATCAAATCGTGCGATTATGTTCTTTCTTATTTAGAACATTAAGTTCATTCAAAATTCCATACTTACGAATTCTGGACCGTTACCCACTTTACTAGAGGTCGAGAAGATAATAAAAAGGCAAAGAGCTCCAAAATATAAGAGAAAATATAAAGCCCAATAACAACACGGAGGTCACAAACCATGGATATTAATACGAATAGCAATATAAAGACACGGTAGAAATAAGAATAGTATCATCCCAAGGTAATAGTAATAGTAAACAGATTTTTCTGGTGGAAGATGGAAAGGAAGGATTACAGGAATGATAATTAGGAAAATATCAAGGATTAGAACTGGATTAAGCATTTTCACAATATTCTGGATGTATGAACTGAGAAAGAAAGTATAGGAATGGTGAAAACTAATGGAACGGAAAAGGTAAATTTATAATAGAAATATCAGACGGAGTAATTGAGGCAGATCACCGTATTTAATTATAGAAATCTTACTTTCCTTATTCGCCGCAGAATCAGATCTTATAGATTTCCAAGATTTTATTTTGAATCCCCTGAATTCCGGAAATCCACCGCGAATACGTCAAAAGTTAAATCTCTATCTCAATCTTTTATGACAGCTTCACTCGTACGCTTCGAATAATCAAATTGTTTTATTTATATTACTCAATGATAATAAAACTCTATTTACCAACTCATATTCGTCATGAAAACATTTTTATTGTTAGCCATGACAATCCCAATCAAATTTTGGGACGAAATTTCTTTAACGGGTAGGTATTGTGACGATCCGGAAATTTCCGATCAAATTTAAACCTAATCTTTATATCATTCCGACACGATAAGCAAAGTTTTTTTAAGTTGAACCTTAAGAATTTGAAACTGTGTTCATACATTCATTTAACCTCGACCAAATTCCGACAATTCACGAATCACTATATAAATGGATATGATTATATATATGTATATATATTATAACTTGAGAATGTTAGCAAAGTATTAAGCGTATAATACCTTACATAAACGTTGATGAACTATTATATGTATATATAAAGGAGAATATGTATATATATAAATTTTTAAATATATTGATAAACTATTATATGTATTTGACGTTATAGATAAATATGTGAAATATTATACGTTGTAATGAAAGCTATTATGATATTTTATAGTTATATATGTATATATATAACTCCTATACGTAGTTATTTATAATAAATATTGTAATATAATTAATTTATAAATATTTTATATAGAAATTTATAATATCTCATAATTATGTGATAATAGTAATATATTATATCAATACTAAAATTAATATTATTATTATTATTATTATTTTTATATTAACTGAATTCTTATTATGATAATTACTAATAACAAGTATTAGGAATAATATTATTATGATATCTTTATTAGTATTATTGTATTTAGATTACTATTAATTTAATTATAATTATTAAATATTAACAATATATATATATATATATATATATATATATATATATATATATATATATATATATATATATATATATATATATATATAAAAGATCATACGTACTGTTATATATAAACTGATATAAATACAGATTATAGATACATATTAATCGAATAATTTGGATAGCTGGATTGATTAACACCCTAGCAGACAAGCAAACCATCACTATCTGTTAAAATCTTGTTTATCTTTTTCCTCCTAATTGATATTTCTAATTGATTTCCTTGTCTGAGTATTGTTATCGGTCGACATCATTGCTCACAACTCTACAATCCCAATCAATTTATAATACAACATCCATACAAGTCAAATTATAGTGGAGAGAAAACGATTCAGGTTCAAAGAAGCAAACACAGACCCTGTACGTGTTATTTTATTTATTTATTTTTTTTTTTTTTCAAAACTCAAATGCGAATCAATATTCAAAAACTATAAAAGCAAGATTGTTAGGAATCCTATGAACAATCATTCTGAAAAATTTTAGAATCCAATTCTTCGTATCGATTTCTAATTCACGAGTCAAAGTTTATGTTTTAAAAAAGTCAACAGATGGTTCATCATGAAATTCGAATGTGTTTTACTATTTTAAGTTAAATTGATTATCCAAAAAGTTTTCAATAACGATTTACTATCTATTTCGTATTGTAAATTTTATCTAAAAGTGGCTAGATTTCAAAATCACCAATTGTGTTCCTTGCGTTTTTTTTTCTAACAGACCTGATGTCTATTTTCTTTTTTTTTCTTTTTTCAGTTAATCAATTTAATCCACCTCCAAAACGTTCTGTTTCTATTAAACGTTCTAAATCAAATAGTTAAGATGAAGTTTAATTTGTTATGGATTTGGCTAATCTGAATAAGAAGAAGAGGAAGAACAAGCGAGTAAACGGGTTAAATAAATTTCCTTATATAGTTAATGAGAAAAAAACAGAACTGCTGGAGTGGTCTTTAGTATGACTGGGTTAACGCAAGGTCACGGGTTCGAGCCCGGTTCATGGCGAATTCTTTTTAGAAAAGCTCTTTTAGGGGTTCGTGAATCCAAGACCAACCCTGCATTGTTCAATATAGTTATATGTATTTTTACTACAAAATACATTAGGTGAGTTCATTTGATTCCCTTTTACTCTTTACATTTTTAGGACTGAGAATACATGCGCTGTTTTTACAACTGCTTTATTAAATGTTTTTGAAATATATTTTGAACTGCGAATAAATGAAATGCTTTTATAAATGTTTGACGAGATAGACACAAGCAAAACATTCCTCGAATGAATTATGTGGACGTGATAATTGCCACCATTGAATTATGTGGACGTGATAATTGCCACAATTGATATGAATATTTTTTCCCTGATTATTATTGCTTGGTAACCTAAGAATTAGGGAACATCACTAATTTTGAGAATTAGTGCACGCCTAATTGACGCGAATCCTAAAGGTAGCTACCGGGTTTAACACCCCCACCCAGAATGTTCACTAGACGGAAGGGCTAGTGGGCGTGGTGTTTAGTACTTCGAAGTTTATATGATTATTATACAGACGAGATGTTCTGTTTTGGGGATATTATTATGCGCATTATATGTTAAGGTCGGTTACCAAGCCAAGCTATGAAAGCAATGAAAAGTGAATGTTATGTATCGAGAGAATGATTTTATACACAGGTTATGTGTATGTTATTTTTGTGCACAAGATATGTGTACGGTTACTAAGATTTATGAAAGATGATTTCATACACGAGAAATGTGTACTGTATTTAAAAGATATCGCATGTACATTACAGGTGGGTATAGGATTTGGGCTCATTTGTACCATGCAAGATTTAAATCTTGTGGTCTATCAAAATGATAAATTTTATTGTTTTATGATAAACCTATGAACTCACCAACATTTTGGTTGACACTTGAAAGCATGTTTATTCTCAGGTATGAAAGAAATCTTTCACTGTGCATTTGCTCATTTTAGAGATATTACTTGGAGTCATTCATGGCATATTTCAAAAGACGTTGCATTCGAGTCGTTGAGTTCATCAATATTATTATTAAGTCAATTATAGTTGGATATATTATGAAATGGTATGCATGCCGTCAACTTTTGATGTAATGAAAGTTAGTCTTTCAAAAATGAATGCAATGTTTGTAAAATGTATCATATAGAGGTTAAGTACCTCGCGATGTAACCAAATGTAATGTATTCGTCCAGATGGATTAGGACGGGTCATTAGATCAGCATGCTTGTATTATATTGTTTAAAAACTGCATTCGAAATTACCTTTTGTTGTAACATATTAATGTAAACCATTATATAATGGTCGTGTGTAAAAGCTATATTTTAGATTATCATTATTTGATAATCTACGCTATGTCCTTTAAATCTTTGTCGATAAAATAAAGGTTATGGTTTGTTTTAAAAACTAATGTAGTCTTTGAAAAACGTCTCATATAGAGGTCAAAACCTCGCAACGAAACCAATTAATATGAAACGTTTATAATCCATATGAACGGGACATTTCAGTTAGTATCCGAGCGTTGGTCTTAGAGAACCATAAATTTTCCTTAGTGTGTCTTATTGAGTTTGTTAGGATGCATTAGTAAGTCTGGACTGCGATCGTGTTTTTCTTTAAAAACGATTTCTTAACACGTTTGTTGGAAACTATATATTTTTTCATGTAAATATTATGTGATATATTAATCTCTTAACGTGCTTGCTATTGTGTGATAGATGTATACCTCTAGTACAAATCCCATTGACTCACCCAATAATAATGAAGAGTCGAATGTATTTTGGGAAGATTCACAAATTCCTGAAGAAGGAGAGGAACCGGAAGAAGAGGTTCCGGAGGAGGAAATATTAAGAACCACAGAAAAACAGATAAATAAAAGAAAATCCTCAACCAATGGACCAAAATTAAAAATGGTCAATGGTGTTTTCGCCGAGGAAGCAAAATATTGGAAAAATTACCAATTTTTTGATGAATCGGATCCCGACGAGGATTCCGATGATGTTATAGAAATTACCCCGGCTCAATTTAATAAGGCAAAAGAAAATAATAAGGGAAAAGCTAACAAAATAGAAAAACCCGAGTTCAAAACCGATGAACTTTATGTTAACATGAAATATCCCGATGGGATATATCGTAAACACCCGTATTTCTTAAACTTTAACTATAACCCGGGAACATCTAAGCCACCAGGTTTATCTAAACCATTTGTGAAAATGACGGCTCGTATTAGAGGAGCACCATGTATCCCTAGGAAATTAGCAAAACGAACCAAGTCCGAGGAGGAGGAAACAAGTGAGTCGAAATAAAGAATTGTAATCATGCTATGTAATATATGTACTTAGTGTGCTTGTACTTTTATACTGTATGTAAAAATGGCTTGTAATGTTTGAATTCTATCATCCTTTACAAGATCTAATTTTTCATCTCTTTTACAGTATAAAAATACAAAATGAATGTTAAGGATAGACGACCGAATATTTTAGAAGACCTACCAGGAGATATGATTGATGAAATCTTGTTTAGAGTTGGTCAGAATTCATCGGCTCAATGGTTTACGGTGAGATTAGTTTGTAGGAAATTTGACAGACGTTCTAGGCATGCCTTGATTTATAAAAGGCTTTCCTTCGATAGATGGTGTATATCACATTGGGGAGACCTTACGTTACGCCATGTTTTCTTTAAGACATTATGTGCGGGAAACCCTAATGCAATTTTCCGCTATGGGTTGAGAGCCTATTTTGACTCCACATATCCCAACATAGGACTTCGTTCTTTAGAAAGAGCTTCAAACATGCAACTTAAAGAAGCAAGTTATGTTTACGGGTTAGTGATGTGTAGTGACCCGAAGTTTTCCATGTTTATATATTAAATGAAAACTATATTTACATGATTAAATGTTTTCAACATGTTAAGCAATCAAACTTGTTAAGACTTGATTAATTGAAATGAATTTATGTAGACAATTGACCACCCCGTTTGCCTGATGATTCACGAACGTCATAACTTGTGATGATTATACAATCATTTTTTTATGATGTAAGTTTTTATTTTATATATATTTATATATATATATATATATATATATATATATATATATATATATATATATATATATATATATATATATATATATATATATATATATATATAAGAAAAAATACAATTAAATCAAAGATGTACAAGTAAAACACTATTTGCTACAGTAAAACACTATTTACTACAGTAAAACACTATTTGATACAGTAAATTTTCACTTTGCTACAGTAAAAATACTATTTACTACAGTAAAAAACTATTTGCTACAGTAAATACTATTTGCTACAGTAAACACTATTTACTATAGTAAACACTATTTACTCGTATTCAATCCGTATTCGTACTCGTACAATACCCAGCCTCTAGACGTATATACTATTGGTATATACACTCAATGATCAGCTCCTTAGCAGCCTTAATAAGTAATCAAACATGTGGGAACCATCATTTGGCAACTAGCATGAATGATTACACTAAAAATTAAACTAATTGAGCCTATATCTTGACTCCATATTCACGTTTTCTTTCACCCGCCACAAACGCATTTTCATTCCAACTTTTCTGCATCAAACACATGTCTCTCAAATTCTCTCTTGATGTTCTAAGTGTTCTTCATCATCTTCATCAGAATCGACATCAATCTAGCTCATAAATCCATACATAAACCAACTTACAAAACAACAACTCAAGAACACATCAAGAACACTTTCAAGTTTACTAGCGTACTTATAATCTTGCAAATCCATTTCGAGTGATTATCCAATCTCAAGAGATCTTTGTTATTTATACTAGGTTATCTTTCTAATTCAAGGTAATGCTCATATTCAAACTTTGATTCAATAACTATAACTATAACAATCTTAATTCGAGTAGTAAACTCACTTGAACTTGTTTTCGTGTCATGATTCTACTTCAAGAACTTTCAAGCCATCCAAGATCCTTTGAAGCTCTAGATCATTTCTTGTCATTTCCAGTAGGTTTACCTACTATACTTGAGGTAGTAATGATGTTCATAACATCATTCTATTCATATATATATTCGAATATTTAAACTTGCAATCACTAGAACATAGTTTAGTTAATTCTAAACTTGTTTGCAAACAAAGTTAATCCTTCTAACTTGACTTTTAAAATCAACTAAACACATGTTATATATCTATATGATATGCTAACTTAATGATTTAAAACCTAGAAACACGAAGAACACCGTAAAACCGGACATACGCCGTCATAGTTAAACTAGGGGCTGTTTTTGGTTAGATAATTAAAAACTCTGATAAACTTTGATTTAAAAGTTGTTCTTCTGGGAAAATGATTTTTCTTACAAACATGAAACTATATCCAAAAATCATGGTTAATGAAAGGACCCGTTCATATACATTATAAACGATTCACAATAGTTGATTACATTGCGAGGTATTTGACCTCTATATGATACATTTTACAAACATTGCATTCATTTTTAAAAGACAATCTTTCTTTACATCGAAAATTGACAGGCATGCATACCATTTCATAATATCCACTATCCAACTATAAATTGATTTAATAATAATCTTTGATGAACTCAATGACTCGAATGCAACGTTCTTCGAAATATGCTATGAAAGACTCCAAGTAATATCTTTAAAATGAGCAAATGTACAGCGGAAGATTTCTTTAACACCTGAGAATAAACATGCTTTAAAGTGTCAACCAAAAGGTTGGTGAGTTCATTAGTTTATCATAATCATTTATTTCCATCATTTTAATAGACCACAAGAATTTCATTTACAGTTCTCATAAATATACGTCCCATGCATAGAGACAAAAATAATCATTCATATGGTGAACACCTGGTAACCGACATTAACTAGATACATATAAGAATATCCCCTATCATTCCGGGATCCTCCTTCGGACATGATATAAATTTCGAAGTACTAAAGCATCCGGTACTTTGGATGGGGTTTGTTAGGCCCAATAGATCTATCTTTAGGATTCGCGTCAATTAGGGTGTCTGTTCCCTAATTCTTAGATTACCAGACATTAATAAAAAGGGGCATATTCGATTTCGATAATTCAACCATAGAATGTAGTTTCAATTACTTGTGTCTATTTCGTCAAACATTTATAAAAGCGCATGTATTCTCAGTCCCAAAAATATAAAGGGTAAAAAGGCAAATGAAACTCACCATACTGTATTTCGTAGTAAAAATACATATAACGTCATTGAACAAGTGCAAGGTTGGCCTCGAATTCACGAACCTAAATTAATTATATATATTTATGTGTTGGTCAATATTTGTCTAATAAATTAGATCAAGTCATAGTGTACCACAATCCTAATGCTCGAGAGTAATATGCAAAAGTCAACAAAAGTAAATTTGACTCAAAATAATTTCCAAAAATCTATACATGATTAATATATAGTTTAAATATCGTTGTTTTATATTTTTAAATATTTTTAAAAGATTTATTGGAGTAAATAATATAATTTATTTATTAATAAATAAAATTTTATATTAAATTTATATAATAAAATATACTTTTATATATATTAAGTAATAAAATTTATAGGGTTCATTTAATATCATAAAGATAATATGATAGGTATTATTAAAGTAAGTTATTACACGTAGTAAAATATGTTTGTATCACATATTTATTTGATAAAATAATATCTATAATGATAGTAAGTAAAAGTTGTATTATTTTGTAATAATAATTATTATTATAAAAATATCAATATTTATAATTACTAAGATGACATTAGATAAAACGATAATTCTAATTATGATAACTTTAATATTTACGATAATTTTTAATATTATCTTTAAAATAATAATTCTATTTAAAATAATAATAATAATGATATTTTATAGTAACAATGACATTTCTATTAAAATGATAATTTTTGTTAAAATGATAGTTTTAATACTAACGATACTTTTAATAATAATAGTAATGATAAAAATAATAAGAACGATAATTTTATCTAAATCAATATCTTATAATATTTTAATTTCATCATGATACTCTTACCCATTATTTCCTAATCGTTTCGTTTAATAGCTTTTAATCGTCTTTTATATCGTGTTCATAATAATGATAATAATAGTAATCAAAATAATTAGGTGTTACAAATATTTGTTTTAATTACACTAATATTAATAATAATAGTTACTATAACATTATTAACGATAATACTAATAATTATCTTAATGATAATATAGTAATAATAATAATAACAATAACAATAACCATTTTTAAATAATGATATATATATTAATAATGAAAATAATAATAATACCAATAATAATAATAATAATAATTGGATAATAATAATAATACTAATTATAACTTTAACGATAATAACGACAGTAATAATAAAAAAAATAACAATTTTTAATGATAAATCCCTTTTATTGATAAAGATAATAATAATGATAATAATAAGATAAAACTAGAACGACGATAAAAACGACGATAATAATAATCATTTTTAATAAAAATATCGAAAATTCAATTGATTATAACTTCTAATCCGTTCATCGAAACCATTTGATATCTAAAGGAAAAGTTCTTAATTTTTCGCTAGCTTTCCAAGGACATGCATATCTTATACCTTATCTCAACTGCAAGTGTAACTAATTCAACATTCAACCTAACCTGTCTAAGGGCAATATCAAAAGTACAAGCATGCATAATCCTAAATACTCGAGCACTAGTCAGGGATACACTATTAGTATGTAAAAGTTAAAGTATGAGTACTCACGTATCAATATTGAGATTCAATATTGCAGGAAAGGTACGTAGACGCAACGGAAATGATAAACACTATATTGACCTCACGAGCATACCCATGAACCATACTCAATCACCTCCATAGCTATAACCCATAATTTCCTTAATCCTATCCCACTCGAAAAACAATTTCGAAATCACTCGGACAGCACTCCGTCGTAATATTTTATGTATATTAATAATATCTTGAAATAATACGGAGTAAATATATATATGTAAATTGATTGAGAGAGTTTGGAGAAAAATATTTTCAAGTTTCTATGAAATAATGAAACCTATTGAATTCTATTTATAATAGATTTTTGAATTATTAAAGTGAATTATTAAAGTATGAATTATTAAAGTGAATTATTAAAGTATGAATTATTAAAGTGAATTATTAAAGTATGAATTATTAAAGTAAATTATTAAAGTATGAATTATTAAAGTGAATTATTAAAGTATGAATTATTAAAGTGAATTATTAAAGTTAAAGTAAAGTAAAAATAAAGTAAAGGTAAAGTTTAAGTATAGTAAAAGTATAAAACTATGTACGTATAATACGCGTATAAATATATATAATATTAATTTAAATCGTTATATATATAAAATAAAATATAAATATCGTTATCTTTATCATACTAGTTAAGTAATGAGTTGTCAAAAGTGGTTCTAGATATTTATAAAAGTTATATACGTTTTAATAATAAAGTTCTTTTTAAACTGAAAACGTTTTTGTACGTTTGAAATTAAATAGATCAATCGAGTCTTTATGAGATTCAATCTTCCACTATCCTTTGTCTAGTTCTCAATGATTGACAATTTGTTCTTATTTATAAATCACTTTACCATTTTCCGAATATTGTTAAAAAGGAAAGATTTCTCAAATCAACGTGGGCCTTTCAACAGAGACTTGTAATCATAATTCAATATATCTGATAATTCAATCATTTGATCTTATCTTCTAATTCCATTGATTAACATTTTGAAACAGATACAATCATATAAAGTATTTAATCTAATATTTTGTTTACGTTTTAAGTTATAATATATATACACATATACATATATAATCATATTCGTTTAATGTTTCGTGAATCGTTGGAACTTGGTCGAGGTTGAATGAATGTATGAACATAGTTTAAAATTCTTGAAATTTAACTTAACAAATATTACTTATCGTGTCGGAAATATTCAAAGATTAAAGTTTAAATTTGGTTGGAAATTTCCGGGTTGTCACAGTACCTACCCGTTAAAGAAATTTCGTCCCGAAATTTGAGTGGAAAGGTCGTGAATGATAATAAGTATGTTTTCATGATTTATACGGGCTAAAAATTAGAGTTTTATCATCAGCGAATAATTTGGATAAACAATCCATTTATATGAAGAGTACGAATGAAGCTAACATAGAAGAGTGAAATGAGTAAGTGTAGATTCATCTTATCATTTGACGTAGATATGATTGATTCCCAGATTTCAAGGGATTTGAAGAAAATCTTCTTAATAAGATTTGACTCTCCGGTAATCAAGGGAATTAGGATCCGCTTTAAATGCAATCGTCCATTTTAATTGTTCTGTTGGAGATTTTCTTATAAATTCACCTCCTTCGTTTCCTTACAACTCACACCTTCTGTTGATGCATTTTATGCAAGTCCCTAGACATCTACCCACGTCTATTGCAGGTACAACAGTTTACAGGCCACCATGATTGCTCATTATTATCCTATACGTGTTTGTATGTGGTTACAGGAACTGCAGGAACGAGATTTAGATGTTTGACTATGTTAGACTTAGTTAGACGTATGAGTGAAGCCTCACTAGTACGGCTGACAGGCTCATACGCACGGTTGATGCTGAGCTAAGTCACAATTACAACCTAAATGAGAAGACACGAGTGAGTGATCACCCGTACGGCTGATGAAGCCAACTCATACGTGTGATGAATGAATCATATGCGTGAGTCAACATCAGGGGTATATAAAGTCTTATGTTCTTCATTTTAGGTTAAGCCTCTCATTTGTTACACACACTCAGATCTAGTGAGCTCCTCTAATTTTCTCTCAGTCCAAATCACCCAGGTGGTGAATAATAGCTCTAGGTGTTGATCTAATCACACTTGATTTAGTTGTGGTTTGACTAAATTAATCAAAAAAATTAACCTATTCACTAGAGGGTTTGATTCACTTATTCCGCCATTGTGTGAGTTAAATCTGTTGATTTCTAAGTTCCTAGTCATGTTTCATCACCTTCTATTCTTTCCCCCTCAACTCATATTTTAAAGTATTCATCAATATGCTCCATCCAGTTCTGATTCTCGATATACTTCTAACTTTCATATCGGTCATTCTTCTTTTTCATCTACCGCCGGAAGAATCTATTTACTTCTACTATACTCTTAGGTTTATAGTGTTTCTAGTTCTCCCGTGTCTTTATATTGCTATATGCATCGATATATATGGTTTATAATTTCTGGTTTATCGTTGGGCTTTATATGTTCCCTTATATTTCAAAGTCTCTGCTTCTGTCTTCTATAATCATTATCATTAACAGTTAATGCTCTCTTTTATTTGCTGCAATTTATACCCCAATTTTTATTTCGGAGTTTTGTCCTTTTGTTTCTTCTTCTTGCGATTAAGCACCGCTTGTAATGGTCCAGAATTCACAGATATGAATTTCAGAATGAACATTGTTAATGTTCTAGGAAGGAAATTGTGATGGCACGATCTTGACTTGTCAAATTACTAGAATACCTTGGAAAAGGCCGAATCATCAAGAAATATTTTCTTGATATTTTAGAGGTTAAATAGAATACAAGAGTCGTATAACATGGCACATGATGATATTATGATCTGTGAATCATCACGTTCCATTTAGAAACTCAGCATGACTTACTGTAATATAATCACGTTGATCAAGTGTCATTATATTATACTAATTCATGCTTCAGTTCCCAACACTACTTCAAAATATTCCTATTTTAAACTTGAATGTTTCAGAATTTAGAAACTAAAATACTTTCTTTTATGATGTAATACAGATAGTGCGAAGAGGTAAATGATTTCAAATAAGAAAAATTAAGAAAATATCTTCAGAAATATGGAGGATATTTATAATGAAAGATATGATGATATTTTAGAATTTCTAATATCAGAGGATGATGAAGAATATAGTTCGCAGGGGTTTAGTGTCAGGATCAAGGTATTCGTTAATGACTTCAGCAGGTACTGAATCATTTGGATCCTTTGAAGTCAGGTTCAGTCTTTGTAATTTGTCCAAAGCCTCCTTCCTACTTTGCTCAATCCGTTTTCCAGTTCCAAAACTTCTCTTTTTCTGCGCTTTGCCAGCACACTTCATCATTATCATTCAGCTTTTACCGTTTAAAGTCGTTTTTAGTTTTTGTTGCTTCATCAGCATTTTTTCCATTTTCGGAGAACCAATTCTTAGTTCGGAGTGTTTTTCAGAAACTTCACATTCAAATTAAGTCCAGAAGATAGACGTTATATATACACATATAACTGTTGGCGTAGACATGCTGCGAGATTTCAAAATACTGATTGCTAATTCCCAATGATTCGTATGGCAATTCTCATTACAAGATGCGAATGAGTAAATGATGGGGTTTCAATAAATAATTATAATGACTTTTTGGAGAGGCTAAAGTCAAAGGGTAATGAAGTTGTTGGTACATCTGCTAATAATGTGGTGGAATGTAAAAGGTTCCCTGATAACGATGGTGTATATCTCAAGGTTATAATAAGGTTAGTCTGACTGAAAAGTCGAAGTTGACTTGCTGGAGCTGTGACAAAACTGGCTACTTTGAATAGGAGTCACAAAGTTATTTTTGCTAATAAATGCCAAAGAATCTGATGCGGATACGTTGTTTAAACTTTTACTTTGGTTTCAAGAGTTTTTCGGGTACATAACTGTGGGTAACATGTGGTTGGATCATCATCTCGATTTCTCATCATTCGAAGTGTCTTCAGAAATTTTCGAAGGGTTTGAACATAGATTGTAATCGTTAACATACATTTGATGTTCTAACACAGTTTTGAAGTCAAAATATAGCTTGTGAAAGATGTAAGGATCTAAGAGTGATGATTTTGGTCATATCTCGAGTTGAATTTTGAGATTTCAAAATCAGAATATGTAATTAAATTTTGAATGAGTATGGTTGTTTTGATTTCTATAAAAGAATGTATATTGTTGTGAAAGTAGGGAGTATAATGGATAATTTGCTGAATCAGATTCGAAGAATGTAATATATTATTTGTGAATTTATATATCTCTCGGGTATTACCTACCCGTTAAAAAAAATTTCACAATTAATATTTTGTACAAAAAAATTTTATTACAGTCTTTATGAAAATATATATATGTATATTTTCTTCAGATGTAACATAGATTTAATGAGTTAATGTTAAATTAAACTCATTTGATTTACGGTTGAAACTAGAATTTAATAATCCCTAAAGGCTTTAAAAAGTACATAACTTTTACGCAGTATTTCTTTAATGACATTGAAATTATGAATCAATACTTCGTTATTTGTTGATGTATGATGTTCGGTTCGTGGAATTCGTGTGAATTTCGAAAAGTACGAATGATGTTATCTGAAAAGTTTCGGGTACATCGATGATGAAAGTGTAAAATCAAATATATACTTGATTTATTATGAATGGAATTTGTTGAATTGCGACAGAGATTGTAGTTAACGCTGGTTAAGTTGCGGCCGAAGGACGTACGTTATTGCATATTTGTAATATGAATTAACCGAGTAGTTAAGATTCACACACAATAGTTTAGTACGGAAAGATTTATTTCAATATATATATATATATATATATATATATATATATATATATATATATATATAATATACATATAATTTCTTGAGAGGGAATGAGTTAATTCTTCATAACTCGTTGATATAATATACACGTTATTGATTCGTAATGATGTCCACAGTGATTCTTGAACTGACGGAGTTTGTGATGTTATCGGTGTTGTTGATTCGGATGTTGACTGTACTGACGATGCTGGTAACTCTGACGGTACTGCTGATGCTGTTGGTAAAGCAAGTTTAGCTTGTTAATCACACACCATTTTTGTCAGGGTTTCTACTCTTCCTTCTATCATTTTTGGTTCGCTTAACTGATTTATGGTTAGGGCTAGATTAGATAATCTCTAAGACTTTAGAGATTACATAATCGCCGCAGAATGTTTCTCCAATGAAGTTATGAATTAATACTTCGTCAGTTATTGTTATTGGTACTCCTTGGTATCTATGGTGAGTATGATGTTGATGCACGTGGGACACATTGTGAAGTTGAGGTTTACGATGCGGTTGTGGTTGGAGGTGGTAATGGTACTGTTGGCGTTGATGATGGTGGTACTGGTTATGCTGCTGCTGCTGCTGGTGTTTGTAATCTCTGCACCATATTCTCCAAAGCCACTACCCGAGCGCGAAGCTCGTTGACTTCTTCTATTACACCGGGGTGATTGTCGGTTCGGACGAGCGGATAAATAAAATCTAAAATTTGATGTAATATATAATCGTGACGAGATACTCTGGAAATGAGCAAGAACATGGTGTTTCGGATAGGTTCGCCGGTAAGTGCTTCAGGTTCTTCGTCAAGAGGGCAATGTGGTGAATGGAAGGGATCACCTTCTTCTTGTCTCCAATGATTGAGGAGGCTACGAACCCATCCCCAATTCATCCAGAATAGGTGATGACTGATTGGTTGATCTATTCCGGTCACACTGCTTTCGGAGCTTGAATGGGATTCCATTTCGGAATCTGAGTGACTTGAACTGATGACGAATTCCATTTCGTACGATTGGATAAAGAATTTTTTTTTTTTTTTTTATGAAATGATTTTGGCTAACGGATGGTATTCTAATTACATAGAATATATATATATATATATATATATATATATATATATATATATATATATATATATATATATATATATATATATCAAAAGATTTCGTAGATTACGGAGGACTTTGTGGGATATGTCAGGCAAAGTTTAAAGTAACAGATACGATAAGATATGATTTAGCAGATATGCTAAGATATGAATTTTTGTCTATACACTATTCATGCAATCAATGCAGCAAGACGTGTCTTAGACTAAAAATGATAAGCAGGTAATTTCCTGAGGATGATAAGTAATTAATTTTTGACACAAAATGATAAGCAAAACTTTTGACATGCAGACACGGTCGAAGTCCAGACTCACTAATGCATCCTATCGACTTATCAGTTAGACACAGTAATGCAGACCTGGTTCGCTAAGACCACCGCTCTGATACCAACTGAAAGGACCCGTTCATATACATTATAAATGATTCACAATAGTTGATTACATTGCGAGGTATTTGACCTCTATATGATACATTTTACAAACATTGCATTCGTTTTTAAAAGACAATCTTTCTTTACATCGAAAATTGACAGGCATGCATACCATTTCATAATATCCACTATCCAACTATAAATTGATTTAATAATAATCTTTGATGAACTCAATGACTCGAATGCAACGTTCTTCGAAATATGCTATGAAAGACTCCAAGTAATATCTTAAAATGAGCAAATGCAGAGCGGAAGATTTCTTTAACACTTGAGAATAAACATGCTTTAAAGTGTCAACCAAAAGGTTGGTGAGTTCATTAGTTTATCATAATCATTTATTTCCATCATTTTAATAGACCATAAGAATTTCATTTCCAGTTCTCATAAATATACGTCCCATGCATAGAGACAAAAATAATCATTCATATGGTGAACACCTGGTAACCGACATTAACTAGATACATATAAGAATATCCCCTATCATTC
The DNA here is from genome assembly GCF_046630445.1 of Rutidosis leptorrhynchoides. Classification (NCBI taxonomy): domain Eukaryota; kingdom Viridiplantae; phylum Streptophyta; class Magnoliopsida; order Asterales; family Asteraceae; genus Rutidosis; species Rutidosis leptorrhynchoides. The sequence continues at coordinate 238,538,614 of NC_092336.1, forward strand.
CGGGATCCTCCTTCGGACATGATATAAATTTCGAAGTACTAAAGCATCCGGTACTTTGGATGGGGTTTGTTAGGCCCAATAGATCTATCTTTAGGATTCGCGTCAATTAGGGTGTCTGTTCCCTAATTCTTAGATTACCAGACTTTAATAAAAAGGGGCATATTCGATTTCGATAATTCAACCATAGAATGTAGTTTCAATTACTTGTGTCTATTTCGTCAAACATTTATAAAAGCGCATGTATTCTCAGTCCCAAAAATATAAAGGGTAAAAAGGCAAATGAAACTCACCATACTGTATTTCGTAGTAAAAATACATATAACGTCATTGAATAAGTGCAAGGTTGGCCTCGGATTCACGAACCTAAATTAATTATATATATTTATGTGTTGGTCAATATTTGTCTAACAAATTAGGTCAAGTCATAGTGTACCACAATCCTAATGCTCGAGACTAATATGCAAAAGTCAACAAAAGTAAATTTGACTCAAAATAATTTCCGAAAATCTATACATGATTAATATATAGTTTAAATATCGTTGTTTTATATTTTTAAATATTTTTAAAAGATTTATTGGAGTAAATAATATAATTTATTTATTAATAAATAAAATTTTATATTAAATTTATATAATAAAATATATTTTTATATATATTAAGTAATAAAATTTATAGGGTTCATTTAATATCATAAAGATAATATGATAGGTATTATTAAAGTAAGTTATTACACGTAGTAAAATATGTTTGTATCACATATTTATTTGATAAAATAATATCTATAATGATAGTAAGTAAAAGTTGTATTATTTTGTAATAATAATTATTATTATAAAAATATCAATATTTATAATTACTAAGATGACATTAGATAAAACGATAATTCTAATTATGATAACTTTAATATTTACGATAATTTTTAATATTATCTTTAAAATAATAATTCTATTTAAAATAATAATAATAATGATATTTTATAGTAACAATGACATTTCTATTAAAATGATAATTTTTGTTAAAATGATAGTTTTAATACTAACGATACTTTTAATAATAATAGTAATGATAAAAATAATAAGAACGATAATTTTATCTAAATCAATATCTTATAATGTTTTAATTTTATCATGATACTCTTACCCATTATTTCCTAATCGTTTCGTTTAATAGCTTTTAATCGTCTTTTATATCGTGTTCATAATAATGATAATAATAGTAATCAAAATAATTAGGTGTTACAAATATTTGTTTTAATTACACTAATATTAATAATGATAGTTACTATAACATTATTAACGATAATACTAATAATTATCTTAATGATAATATAGTAATAATAATAATAACAATAACAATAACCATTTTTAAATAATGATATATATATATTAATAATGATAATAATAATAATAATACCAATAATAATAATAATAATTGGATAATAATAATAATACTAATTATAACTTTAACGATAATAACGATAGTAATAATAAAAAAAATAACAATTTTTAATGATAAATCCCTTTTATTGATAATGATAATAATAATGATAATAATAAGATAAAACTAGAACGACGATAAAAACGACGATAATAATAATCATTTTTAATAAAAATATCGAAAATTCAATTGATTATAACTTCTAATCCGTTCATCGAAACCATTCGATATCTAAAGGAAAAGTTCTTAATTTTTCGCTAGCTTTCCAAGGACATGCATATCTTATACCTTATCTCAACCGCAAGTGTAACTAATTCAACATTCAACCTAACATGTCTAAGGGCAATATCAAAAGTACAAGCATGCATAATCCTAAATACTCGAGCACTAGTCAGGGATACACTATTAGTATGTAAAAGTTAAATTATGAGTACTCAAGTATCAATATTGAGATTCAATATTGCAGGAAAGGTACGTAGACGCAACGGAAATGATAAACACTATATTGACCTCACGAGCATACCCATGAACCATACTCAATCACCTCCATAGCTATAACCCATAATTTCCTTAATCCTATCCCACTCGAAAAACAATTTCGAAATCACTCGGACAGCACTCCATCGTAATATTTTATGTATATTAATAATATCTTGAAATAATACGGAGTAAATATATATATGTAAATCGATTGAGAGAGTTTAGAGAAAAATATTTTCAAGTTTCTATGAAATAATGAAACCTATTGAATTCTATTTATAATAGATTTTTGAATTATTAAAGTGAATTTTTAAAGTATGAATTATTAAAGTGAATTATTAAAGTATGAATTATTAAAGTGAATTATTAAAGTAAATTATTAAAGTATGAATTATTAAAGTGAATTATTAAAGTATGAATTATTAAAGTGAATTATTAAAGTTAAAGTAAAGTAAAAATAAAGTAAAGGTAAAGTTTAAGTATAGTAAAAGTATAAAACTATGTACGTATAATACGCGTATAAATATATATAATATTAATTTAAATCGTTATATATATAAAATAAAATATAAATATCGTTATCTTTATCATACTAGTTAAGTAATGAGTTGTCAAAAGTGGTTCTAGATATTTATAAAAGTTATATACGTTTTAATAATAAAGTTCTTTTTAACCTGAAAACGTTTTTGTACGTTTGAAACTAAATAGATCAATCGAGTCTTTATGAGATTCAATCTTCCACTATCCTTTGTCTAGTTCTCAATGATTGACAATTTGTTCTTATTTATAAATCACTTTACCATTTTCCGAATATTGTTAAAATGGAAAGATTTCTCAAATCAACGTGGGCCTTTCAACAGAGACTTGTAATCATAATTCAATATATCTGATAATTCAATCATTTGATCTTATCTTCTAATTCCATTGATAAACATTTTGAAACAGATACAATCATATAAAGTATTTAATCTAATATTTTGTTTACGTTTCAAGTTATAATATATATACACATATACATATATAATCATATTCGTTTAATGGTTCGTGAATCGTTGGAACTTGGTCGAGGTTGAATGAATGTATGAACATAGTTTAAAATTCTTGAAATTTAACTTAACAAATATTGCTTATCGTGTCGGAAACATATAAAGATTAAAGTTTAAATTTGGTTGGAAATTTCCGGGTTGTCACAGTTAAACTCAAAGTGAAAATATGTTTTTCAAAATGGTCATCAAGACGTCATTTTTTCGACTGAAATGACTACCTCTACAAAAATGACTTGTAAACTGTATTTCCAACTATAAACCTATACTTTTTCTATTTAGTTACATAAAATACAGTTCAATATGAAACCATAACAGGTTGATTCACTCAAAATGGATTTAAAACGAAGAAGTTATGGGTAAAACAAAATTGGTTAAAAATGGTTAATTTGACTACGGGATGAATTGACAAAAATCTATACTAACCATATCCTAAATAACTTATATTGTATTTTACATATATTCTAACATATATTATGTAATCTTGATAGACCATAGACACGTATACTATGTTTTGACATATCATATCGACGTCATCTATATATATTATTTGGAACAACTATAGACACTCTATATGCGGTAATGTTCGAGTTAGCTATACAGGGTTGAGGTTGATTCCAAAATAATATATATACTTTGAGTGGTGATCGAGTCTGAGACTTGTATACACTGGGTCATGGATTGATTCGAGATAATAGATATTGATTTACTTCTGTACTACTAACTGTGGACAACTAACTGTGGACTACGAACGTTGGACTGTTAACTTAACAAACTTAAATCGTTAAAACATAATAAAACATATTGTGAATATATTTCGATCATACTTTGATATATATGTATATATTTTTTATAGGTTCGTGAACCGACCCGTGGCCAAGTCTTATTTCCGACGAAGGAAAAATCTGTGAAAGTGAGTTATAGTTCTACTTTTAAAATCTAATATTTTTGGGATGAGAATACATGCAGTTTTATAAATGTTTTACAAAATAGACACAAGTACTTGAAACTATATTCTATGATTGAATCATTATACCGGATATCACCCTTTCAGCTTGGTAGCCTAAGAATTTGGGAACAGACCCCCAAATTGACGCGAATGCTGAAGATAGATCTATGGGCCTAACGAACCCCATCCATATTATGGATGCTTTAGTACTTCGATTTTATTTACAGATGAGTGTACCTGTATATTAGGGATATTCTAAATGCATTTTTTAATGTCGGTTACCAGGTGTTCATCATATGAATAATTTTTATGCAGATTGCATGTTGTTTATGAGAAACGGAAATATGAAATCTTGTGGTCTATTATTACGATTTGATAAATATATAGGTTAAACCTATAACTCACCAACATTTTTGTTGACGTTTTAAGCATGTTCATTCTCAGGTGATTATTAAGAGCTTCCGCTGTTGCATGCTAAATAAAGACAAGATTGGAGTCTGCATGCTTGCATAATATTGTTTAAAAACTGTATTCGAAGACTTAAGTTGATGTGTAATATTATTGTAAACCATTATATAATGGTCGTGTGATAACGCTATATTTCAGATTATCATTATTTGATAATCGTCGTAATGTTTTTAAAACATTTAATGATAAAATAAAGGTTATGGTTGTTTTAAAAATTGAATGCAGTCTTTGGAAAACGTCTCATATAGAGGTCAAAACCTCGCAACGAAATCAATTAATATGAAACATTTATAATCATTATGAACGGGACATTTCAGTTGGTATCCGAACGTTGGTCTTAGAGAAGCAGAAATTTGTATTAGTGTGTCTAACCGAGTTTGTTAGGATGTATTAGTGAGTCTAGACTTCGACCATGTTTACTTGAAAAACGATTGCTTAACACTTTTTGTTGGAAACTATGTATTGTAAACATGTAAATATTATGTGATATATTAATCTCTTAACGTGTTTGATATTGTGTGATAGATGTCTACCCCTAGTACAAATCCCATCGACTCACCTAATAATAATGAAGAGTCGAATATATTTTGGGAAGATTCACAAATTCCCGAAGAGGAACCGGAAGAAGAGGAACCGGAAGAAGAGGAACCGGAAGAAGAGGTTCCAGAGGAGTAAATATTAGAAACCACAGAAAAATTGATAAATAAAAGAAAATCCTCAACCAATGGACCAAAGTTAAAAATGGTCAATGGTGTTTCCGCCGAGGAAGCAAAATATTGGGAAAATTACCAATTTTCTGATGAATCGGATTCCGATGAGGATTCCGATGATGTTATAGAAATTAACCCGACCCAATTTGAAAAAGCAAAAGAAAACAATAAGGGAAAAGGTATCAAAATAGATAAATCTAATTCCAACCCCGATGAACTTTATGTTAACATGAAATATCCCGATGGGAAATACCGTCAACACCCGTATTTCTTAAGTTTTAACTATAACCCTGGGACATCTAAGCCACCAGGTTTTTCTAAACCATTTGTGAAAACAACGGCTCGTATTAGAGGAACATCATATATCCCTAGGAAATTAGCGAAACGAACCAAGTCCGAAGAAGAAGAAACAAGTGAGTCAGAATGAAGAGGATTAATCATGTTGTGTAATATATGTATTGTAGTGTGCTTGTACTTTGATGATATATGTAAAAATTGCTTGTATTGTTTATTAACTATCTTTTACAAATTTAATCCTTGTCTATTTTACAGTATAAAACACACAATGGACGTTAAGGATAGACAAACAAAAATTTTTGAAGACCTACCAGGGGATATGATTGATGAAATCTTGTCTAGAGTCGGTCAGAATTCATCGGCACAATTATTTACGGCGAAATTAGTTTGTCATACATTTGAAAGACATTCCAAGCATGCCTTAGTTTATAAAAGGCTTTCTTTTGAAAAATGGGGTATATCACATTGGGGAGACTTTAAGTTACGTCGTGTTTTCTTTAAGGCATTAAATGCGGGAAACCCAGATGCAATTTTATGCTACGGGTTGAGAACCTATTTTGACTCCACATATCCTAACATAGGACTTCGTTCTTTAGAAAGAGCTTCAAACATGCAACATAAAGAAGCATGTTATGTTTACGGGTTAGTGATGTTTGCTTCTCACCAAATTGAGAAAAAGAACATCGGATTGCAACTGTTAAATAAAACATTCCCACAAGTGACGGATTCAGTAGTTGGGGTGAGAAATAAGGTTTTTAGATTGTTACAGGGCTGTTAGGCATTACATAACCCTCGTCCTTTTGACGACATTACAACATGCTGTCTTGCCAACGACCACAACAGTTATTTACCACAAGACCAAGGATGGGAAATAATACTAGTAAAACCCGAATGCATGACTTGTTTCCGGACTTATGAATTACGTGCCTTTATTGCTTTTGCTGAACGACTTGCGTATTAAATAGAATTGTCTTCACAATTGCTTTATATCAAAGTTATTGTGTGCTATATTTTATGCTATATGTAAAAAAGCGGTATTGTAAGTTTGTAAAATATTGTATAAGTTTGAACGCGAAATATTATTGTATTTAGTTTTTCATATCGAATCGTAGTAGTTGAATTATACAGTAGCTACTAAGTATGAACTTAACGGGTAGGTACTACCCGAATTAAAACTATAAAACGCTAATATGAAGAAAAAGCTTTTATAAATAAGTTCATATTATTCTACGAAATACTATTGACTACTCTTGAATTCTATATTATTAACTCAATTCTTTTGGTTATTTTTGAAGGAAATGGCACCGACGACTCGTCAGAACTTGAACATGAGTGAGGAAGACTTCTGTGTTTTCCTTACTGCGAACATAGCCGCAGTGCAGGCCGCAATGAAAAATAACAACAATAACTCTGGTTCTAGCAGTGGAACTAATTCCACAAGAAATCGTGTAGGATGCTCCTACAAAGAATTCACTGCCTGTAAACCTTTAGAATTCGAAGGAACTGAGGGTTCAATCAGATTAAAACGGTAGACTGAAAAGGTTGAATCGGTGTTTGCCATAAGTAAATGTACTAAAGAAGAAAAAGTAAAGTAAGCTACGCATACCTTCACAGGTACTGCGTTAACATGGTGGAACACCTATCTCGAGCAGGTGGTACAAGATACTGCTTACGCATTACCGTGGTCAGTATTCAAGTACTTGATGAACGAACAGTACCGTCCTAGAAACGAGATCAATAAGCTCAAGGTAGAGCTTAGAGGAGTACGAACACAAGGTTTCGACATTACCACGTACGAACGACGATTCACAAAGTTATGCCTATTGTGTCCAGGAGCGTTCGAAGATGAAGAAGAGAAAATCGACGCATTTGTAAAAGGGTTACTGGAAAGGATTCAAGAAGATATGAGTTCACACGAGCCCGCCTCTATATAAAAGGCAAGACGAATGGCTCACAAACTCATAAATCAGATTGAGGGAAGGATTAAAGAACAGGCAGCCGAAGAAGCCAACACGAAACAAGTCAAGAGAAAGTAGGAGGAAAACAATGACAAGGGTCACCAATACAACAACAACAATTACAACCACAATCGCAACAACTATTCCAACAATCGCAACATCAATCGCAACAACAATTATCCTAACAACAACAACAACTGACCCAACAACAACAACAATCGTCCTAACAACAACACTAATGACAACATGAGGGAGAAAACCAGGTGCTTAAGGTGTGAGAAATACCATCAGGATAATTACTGTAGGGAGTTATGTACAAAATGCAAAAGAACGGGTCACAGTGCTGCAAAGTGTGGAATCTATGGACCGAAGATTAACAGGAGTAAAGGAACAAATAATGTCGGAACATTTAATTCCGCCATTACTTGTTTTGGGTGCAGAAAGACGGGCCATTACAAAACTGCATGCCCGGACGAAGTAAATAATAATGGCCAAAAGAGTGGAAGAGTCTTCAACATTAATGCGGTTGAAGCACAGGAAGACCCGGAGCTTGTTACCGGTACGTTTCTTATTGACGATAAACCTGCTTATGTTTTAATTGATTCGGGTGCGGATAGAAGCTATATGAGTAGAGATTTTTGTGCTAAATTAAGTTGCCCATTAACGCCATTGGAGAATAAGTTTTTACTTGAATTAGCAAATGGTAAATTAATTACAGCAGATAAAATATGTCAGAATCGAGAAATTAAACTGGTTAACGAAACGTTTAAGATTGATTTGATACCAGTAGAGTTAGGGAGTTTTGATGTGATAATCGGCATGGATTGGTTGAAAGAGGTGAAAGCAGAGATCGTCTGTTACAAAAATACAATTCGCATTGTACGAGAAAAAGGGAAACCCTTAATGGTGTACGGAGAAAAGAGCAACGCGAAGCTAAATCTTTTTAGTAATTTGAAGGCGCAAAAACTAATAAGAAAAGGTTGCTATTAGCACACATCGAGAAGGTACAAACTGAAGAAAAGAACATCAATGATGTTCCCATCGCAAAAGAATTTCCCGATGTATTTCCGAAAGAATTACCGGGACTACCTCCACACCGATCTGTTGAATTTCAAATAGATCTTGTACCAGGAGCTGCACCAATAGCTTGTGCTCCATACATACTCGCACCCAGTGAAATGAAGGAACTCCAAAGTCAGTTACAAGAACTTTTAGAGTGTGGTTTCATACGACCAAGTACATCATTGTGGGGAGCTCCTGTTTTGTTTGTCAAAAAGAAGGATGGTACATTCAGGTTGTGTATCAACTACCAAGAGTTGAACAAACTTACCATCAAGAACCGTTATCCACTGCCAAGAATCGATGACTTGTTTGATCAACTCCAAGGTTCGTCAGTTTATTCGAAGATTGATTTACGTTATGGGTATCATCAAATGCGGGTGAAGGGGGGTGATATTCCGAAGACTGCTTTTAGGACGCGTTACGGTTATTACGAGTTTATGGTTATGCCTTTTGGTTTGACTAATGCACCAGCTATGTTCATGGACTTCATGAACCTAGTGTGTGGACCATACCTTAATAAGTTTGTCATTGTTTTCAATGATGACATACTTATTTACTCAAAGAATGATCAAGAGCACGAAGAGCATTTGAGAATAGTGCTAGAGTTGTTGAGGAAAGAAAAACTGCATGCTAAGTTTTCAAAGTGTGCATTTTGGTTGGAAGAAGTTCAATTCCTCGGTCACATAGTGAACAAAGAAGGTATTCAGGTAGATCTGGCAAAGATTGAAACCGTTAAAAAGTAGGAAACTCCAAAAACTCCGAAGCATATACGCCAATTTTTAGTATTGGATGGTTACAACAGAAGGTTCATCCAAGATTTTTCGAAATAGCAAAACCTTGATAGCATTAACGCATAAAGGGAAGAAATTTGAATGGAACGATGAGCAAGAGAAAGCATTTCAATTGTTGAAGAAAAAGTTAACTACGACACCTATATTATCATTGCCTGAAGGGAATGATGGTTTTGTGATTTATTGTGACGCTTCAAAGCAAGGTCTCAGTTATGTATTAATGCAACGAATGAAGGTAATTGCTTATGCGTCCAGACAATTGAAGATTCACGAACAAAATTATACGACTCATGATTTGGAATTGGGCGCTGTTGTTTTTGCATTAAAGACTTGGAGGCACTATTTATATGGGGTCAAAAGTATTATATATACCGACCACAAAAGTTTCCAACATATATTTAATCAGAAACAACTGAACATGAGGCAGCGTAGGTGGATTGAGTTATTGAATGATTACGAATTTGAGATTCGTTACCACCCGGGGAAGGCGAATGTGGTAGCCAACGCTTTGAGTAGAAAGGACAGAGAACCTATACGGGTAAAAGCTATGAATATAATTATTCGTACTAACCTTACAACTCAAATAAAGGAGGCGCAACAGGGAGTTTTAAAAGAGGGAAATTTGAAGGATGAAATACCCAAAGGTTCAGAGAAACATCTTAATATTAGGGAAGACGGAACCCGGTATAGGGCTGAAAGAATTTGGGTACCAAAGTTTGGAGATGTGAGAGAAATAGTACTTAAGGAAGCACATAAAACCAGATACTCAATACATTTTGGAGGGGGAAAGATGTACAAAGATCTCAAGAAACACTTTTGGTGGCCGGGTATGAAAGCCGATATTGCTAAATACGTAGGAGAATGTTTGACGTGTTCTAAGGTAAAAGCTGAACACCAGAAACCATCAGGTCTACTTCAACAACCTGAAATCCCAGAGTGGAAATGGGAAAACATTACCATGGATTTCATTACTAAATTGCCAAGGACTGCAAGTGTTTATGATACTATCTGGGTAATAGTCGATCGTCTCACCAAATCAGCATATTTTCTACCAATGCAAGAAGATGATAAAATGGAAAAGTTAGCACGACTATACTTGAAGAAATTCGTCTCCAAACATGGAATACCAATCTCTATTATCTCTGATAGGGATGGCAGATTTGTTTCAAGGTTTTGGCAGACATTGCAACAAGCATTGGGGACTCGTCTAGACATGAGTACTACCTATCACCCACAAACTGATGGGCAGAGCGAAAGGACGATACAAACGCTTGAATACATGCTACGAGCATATGTTATTGATTTTGGAAACAGTTGGGATCGACATCTACCGTTAGCAGATTTTCCTACAACAACAGTTACCATTCGAGTATTGAGATGGCGCCATTTGAGGCACTTTATGGTAGAAAGTGCAGGTCTCCAATTTGTTGTAGTCAAGTGGGGGATATACAGATTACGGGTCCAAAAATTATCCAAGAAACCACAGAGAAAATCATTCAAATTCAACAACGGTTGAAAACCGCTCAGAGTCGACAAAAGAGCTACGCAGACAGTAAAAGAAAAGATATAGATTTTGAAATTGGAGACATGGTCATGCTTAAAGTATCACCTTAGAAAGGTGTTGTTCTTTTTGGAAAACGAGGAAAACAAAACCCGAGATATATTGGGCCATTTAAGATTATTGATCGTGTCGGACCGGTAGCTTATCAACTTGAATTACCGCAACAATTAGCCGGCGTACATAATACCTTTCACGTCTCAAATCTGAAGAAATTCTTAGCCAAAGAAGATCTCACTATTCCTTTAGACGAAATCCAAATCAATGAAAAACTTCAATTCATTGAAGAACCCGTCGAAATAATGGATCGTGAGGTCAAACGACTTAAGCAAAATAAAATACCAATCATTATGGTTCGATGGAATGCCTGTAGGGGACCCGAGTTCACCTGGGAACGTGAAGATCAGATGAAGAAGAAATACCCGCACTTATTTCCAGAAGATGCGTCAACACCTTCAACAGCTTAAAATTTCGAGACGAAATTTATTTAACGGGTAGGTACTGTAGTGACCCGAACTTGTAATGACCCGGATTTTTCCGATAATATATAGAAGACTAATATTTACATAATTAATGTTTCCAACATGTTAAGCAATCAAACTCATTAATATTTGGTTATTTGAAATGAATTTTATACAAATGTTTGGCCACCTAGTTTGTCTGACGATTCACGAACGTCATAACTCGAAATAATTATATAATGATGTATATATGGATATATATATACTTATGATTTTTTAAAATGATATTTAAGTATCTCATTACATATAATAACAATTGGTTATATACATAAAATGAGATTACTAACTTAAAGACTTCAAGACATATATATAACGATTATCGTTATAACAACGTCTTACTAAATACATATGAATCACATTAAGATATTGATACACAATGTTTAACATGATAAATGACAATTAAACATATCACTAAGTGTATTAACAATGAACTACATATGTAAAAACAAGACTACTAACTTAAGGATTTCGAAACGAGACATATATGTAACGATTATCGTTGTAACGATATTTTAATGTATATATATCATATTAAGATATATTCATACATCATAATATCATGATAATATAATAATTTAACATATCATTAGATATAATAAATATTGGGTTAACTACATTAAATGAGATCGTTAACTTAAAGGTTTCAAACAACACTTACATGTAACGACTAACGGTGACTTAACGATTCAGTTAAATTGTATATACATGTAGTATTTTAAGATGTATTCATACACTTTTGAAAGACTTCAAGACACATATCAAAGTACTTCTACTTATCAAAAATGCTTACAATTACATTCTCGTTCATTTTCATCAACAATTCTACTCGTATGCAACCGTATTTGTACTCGTACAATACACAGCTTCTAGATTATTTACTATTGGTACATACCAATAGTAAACTCCAATGATCAGCCATGAATGAGTCATAAACCATGATCATGTCTTGTTTTAACTTATACTTGATATTTATGCATAAAAACAAAAACTAGTAACCTTATATTGACTAAGCATTAGGCATTTTTTTTCAAACAACACACACATCACATTTCCTTGATTTTTGTAACGACCCGCAATTTTTCGATCGTTCTATACTTATAAGATTAATATTTACATAAATTAAACCTTACCAACATGATAAGCAATCCAAATTGTTGAGACTTATGTTTTCGAAAAGAGTTTTACACAACGTTTGACCGTCTAGTTTGACCGATGATATCACGGACTATACAATATATGATAATTATACGTTTGTGTATATATATGTATATATACATATTTAACATGATCTAAGAATGTTTTAATATCTCATTTTGTATTAATAACAATAAGTTATAAGTATATTTTGAAACTACTAACTTAAGTTTTCAAAACGATAACCATACGTAACGTTATTTGACTTAAATACTTATGACCTATAATGTTTATACATATATCGTATAAATAATGTATTTAATCACTTTTAAAGACTTAAATACATAAAACAATATAAGTATATTTACAAAAGATAGCTATATTTGAATCCTCATTCCGTTTTCTCAAAGATTTCTATACGTATACCTAGGGTATATGTACCCGTATCATACGCAGCTTCTAGATGTATTTACTATTGGTATATACCAATAAAAATCTGCTCCTTAGCAGCCTTAAATGATTAAGAAACATGTGGAACCAACCATTTGTCAAGTAGCATGAATTATTTAGCAAGAAAACAAAGTTAGGTATTTTTTTTTCCTTTATAACCTAAAAACGTTTTTATGCATGCACACCATTTCTTCACCCCATTTTCTCATACTTACACTTCCATTTCTCTCTCAAAATACTCTTAACTTCATACTTGATCATCTCCAAGCATTTTCCCCATCATTTAGCTTCAAAAACAACACTTAAACCTCATAAGAAAACCTTACAAAAACACTTCAAGAAATCCTTCCAAGAACACAAACTTACTTCCAATCTTTCATCCACTTCCATCACCCTTTTGGTTCTAGCTTTTTACTCCTCTTTTACAGAAACCTTGTCCAAGGAACTTGAGGTAGTAACTATGTTCATAACCTTATTCGATTCATATATATATAGCTATCTTATTTTGTGGTATAAAATTTTAACAACAAGAACATAGTTTGAATGTTTTCAAACTTGTTTGTAAACTAAATAGATCCTTCTAACTTAACTTTTAAAATACTTCAAGACCTTTAATATAACTTAAATATATGCTAACTTAACAAGGTTTAACTTGGTTTTTCAAAGAATATCTTAAAAACTGTTTTTACGACGTCGGAGTGCCACCGGGGACTGTTTTGGGTTGGATAATTAAAAACCATCTTAAACTTTGAATTGGAGGTTTATTTTCTGGAAAAATGATTTTTACTATGAATATGATAACACATAAAAATTTCATGATTTAACTCAAAGTATAAGTATTTTTAGAAAAATAATCATTTAAGGTTGTTTACATGATGGAAAATGATTAACTTCATAAGTTTCACTAAAGTTTGACCTATGCCGTGTGATTTTGAATACAAACTAAGGTATTTACAGTTTATAGTCTTAAAGAGGGACTCGATCCAAGGAGATGGCAAGTTGAATCAACGAAAACGGAGTTGTAACGAAGAAACTATGACCGAAACAAAATCGGATATCCAAGACTAGTTTAGCCACGAAAATAATTGGGAAAAATTAAATAAATCACATCTTTTTAAGTTAACATGATATTTTATATATATGTACTTATAATTCAATTTTATATGGTTCAGGATCACCCGTAAACAACACGAGAAGATTAATCATAAGATCCCATGTTTGTACGCAACATGTCATTTGACAACACCGGTACTTTATGTACGCAACACGTCATTTGACAACACCGGTACCATGGGTCAAGATTAATCTCGACCAATACATATACGATGGGGGTTTATTAAACATCTAAAAATGAACCATTAAAAATTGAATTACTAACAACGAAATGCTAACTACGGACTAAGGAATTATTAAAAGTATTAAAAGTATAACAAGTATATATATGTGACGTTTGTTTAAAAAGAAAAGGTATTGATATATTATATATGGATAGGTTCGTGATATCAACCGGAGACCAAGTCAAATTATATATATCTTCAAGACGAAAGTGAGTATATAGTCCCACTTTTAAACTCTAAATATTTCGGGATGAGAATACATGTATTTTATGTTTTACGTTATGGACACAAGTAACTGAAAAATATATTCTACGTTGAGTTGTACCACTGGCATACTTCCCTGTAGCTTGGTAACTGTTATTTACAGCGGTATTGTAAACGCGAATCCTGTTGATAGATCTATCGGGCCTGACAACCCCAACCGGACTGGACGACCAGTATTCAACGGTTGCACAGTACTTCGTTTCGTGACTACACTTGGTACGGTGTAGTAAGATTTCATAATAAAGGGAATATGCGACGTGATTAAATGTTAAGTATGGTTACCAAGTGCTCAACCACTTAGAATATTTTTATTAAACTGTTATTATACGAAATCTTGTGGTCTATATATATATATTGCTGCCGGCATTAAACCTATATCTCACCAACTTTATGTTGACCTTTTTAAAACATGTCTATTCTCAGGTGATTACTAAAGCTTCCGCTGCATTATGTTGAATTTGAGCAGGATCTTGCGTACGCATATTTGTGTCAAAAATAAAACTGCATACCCAAGGATTTGTGTTGTAAAATATGCTCGAAATCGTGTTGTTATCATTATATGTAAAGTTTGTAAGTCGAAGATTATCGCTAAACGATAATCATCTTTTTATTGTCTAAAGCTTGTAACAAAAATAATGGTTATGGTTTGTAATGTATAATATATGCAGTTTCTCTTTTAAAAATGTCGCATATAGAGGTCAATACCTCGCAATGAAATCATACGTTATCTAACACGTTCTTATGGTTAAGGACGGGTTATGACATGTGGTATCAGAGCGGTGGTCTTAGCGAACCAGGTTTGCATTAGTGTGTCTAACTGATAAGTCGTTAGGATACATTAGTAAGTCTGGACTTTGACCGGGTCTGATTTAAAAACCATTGCTTATCATTGTTGGTTAAAATTTATATGTAAATATTATGTAGTACTAATGGGTTAGTTGTTGTGTGATAGATGTCGGGCTCAAAACTTGTCATCACGTTCAGCGACTCCGAACCAGAATCTTCAGATGGTGTTCCAGTCATTAACCTATCCGATGATGAAAATAATATCTTTGGGGAAGACTCACAAATTCCGGATGAACCGACTATAGAGAACCCGGAAAGTGAACCCGAGGAGGAAAGTGAACCCGAGGAGGAAAGTGAACCCGAGGAGGAAAGTGAACCCGAGGAAGAAATACAGGAAATTACAAAAGAAGAGTTCGAACTAGGAAAGAAACGAAAGGCTAATGAATTAGAAAATTCAAATCCTGAGTTTAATAAGGATGATGTGGCACCAACTCCACTAGACACTACCACCCCTATTCCCGCTATTCCTATTCGTTCTATCCCGGCATCCAGTTCTTCAGTCCCACAGCCAAAATATAGGCAGACAGCCAGGATAAGCGTTAAGCGATTCTTTGAACCTAAACGTCCTAGAAAATAGACCAAACGATGCGCTGCCGTATTAAACCATGGGATCATATAATGTTTTGTATAATATTATTAGTGTGGTTTGCTTAATATTCGATGTAAGATAAGCATATGTAAAATAGTGAAGTGTGAAATGCAATAATTTTCCATGGTTAAGTATTATTTAGATGGTAGTAATTGATTCTGTACTAAGCTATTAAGTATGGACATTAACGGGTAGGTACTACCCTAGATATAATTATAAAACGCTAATAAGAAGAAAAGGCTTTTATAATAATACCTGGTTCATATTATTAATAAGCTATAATGTACTGTAAATATACACTACATCTATAATATTCCATGTGAATAATTATTTTCTTTTCATTCTTATAGAAGAATATGGCGCGATTGAACCGAATGACGGAACAAGAAATCCAGGAACTCATCAATCAGCGAGTGAACAACAGAATGTTATGGGTCGAGGCTGCAAGAGGTGCTGCAGTTAACCCAAATCCTCGTGTGGGGTGCACTTACAAAACTTTTCAAGCTTGCAAGCCCTCATCATTCAGTGGAACAGAAGGACCGATCGGTTTAACCCGGTGGATAGAAAAGATGGAGACTGTGTTTAAAATCAGTGGTTGTGTTGAAAAGGACATGACCAAGTATGCATCGTGCACTTTACAAGATAGTGCACTCACGTGGTGGAAAAATTATGTGAAGGCTGTAGGAGGAGATGTAGCTTATGATACTCCGTGGGAAGAATTCAAAACAATGTTAATCAACGAATATTGTCCAAGGAACGAGGTTAGGAAGTTGGAAGATGAGTTACGAAGTCTGAAGGTTATTGGTACTGAAATCACCAACTACAATCAGCGATTCATGGAATTAGTTTTGCTATGTCCTGAATTGGTTCCAACCGAAGAACGGAAGATTGAAATGTACAAAGATGGTTTGCCCAAAAAGGTCAAGGCAAATGTTACAGCATCAAAACCTAAGACAATTCAAGAAGCTATAACCATGGCAAACGAGCTAATGGATCAGGTCATCATGGATAAGAAAGTATCCAATACTGATGTGAAGGTATCAGGTAACAAAAGAAAGTGGAATGGAAATTATGATCGAGGTAACCAACAACAATCTTTTAAGAAACAAGAAAACACCCAAGGTGCGGGTAGTGGTTTAAGCTTTGGTTATAAAGGACAAAATCCTTTATGCAACCGATGCCACAAACATCACTCTGGTTACTGTAATGTGGTATGCAACAAATGTAATCGAAAGGGTCATCTTGCTGAAGATTGTAGGGCTCTCGTTACAAATACAAATGGTACCAAGACTCCTGCCACCAATGCAAATAGAACTGCTTTGGCTACCATTACTTGTTTTGGGTGTGGAAAACAAGGTCACTATAAGAGCCAGTGCCCGAATCCAGAGAAGAATATCGGACCTGCACGTGGGAGAGCATTTGTTATTAATGCTAGAGAGGCATGTGAAGACCCGGAGCTTGTTACGGGTACGTTTACCATTAATAACTTATCCGCATCTATTATATTTGATACTGGTGCTGATAGAAGTTACGTGTGTAGAGACTTTCACGCTAAATTGAATTGTTCATCATTACCTCTAGATGCTAAGTACATGATTGAGTTAGCTAATGGTAAACTAATTAAAGCCGATAAAATTTGCCGTGATTGTAAAATAAATTTAGCCGGAGAAACATTTAAGATTGATTTGATACCCGTAGAATTAGGAAGTTTTGATGTAATAGTCGGCATGGACTGGATGTCCAAAATAGGAGCTGAAGTTGTGTGCGCCAAGAAGGCAATTCGCATTCCTCGTAAGAATAAAACGCCAGTAATGATTTATGGAGAGAAGGGTAACTCAAAGCTAAAACTCATTAGTTATTTGAAAGCTCAAAAGTGCTTGAAGAAAGGGTGCTATGCTATCTTAGCACATGTTAATAAAGTCGAAAAGAACGAAAAAGAGAAGTGCATCAATGACGTGCCTGTGGCAAGAGATTTTCCTGAAGTATTTCCGGAAGAGTTGCCGGGATTACCTCCATTTAGATCTGTAGAATTTCAAATAGATCTTGTACCAGGAGCTGCACCGGTTGCCCGTGCTCCATATAGACTTGCACCGTCCGAGTTAAAAGAACTTCAGAGTCAGTTAAAAGAATTACTGGATCATGGATTCATACGACCAAGTACTTCACCGTGGGGAGCTCCAATTTTATTCGTCAAAAAGAAAGACGGATCTTTCCGAATGTGTATAGATTATCGTGAATTAAATAAGTTAACTATCAAGAATCGGTATCCACTACCGAGAATTGATGACTTATTTGATCAACTCCAAGGATCATGTGTTTATTCGAAAATCGACCTAAGATCGGGTTATCATCAATTACGTGTCAAAGAAGAAGATATACCAAAAACTGCTTTTCGGACACGTTACGGTCATTACGAATTTTTGGTCATGCCGTTTGGATTGACGAATGCGCCAGCTGTATTCATGGACCTCATGAATCGAGTTTGTAGTCCATATTTAGATAAGTTTGTTATCGTTTTCATTGATGATATTCTTATCTATTCCAAGAGTGAGCAAGAGCATGAACAGCATTTAAGGTTGATATTAGAGTTGTTAAGAAAAGAACAGCTATATGCTAAATTTTCTAAATGTGCTTTCTGGTTAAAAGAAGTGCAATTTCTTGGCCACGTTGTTAGTAGCAAAGGAATTCAGGTTGATCCAGCAAAAATTGAAGCCATTGAAAAATGGGAGACTCCTAAGACACCAATGCAGATACGCCAATTTTTGGGTTTAGCCGGTTATTATAGAAGGTTTATTCAAGATTTTTCCCGAATAGCTAAGCCGTTGACAGCGTTAACGCAAAAAGGGAAGAAATATGAATGGACTTCTGAGCAGAAGAGTGCATTTCAATTACTGAAAAAGAAGTTAACTACGGCGCCTATCTTATCGTTACCTGAAGGGAACGATGATTTTGAAATATATTGTGATGCTTCGCGACAAGGTTTTGGTTGTGTTCTTATGCAACGAAAGAAAGTTATTGCATACGCATCCCGACAATTAAAGATTCACGAGCAGAATTATACGACGCATGATCTAGAACTGGGAGCAGTCGTGTTTGCATTGAAGATATGGAGACACTACTTGTATGGGGTTAAATTCACTGTGTTTACTGATCATAAAAGCCTTCAACATATTTTTGATCAGAAACAGCTGAACATGAGGCAACGTAGGTGGGTCGAGTTAATAAACGACTATGACTGTGAAATTCGTTATCATCCCGGGAAAGCGAATGTGGTGGCTGACGCTTTAAGCATAAAGGAACGAGAACCAATTCGAGTACGAGCAATGAACATAAAAATTCGCATGAATCTCAACTCACAAATCAAAGAGGCTCAACGAGAAGCACTTACTAAAGAAAATATAGGAAATGAAATAATGAAGAAGTATGAGAAGCAACTCGTTATACGGGAAGACGGAATTCGATATTTTGCAAATCGTATTTGGGTACCGAAGTTGGGTGGATTAAGGAAGTTGATATTGAATGAGGCACATAAGACAAGATACTCGATACATCCTGGAGTTGGAAAGATGTATCAAGATCTTAATACACGTTATTGGTGGCCTAATTTAAAGACAGACGTAGCAACATATGTTGGGGAGTGTTTAACTTGTTCCAAGGTCAAAGCAGAACACCAAAAGCCGTCAGGGTTACTTCAACAACCAGAAATCCCAGAATGGAAATGGGATGGTATTACCATGGATTTCATCACGAAGTTACCAAAGACTGCCTGGGGTTACGACACCATTTGGGTGATTGTTGATCGTCTCACCAAGTCTGCACATTTCTTGCCTATAAAGGAAACGGATAGAATGTAGAAACTATTACGATTGTATATAAAGGAAGTTGTTTCAAGGCATGGAATACCTATTTCCATTATATCCGATCGTGATAGTAGATTTACCTCAAAGTTCTGGCAATCACTACAGGAGGCACTAGGAACTCGTCTGGATATGAGTACCGCATATCATCCGCAAACCGACGGGCAGAGTGAAAGAACAATTCAGACTCTTGAAGACATGCTCAGGGCATGTGTGATCGATTTTGGAAACGGATGGGATAAGTATTTACCGTTAGCAGAATTCTCGTATAATAATAGTTATCATGCGAGCATTAAAGCTACACCATTCGAAGCATTGTATGGAAGGAAGTGTAGATCTCCTATCTGTTGGAATGAAGTAGGAGATCGACATTTAACTGGTCCCGAGATCATACACGAAACGACTGAGAAGATAGTACAAATCAAGGAGAGATTGAAAACAGCCTGTAGTCGCCAAAAGAGCTACGCCGATGTCCGAAGGAAACTATTAGAGTTTCAGATCGGTGACATGGTTATGCTAAAGGTGTCACCTTGGAAAGGTGTGATACGTTTTGGAAAAAGGGGTAAACTGAACCCAAGATATGTAGGTCCGTTCAAGATCATCGAACGCATTGGATCGGTAGCTTATCGACTCGAGTTACCGCAACAACTCGCCGGAGTACATAATACCTTTCACATCTCAAACCTTAAGAAGTGTCTTGCAAAGGAAGATCTCACCATTCCTCTTGAAGAAATCCATGTCGATGAGAAACTACAATTCATCGAAGAACCAATCGAAATCATGGATCGTGAAGTTAAACAGCTCAAGCAGAGCAACATACCGATCGTTAAGGTTCGTTGGAGTGCTAGAAGAGGTCCCGAGTTTACTTGGGAACGAGAGGATCAGATGAAACAAAAGTATCCACACTTGTTTCTCGATGACGCAAATAGGTACAATTTTAAAATTTCGGGACGAAATTTATTTAACGGGGAGGTAATGTAACGACCCGCAATTTTTCGATCGTTCTATACTTATAAGATTAATATTTACATAAATTAAACCTTACCAACATGATAAGCAATCCAAATTGTTGAGACTTATGTTTTCGAAAAGAGTTTTACACAACGTTTGACCGTCTAGTTTGACCGATGATATCACGGACTATACAATATATGATAATTATACGTTTGTGTATATATATGTATATATACATATTTAACATGATCTAAGAATGTTTTAATATCTCATTTTGTATTAATAACAATAAGTTATAAGTATATTTTGAAACTACTAACTTAAGTTTTCAAAACGATAACCATACGTAACGTTATTTGACTTAAATACTTATGACCTATAATGTTTATACATATATCGTATAAATAATGTATTTAATCACTTTTAAAGACTTAAATACATAAAACAATATAAGTATATTTACAAAAGATAGCTATATTTGAATCCTCGTTCCGTTTTCTCAAAGATTTCTATACGTATACCTAGGGTATATGTACCCGTATCATACGCAGCTTCTAGATGTATTTACTATTGGTATATACCAATAAAAATCTGCTCCTTAGCAGCCTTAAATGATTAAGAAACATGTGGAACCAACCATTTGTCAAGTAGCATGAATTATTTAGCAAGAAAACAAAGTTAGGTATTTTTTTTTCCTTTATAACCTAAAAACGTTTTTATGCATGCACACCATTTCTTCACCCCATTTTCTCATACTTACACTTCCATTTCTCTCTCAAAATACTCTTAACTTCATACTTGATCATCTCCAAGCATTTTCCCCATCATTTAGCTTCAAAAACAACACTTAAACCTCATAAGAAAACCTTACAAAAACACTTCAAGAAATCCTTCCAAGAACACAAACTTACTTCCAATCTTTCATCCACTTCCATCACCCTTTTGGTTCTAGCTTTTTACTCCTCTTTTACAGCAACCTTGTCCAAGGAACTTGAGGTAGTAACTATGTTCATAACCTTATTCGATTCATATATATATAGCTATCTTATTTTGTGGTATAAAATTTTAACAACAAGAACATAGTTTGAATGTTTTCAAACTTGTTTGTAAACTAAATAGATCCTTCTAACTTAACTTTTAAAATACTTCAAGACCTGTAATATAACTTAAATATATGATAACTTAACAAGGTTTAACTTGGTTTTTCAAAGAATATCTTAAAAACTGTTTTTACGACGTCGGAGTGCCACCGGGGACTGTTTTGGGTTGGATAATTAAAAACCATCTTAAACTTTGAATTGGAGGTTTATTTTCTGGAAAAATGATTTTTACTATGAATATGATAACACATAAAAATTTCATGATTTAACTCAAAGTATAAGTATTTTTAGAAAAATAATCATTTAAGGTTGTTTACATGATGGAAAATGATTAACTTCATAAGTTTCACTAAAGTTTGACCTATGCCGTGTGATTTTGAATACAAACTAAGGTATTTACAGTTTATAGTCTTAAAGAGGGACTCGATCCAAGGAGATGGCAAGTTGAATCAACGAAAACGGAGTTGTAACGAAGAAACTATGACCGAAACAAAATCGGATATCCAAGACTAGTTTAGCCACGAAAATAATTGGGAAAAATTAAATAAATCACATCTTTTTAAGTTAACATGATATTTTATATATATGTACTTATAATTCAATTTTATATGGTTCAGGATCACCCGTAAACAATACGAGAAGATTAATCATAAGATCCCATGTTTGTACGCAACACGTCATTTGACAACACCGGTACTTTATGTACGCAACACGTCATTTGACAACACCGGTACCGTGGGTCAAGATTAATCTCGACCAATACATATACGATGGGGTTTTATTTATTTCGTTGGGGGTTTATTAAACATCTAAAAATGAACCATTAAAAATTGAATTACTAACAACGAAATGCTAACTACGGACTAAGGAATTATTAAAAGTATTAAAAGTATAACAAGTATATATATGTGACGTTTGTTTAAAACGAAAAGGTATTGATATATTATATATGGATAGGTTCGTGATATCAACCAGAGACCAAGTCAAATTATATATATCTTCAAGACGAAAGTGAGTATATAGTCCCACTTTTAAACTCTAAATATTTCGGGATGAGAATACATGTATTTTATGTTTTACGTTATGGACACAAGTAACTGAAAAATATATTCTACGTTGAGTTGTACCACTGGCATACTTCCCTGTAGCTTGGTAACTGTTATTTACAGCGGTATTGTAAACGCGAATCCTGTTGATAGATCTATCGGGCCTGACAACCCCAACCGGACTGGACGACCAGTATTCAACGGTTGCACAGTACTTCGTTTCGTGACTACACTTGGTACGGTGTAGTAAGATTTCATAATAAAGGGAATATGCGACGTGATTAAATGTTAATTATGGTTACCAAGTGCTCAACCACTTAGAATATTTTTATTAAACTGTTATTATACGAAATCTTGTGGTCTATATATATATATTGCTGCCGGCATTAAACCTATATCTCACCAACTTTATGTTGACCTTTTTAAAACATGTCTATTCTCAGGTGATTACTAAAGCTTCCGCTGCATTATGTTGAATTTGAGCAGGATCTTGCGTACGCATATTTGTGTCAAAAATAAAACTGCATACCCAAGGATTTGTGTTGTAAAATATGCTCGAAATCGTGTTGTTATCATTATATGTAAAGTTTGTAAGTCGAAGATTATCGCTAAACGATAATCATCTTTTTATTGTCTAAAGCTTGTAACAAAAATAATGGTTATGGTTTGTAATGTATAATATATACAGTTTCTCTTTTAAAAATGTCGCATATAGAGGTCAATACCTCGCAATGAAATCATACGTTATCTAACACGTTCTTATGGTTAAGGACGGGTTATGACAATTTTCTAATCCAAATTTTCTCCATCATAACTCTCTCTACACTCAAGAACGTCTTTACTTCAGTAATATTGATCATCTAGGTCAATACAGCTTCAATTACAATCAAGAAACATCAATATTCAAGAACACATCAAGAACACTTGTCAAATACTTTCAAGTTTACTAGCTTACTTCCAACCTTTCAATCCAACTCCACCACTCTTTAGGATCAAGAATTATACTTCCTTTTCAGTAGCTTTTCATCTTTTAATCAAGGTAAGAATCATATATAAGCTTTGCTTCAATTTATATACTTATAACTATCTTAATTCAAGATAGAATTCTTATACGAACTTTTGTTCATTCCATGTTCATACTTCAAGAGTTTTCAAGCCATCAAAGATACTTTTGATTCCAAGATTATTTCCTATCTTTTCCAGTAGCTTTATCCAAGTAAATTTAGGTAGTAACCTTATTCATAATTTTATTCGATTCATATTCATATAGCTATCTTATTTTGAGTTATAACTAATAACAACAAGAACATAGTTTAGATTATTTCTAAACTTGTTTGCGAATAAACTTAATCCTTCTAACTTGACTTTTAAAATACTTCAACACATGTATTATGACTATATGTCAAGCTAACATAAGGATATAAAACTTGTAAACACGAAGAACACCTTAAAATCGAATATATGACGTCTTAGTTGAACGGGGGCTATTTTGGGTTTAATTTTAAAAACCTATCTTAAACTTTGAATTAAAAGATTTCCTTTGGTGAAAAATCTTATTTTATATGGATATGAAATATATCCAAAATCCATGGTTAAACTTTAAGTGGAAATTATGTTTTTCAAAAGGGTCATCAAGATGTCGTTCTTACGACGGATATGACTATCTTCTCTTATTTGAAACCTAAGCTGTATTTTCGACTATAAACCTATACTTTTTCTGTTAAGATTAATAATGTTGAGTTCGATACGAAACCATGGCAACTCTAATCACTCAAAACGGATTTGTAATCTAGAAATTATGGGTAAAACAAAATTGGATATTTTTCTTAATTTTTAGCTACGAACATGATTCATAAAAATGGATGCTAACCTTATCCTAGCTAACTTACCTTGTATCCTACATGTATTTATACATGTCTTGTTCCCAAACTTATGGAAATACAATTTATAATAGTCGTGATTAAGTTCTACGACAATATATTATAGTCTTAATAAAGATCGTAAGGCACCATATATATATATATATATATATATATATATATATATATATATATATATATATATATATATATATATATATGACTTGATCACCGTGGATCCGTATACAGCGTTTTGACATATCATTTTGATTCTTCTATATATATTATTGGAATGACCTATAAGACACCATTGGCAGTAATTTCGAGTTAGCTGTGGGTCGAAGTGGATTCCAAAATATTATATACTTTGAGTTGTGATCGAGCCTGAGACATGTATACAATGGGTCGCGGATTGCTTCACACAATATACATATTATGTGACTTATTATATTAAGACAATATATTATAGTGTTAGTGAATTCTAACACAATATACGCATTTATATTTATATATATATTCATACTGTTGGACTATTAGACTATTGGACTATTGGACTACGAACGTTGGACTACTAACAATGGACAATTAAAATTATCACAAGTATCATAAGTATGGAATATTAATTATATATATATCTTGACACAAGAATATTATTATTAGGTTCGTGAATTTGTCAAAAGCCAAGTCTTACCACCATCTATTCGGAAATCATCACAAGTGAGTTATAGTCCCATTTTTACTATCTAAATTATTTTGGGATGAGAATATATGCAAAATTTATAAATGTTTTACAAAATAAGCACAAGTTCATGGAACTACATTCTACGATTGTTTTGTTATACCGGATATCTATACTTATTATTATTATGCTTGGTAACCTAAGAATTAGTGAAAAACACTAATTGACGCGAATCCTAAAGGTAGATCTACGGGCACCAACCACCCCCATTTTCGAATAGTGGAATTGCTTTAGTACTTCGAAGGGTCCTTATCATACATTTGATTAGTGGAATGTATGATACCAGATATCTTAAGTGCTCTATGTTAAGGTCGGTTACCAGGCGACTCATCTTATGAATGATTTTTGCAGTTGTAATGATCCTGCGCATTTAATTAAATGAAATCTTGTGGCTTATTAAATATTATGATTATTATATAGAAATTAAACCTATGACTCACCAACATTTTTGTTGACGTTTTAAGCATGTTTATTCTTAGGTGAATATTAAAAATGCTTCCGCTATCGTATGCCAACCCAAGGTCAAGATTTGGAGTCGGCATAATTTTTTATATTGTTTAAACTTGCATTCGGAGTATTTGTTGTAATATATTTGATCATATTGTAATGGGTTGTGTAAAAACTTATTTATTTGAGGAGATTGTCTATGATAGACAATCTAAATTATGTCATTAAGACCTTTATTCAATAATAAAGGTTATGATTGTTTTTAAAAACGAATGCAAGATTTGAAAAACGTCTCATATAGAGGTCAAAACCTCGCAAAGAAACCAATTAATATGAAACGTTTATAATTAATATGAACGGGGCATTTCAGTTGGTATCCGAGCGTTGGTCTTAGAGAATCAAAAATTTTTTCATTAGTGTGTCTAACTGATTTTTGATGCATTAGTGAGTCTGGACTTCGACCGTAATTGTTTTAAAAATGATTGCTTAATATAATTGTTGGAAACATAAGATTATTAACATATAAATATTATAAGATATATCATTCTCTTAACGTGCCTGCTATTATGTGATAGATGACTTCATCCGATCATATAAGCATCTCTTGTGATTCAGATTTCATTTACTTATCAAGTGATTCGGAGGCTGAGTCAAAGCACACGACTTATGAACCAACGAAAAAGTTAACTTTTGGTGCTACCATTAAAGTGGAAAATTGTTGGGAAAATTGGAAAGATTCACAATTTCCAGTAGAGGTTCCAGAAGAGGATCCCGAAGAAGAACCCGAAGAAGAGGATCCTGAAGAAGTTGTGGAAAT
Organism: Rutidosis leptorrhynchoides; assembly: GCF_046630445.1. Taxonomy (NCBI): domain Eukaryota; kingdom Viridiplantae; phylum Streptophyta; class Magnoliopsida; order Asterales; family Asteraceae; genus Rutidosis; species Rutidosis leptorrhynchoides. The sequence continues at coordinate 238,565,327 of NC_092336.1, forward strand.
TACCGAACCACAATGTGATTTGGGAAAATCTTTGGCTGTTATACCCGATCCCAAACCCGATGAACCTATTATGACCCAAAATGTTTGTGATCATCCACCTGAACCACTTAAGAGACCAGTTTATAAAATGACCGCTCGTATAACGACTGTTGGTTTTGCTCCCAAACAATTAGCCGAAAGAACCAATTGGGAGGAATTGGAAAAAGAACTATCCAAACGAAAATCTAAACGTTTGGCAGAGAAAGAAACAACGTCAACATCTAAGAAATCTCGCCGTTCTTGAACCATCGGTAGCTATCCTGTATTCCATGCATTGTGAAATATGTATTATATTGTGTCTTAAAGTTTGTAAGAAAATCTGCAATGTAATTTTCCTTATGATTATATAATAATAAAAATAAGCATGGAAGGTTTATTATTATTATTACAACTTATTATTACGTAGTAACGTAATAACTTACCATAGTTTTTCATATTAGAATTTTAGTAGTTAATTTGTGTGTTAGCTGCTAAGTATGAACATTATTACAGTTATAAAACGCTAATATGAAGAAAAGGCTTTTTATAATAATAAGTTCATATTAAGCTACAAAATACTTTTTGGCTACTTCTAAAAATTCTATATGATTAACTCATTCGGCTATTTTTGAAGGAAATGGCTCCTCCAGCTACTAGACAACAACAATTGAACACAGAAGAACTTCAAGCTTTCGCTGCAAATGTGGCTGCAGTGGTGAATGCAATGAACAACAATAACCAATCGGGTTCCAGTAGTGGAGGAAACAATGGCAACCGGATAGCATGTTCCTACAAAGCTTTTATGGCCTGCAAACCCAATGAGTTTGAAAGAACCGAAGGACCCGTTGGACTAAAGCGGTGGACAGAGAAGGTTGAAGTTGTGTTCGCAATCAGCAACTGCGCAAAAGAGGATAAAGTTAAGTATGCCACACATACTTTCAGGGGTACTGCTTTGACATGGTGGAATACCTACATGGATTACGTAGGACAGAATACCGCCTACGCACTTCCATGGTCCGCTTTCAAGCACACGATGACGGAAGAGTACCGTCCCAGAACTGAAATCAACAAGCTCAAGGCAGAGCTTAAAGCAATGACAACCCAAGGGTTAAATGTCACTACCTACGAGCGACGTTTCAATGAACTGGCTTTAATGTGTCCTGGAGCATTTGAGGACGAAGAAGCAAAAATTGAAGCATTCATAAAAGGGTTGCCGGAACGAATCCAAGAGCATGTAGGTGCTAACGACCCTGCAACAATGCAGAAAGCGAGCCGTATAGCCCACAAATTGATAGGCCAAATTACAGGAAGGATAAAGAAAGAAGCGGCCGAGGAGGCCATAATGAAACAGGGGAAAAGAAAGTGGGAGGAAAGCGGTGATCAGGGTCACCAGTACAACAACAACAATCAAAACAACAATTACAACAACAATCGCAACCACCCCAACAATAACAATAACAATAACCCCAACAACAACAATAATCGCCACAACAACCACAACAACAACCGCAACAACCATCCCAATAATAACAACAACAACAACAATCCCAATCACAACAATAACAACAACAAACGTCTCAACAACAATAACCCTAACAACAACAACAACGACAACAAAAGTAAGGACTATATGCCCAAGGTGTGACACGTTTCATCCGGAATGGTTTTATAGAGAATTATGTACCAAGTGCAATAGGAATGGCCATATTGCGGCAAAGTGTGAAGTCTACGGACCAAATAGAAACAAAGGAGTAAATAATGCTGGAACAAATAATAACGACGTTGTTTGCTATGGATGTGGAAAACCGGGCCATACCATAAACCAGTGCCGGAATGGAAATAGGCAAGGCCGTGGGAGAGCCTTCAACATTAATGGGGAGAAAGCACAGGAAGACCCAGAGCTTGTTACGGGTACGTTTCTTATCAACAATACACCTGCTTATGTTTTATTTGATTCGGGTGCCGATAGAAGTTATATGAGTAGAGAATTTTGTGCCAAATTAAATTGCCCGTTAACGCCTTTGGATAAAAAGTGTATAGTTGAAGTAGCAAACGGTAAACTAATTAAGGTTGATAAAATTTGCCGAAATCGAAAAATTAGTTTAATTAGCGAAACGTTTGCAATTGATTTAATACCGGTGGAATTGGGAAGCTTCGACGTAATTATTGGAATGGCCTGGATATCTAAGGTAAAAGCCGAAGTTGTTTGTCATGAGAAGGCGATTCGCATTCCGAGAGAAGACGGGTTACCCTTAATGGTGTACGGAGAAAAGGGTAATGCCAAATTAAATCTTATCAGTAGTTTGAACGCGCGCAAACTAATAAGAAAAGGTTGCTATGCCGTACTAGCACACGTAGAGAAGGTTGAAAAAGAAGAAAAGAAAATCGATGACGTTCCCGTTGCAAGAGAATTTCCTGAGGTGTTTTCGGATGAATTACCGGGACTACCTCCACACCGATCCGTTGAATTCCAAATAGATCTTGTACCAGGAGCCGCATCAATAGCTCGTGCTCCATATAGACTTGCGCCCACCGAAATGAAAGAATTACAAAGTCAGCTACAAGAATTATTAGAACGTGGTTTTATCCGACCGAGTACGTCACCGTGGGGAGCTCCAATTTTGTTCGTTAAAAAGAAAGATGGGTCTTTTCGCATGTATATCGATTACCGTGAGCTGAACAAAGTAATCATCAAAAACCGATACCCTTTACCCTGAATCGACGATCTATTTGATCAACTCCAAGGTTCGAGCGTATACTCCAAAATTGACTTAAGATCGGGTTATCATCAACTGAGGGTTAAAGAAGCCGATATACCAAAAACAGCCTTCAGAACTCGTTATGGCCATTACGAATTCATGGTTATGCCATTCGGTCTAACCAATGCACCCGCAGTTTTCATGGATCTCATGCACCGAGTATGTAGTCCATATTTAGATAAGTTTGTTATTGTCTTTATTGATGACATTCTTATCTATTCGAAGAATAACCAAGAACACGAACAACACTTGAGACTTGTGTTAGAATTGTTAAGAAAAGAACAGCTTTATGCAAAATTCTCTAAGTGCGCTTTTTGGTTAAATGAAGTACAATTTCTTGGCCACGTAGTCAGTAGTAATGGAATCAAAGTTGATCCCGCCAAGATCGAAGCCATCAAAAATTGGGAAACCCCAAAAACACCAACGAAAATACGTCAATTTTTGGGTTTAGCTGGTTATTATAGGAGATTTATTCAAGATTTCTCCCGAGTAGCCAAACCTTTAACTGCCTTGACACATAAGGGGAAGAAGTATGAATGGACTTCCGAACAAGAGGGTGCCTTCCAATTGTTGAAAAAGAAGTTGACTACGGCACCTATTTTATCGTTACCTGATGGAATGGAAGATTTTGTTATTTACTGCGACGCATCAAGAATGGGTTTTGGGTGTGTTCTTATGCAATGGAAGAAGGTGATTGCATATGTTTTTCGACAACTCAAAATTCATGAACAAAACTACACCACACATGATCTGGAATTGGGCACTGTTGTTTTTACATTAAAGATGTGGAGACATTATCTATATGGGGTCAAGTTTATCGTATACACCGATGTAACGACCCGGAAATTTCCGACCAAATTTAAACCTTAAACTCTATATGTTTCCGATACGATAAGCAAAAACCTTAATGTTGAGTCTAGAAAGTTTAAAAATCTATATTCGTATAACCAGTTACCCTTTTGGCTATGCATGTCGATTCACGAACAATTTTTGTGCAAATAAATAAGGGAATAAATATATAAACATAAATATAAGTATATATATCTGCTAATTTAAATTATTGTTATTTTCATTTTACAACTAGTGGTAAAGTTATAACGATAGTTATTATGACTAATATTAGTTTTATTACTAAACACTATTATTTTGTGGTTAATAGTTATATTATATTTTTTTTCTAGGAACAATATCAATATTATTGTTATAACTAATAACATTATCATTAATAATCATTATTATCAATAATATTATTCATTTGTTATTTTTATAACAAAATCATTATTAATATTGTTAGTAGTATTATTTATTAATTATTAGTTATTAGAATTAATGATATTATTATTATTATTATTATTATTATTATTATTATTAATTTTTATAAATTTATTAATTATACAAATTAATTTCAGATTTGGATACATACATATATAGTACGTATATATTTAAGAACCTATAAAGATTTTTTTTTATATATAAAACGGTAATAGATAAATACTTATCAATTGAATCCAAAATTTTTGAATGCAATCGTTTTCTTAACTATAGGTATTTTTGATCCTGTTAAAAATTATTACAATTTTGATTCTAAACAAACACAAGATTACAAATTTAATTTGTAAATTAGTACACGTATTATATTTTTACTGTAATATTTGATTCCTATTGTCCACCACCAGGGTTATAAATCGACTGATTATTCTCACTTTATAAAAAAAAATTCTATCGACTAATCCTCAATCAACATCAGTTATCAATTTAATTAACAGATTTAAACATAAAAGATGATTAAATAAGCGAATACCCCTGTTCTTGGTCCATTTTTTTTTCAAATCACTCTTATATTCGGATACTATCAAGAACACCTTAAGGATCATCAACACCATCAAGCTTTCAACCAAACCGATCACCATCTTCACCTCTACTGCCATTAATAGCTCTGAATCATTTCTGTTTATGTTCAGGTCGATGAACACCCAACTCTTTCTCTAAAATTTGACCGTGAACCACCATAAAACCCCCAATTCCACCATTGTTTGCTGCTATACCTACTGTTACAGCCATCTCCATCGAACCACCATTGAACCCTATGTTAAACTGTACCTTCAATTAATCGATACACAATTATCGATATCAATCCAACTCGAATCTCTGATTGAATACCCATAAACCATTCTATAAGTTAATTAAATAGAACTAAATCGTTACCTTAGAACATCATCAAGGATCGTTATGAAGGATTGCCGTAAATCGACTGAAAACTCAGATGATTGATTCCTGGTTGGACGCCTCTGTTGTCGCCTTTAGTTTCAATCAGATTGCACGGTTAAATAAATAATAAAAAAAAACTACCGAACAGGTTATAAACAAAAGGGTTACGGATCCAAGTAGCAAAGCATTGGGCTTTTATTTCGTGTCTGGGCCGAGGTCTGTTGTTAGTTTGGGCCGTGACTTTGATCCATTTTTGATCGAGCTGAAACATTACAAAAACAAAAACCGGGTTATATGGTTTTAGTCAGAAAATAAAACACATAAAAATTGGGTGTCGTAATGGTTTGGTATTGTGTTTGTTAAAGGAGAGGTCACGGGTTCAAGTCCCGTCAAGGACAAATCTTTTTATGCAATTCTTTTTAGAGAAGGGTACGTGAATCGAGGCCAACCCTATACGTGTTCAGTGATGTTATATGTATTTTTACTACAAAATACATTAGGTGAGTATATAGTCCCTTTTAAACTTTAAATATTTTGGGCTGAGAATACATGCGCTATTTTTTATAAATGATTTACGTTATGGACACAAGTGACTAAAATTACGTTCTACATGGGTTTGAATCAAAAATCCCCTAGCTTGGTAACTTTAACTATTGGTTTATGAACTGGTAGGCGCGAATCCTAAAGATAGATCTATCGGGTTTTACACCCCCACCCAGATGTTGTTCTAGTCACTACTAAACTAGAAGAACGGGTGTTTAGTACTTCGAGGTTAACGGAACGCACTTGATTCGGTGCACATATTAATATAACTCAGGGGTACACACTCTTGTTAAGGCTAGTTACCGGGTGCCCACTGCTTGGAATGCTTTTCATACACTTGCGAGTGTATTATGTTTATAAATATGAAATCTTGTGGTCCATAGTTATAACTCTACTAGCAACAAACCTATATATCTCGCCAACTTTATGTTGACCTTTTTAAAGCATGTTATTCTCAGGTACAAATTAGGTCTTCCGCTTTGCATTTGCTCATGTTAAGGACATTATTTGGAGTCGATCATCGCAATGGAACCAAATGTTGATGATTTCGTCCAGGGGGATAAGGACGGGTTCTCACAGGTGGTATCAGAGCGGTGGTCTTAGCGAACCAGGTCACCCATTAGTGTGTCTAACTGGTAGTTGTTAGGATACATTAGTGAGTCTGGACTTTGACCGTGTCTGGCTGTCAAAAGTTTTGCTTATCATATCTAGTCGGAAAACATCTGCTTATCATCCTTAGGGAATCGCCTGCTTAAGTCTAGACACGTCTTACTGCATTTAGTGCATCGATAGTGTATAGACAAAAATTCATATCTTAGCGTATCTGATAATTCATATCTTTACGCATCTGTAGACTTGCCTAATATATGCCGTAGGTTCCTCTATAGTCTACAAAATCCTTAGTACCATAAATATGGATATTCTATGAAGTTAGAATATCATTCTATATTCGAAAATCATTTCATCTCGAAGATTCTTTCCATTCACCAAATTGTTCTTTTGGCAATAAATTTGAAGCTCTTACCGGCGAACCTGTTCGAAACAGCATTTCCTCTCTTCTTTCTAGAGTATTCCGTCACGATTATACATTTCAAATCTTACTCATCCGCTCGTTTCAATCGTCAATCATCCCGACATAATATAAGAAGTTAACGAACTACGTGCTCGAGTAATGGTTTTGGAGAATCTGGTGCGGAGGTTACAAACACCAGCAGCAGCACCAGCAGCATAATCCATATCACCATCATCAACGTCAATGGTATCCTTATCATCCTCAAATCACAACCACTTCGTAAATCTCAACGTCATAAATTACACCTCGAGTATAATCACCGTTCTACGTATCGCTCTATCCACTTTATTTTCGTTCTACATCGATTATCTTCGATTTACGTACCATTATATCTCATTACCTTCGTTCAATATGGCGACTAAGTAATCTCTAATGCTTTAGAGATTATGTAATCTAGTATTAACAATAAACCTGATGAGTTTAATATTTTATTGACTCATTAAATCTATGATTACATCTGAAGAAAATATATATGCAAGTATATTTTCATAAAGATTGTAATTAAAAATTCTTTCGTACAAGCTGTTAATGATGAAAATATTTTAACGGGTAGGTAGAACCCGAGGAATATTTAGATTTCACATTAATAAGTTACATTGTACATTCTCCGAATCTGATGCAACGGTCATTTGCTATCCTATTTACAATCACCGATATACTTATCCGTTCACCCCAGAATAACCATTCCCATTCAAATTTCATATTCGAATTTTGACCTATCAGAATCCAACAAGTGGCACAAAGAAGAAAACATTGGACAATATAAAATTTGTTAGAAACAGACGAATTAACTAATTGAAATATTGTTAGGAATTCACGCTAACTGTTCCTAGCTAACTGTTCCCGGCTAACATTTAATTTATCGCAATTTACATTCTCGCAATTTTATTTATTGTTATTTAATTTCTGCACTTTACATACCGCCGGGACACATGTACAACAATACGTCGGATTAATTCTGAGACAACACGTTGTATAATGGGTCATGATATATATTTATTTATTTTACGCACTTTAAATAAACGGGACACGTATGCAAGGTTTCGACTTATCATATTGACCCATCTATATATATATTTCGGAACAACCATAGACACTCTATATGTGAAGGTGGGAGTTGGCTATACAGGGTCGGAGTTGATTCCAAAATATATATATACTTTGATTTGTAATCGACACTGAGACCGGTACACGGGTAACGATACGTATTAATTAATTCGAATATTATATATTTAATTTATATATGAAATTATTGGACCATTGGACAATCGGACTATTGGATTGCTAACTTTGGACAATTAAAATGAATTAAAATGTTGATTATAACATATGAAACTAAACAATTCTTCAAGTTTGCCACTTGATTTCATCTTAAACCTCATTTGCACCTCGACAATTACAATCCGCGTTCAAATCTTTCATGATTCCTGAAATACCTCAATCGAGAAGTTGAAACAACCTTATGAATCCTTTTGCAAAGCAGCCAATTTGTCACAGCTCCAGCAGAACAACTTGACCTTTCATTTGAATAGAGTCTTATTATAACTTTGATACATACGATTGGCTTTCCTCATCGTTATCGGGGAATCTTTCATATTCCATCATGTTATTATCAGCGTTTAATCATCTAAAAACACAACTCTTCTGAAACCACCTTGGTTTGATAACCGATGACCCAGATCCGTTAACTTTGAGAATGCTGACGAAGCAGCATGTAGTAAATGGTCTTAATGGTCAAAAGTGATGATAAAAGAATAGAATGTTGGGAACGCTCGATAGAAAATTTGGTACTAAAAAACGGATTGAGCTAACCATGAAGGAAACAAAGAACAAATACAAGGACTGAACCTGCTTTCAAAGAATTCAAATGATTCAGTGTCTGCTAAAACCGTTAGTAAGAACCCTACTCCTTATTCTAAACCTTTCCAGATGATATTCTTCATCATTATCTTATCTTAGATATTATAAGATATTTTCATATCTTCCGCTATACATATTCTCCATATTTCTGGAAATATTTTCACAACTATTCCTATATGAGATCATATATCTCTCTGTAATATCAGCGTTACAATTTAAAAGAAACTGTGTTAGTTTCTAAATTCTGAAACCTTCGAGTTTAAAATATGAATGTTTTAAAGTAGTGTTGGGAACTGATGCATGAATTAGTATAATATAATGAAACTTGATCAACTTCATTATATTACAGTAAGTCATGTTAAGTTTCTAATGGAATGTGATGATTCTCAGTACCGTCATCATGTGCCATGTTACACGGCTCTTACATTCTAATCTCCAAACATATTAAGAACATATCGTCTTGATAGTTCTATCTTTCCAAGATATTCAGGTAATGTGACAAATCAAAATTTTGTCATTACCATTTCTTTCTAATAGCATTAACTATGCACATTCCAAATTACATATATACGAATTCCGGATCATTACTCGCTTGACTCAAAGTCAAGAAGAGAAAATGAAAACATGAAGCTTTGAAAAATAATGAAGAATACAAAGGCCGAAAACCACCCAGGATTTACAAACCGTGTATATCAATACGTATTGCAACGTAAAGACACGGGAGAATTAAAAATATTATAATTCCGAGAAAATGATAGAAGTAAATAGATTCTTCTGGCGGTAAATGAAAGAGAAGAATGAAAGATATGAAAGATAGAAGTATAACAAGAATCAGAACAGGAGAAGCATGCTGACGAATGTTTTAAAGTATGGAGCGAGGGGGAAAGAATAGAAGGTGTGAGCTGTGGAAATAAAGAAACAAAGAGAGTGGATTTATAGTAAAATATCCGACAGAGAAATCGAAACAGATTAGCGCATTAAATCAAAGAAGATCATAATTTCCTTATTCGTCGAAGAATTTGATCTTTTAGATTTTCAAGATTTTCTTTTAAATCCCTTAAATTCCGGAAATTCACTGTGACTACGTCGAAAATTAAATCTCTATCTCAATCTCTTGTGACAGCTCCACTCGTGCGCTTTACATGATCGAATTGTTTTATCCATATCTTCCAATAATGAAAAAAAAAACTCTATTATTACCTCATATTCGTCATGAAAACATTCATATTGTTATTTATGACAATCTCTACCAAATTTTGGGGACGAAATTTCTTTAACGGGTGGGTACTGTAACGACCCGGAAATTTCCGACCAAATTTAAACCTTAAACTCTATATGTTTCCGATACGATAAGCAAAAACCTTAATGTTGAGTCTAGAAAGTTTAAAAATCTATATTTGTATAACCAGTTACCCTTTTGGCTATGCATGTCGATTCACGAACAATTTTTGTGCAAATAAATAAGGGAATAAATATATAAACATAAATATAAGTATATATATCTGCTAATTTGAATTATTGTTATTTTCATTTTACAACTAGTGGTAAAGTTATAACGATAGTTATTATGACTAATATTAGTTTTATTACTAAACACTATTATTTTGTGGTTAATAGTTATATTATATTTTTTTTCTAGGAACAATATCAATATTATTGTTATAACTAATAACATTATCATTAATAATCATTATTATCAATAATATTATTCATTTGTTATTTTTATAACAAAATCATTATTAATATTGTTAGTAGTATTATTTATTAATTATTAGTTATTAGAATTAATGATATTATTATTATTATTATTAATTTTTATAAATTTATTAATTATACAAATTAATTTCAGATTTGGATACATACATATATAGTACGTATATATTTAAGAACCTATAAAGATTTTTTTTTTTTATATAAAACGGTAATAGATAAATACTTATCAATTGAATCCAAAATTTTTGAATGCAATCGTTTTCTTAACTATAGGTATTTTTGATCCTGTTAAAAATTATTACAATTTTGATTCTAAACAAACACAAGATTACAAATTTAATTTGTAAATTAGTACACGTATTATATTTTTACTGTAATATTTGATTCCTATTGTCCACCACCAGGGTTATAAATCGACTGATTATTCTCACTTTATAAAAAAAAATTCTATCGACTAATCCTCAATCAACATCAGTTATCAATTTAATTAACAGATTTAAACATAAAAGATGATTAAATAAGCGAATACCCCTGTTCTTGGTCCATTTTTTTTTTCAAATCACTCTTATATTCGGATACTATCAAGAACACCTTAAGGATCATCAACACCATCAAGCTTTCAACCAAACCGATCACCATCTTCACCTCTACTGCCATTAATAGCTCTGAATCATTTCTGTTTATGTTCAGGTCGATGAACACCCAACTCTTTCTCTAAAATTTGACCGTGAACCACCATAAAACCCCCAATTCCACCATTGTTTGCTGCTATACCTACTGTTACAGCCATCTCCATCGAACCACCATTAAACCCTATGTTAAACTGTACCTTCAATTAATCGATACACAATTATCGATATCAATCCAACTCGAATCTCTGATTGAATACCCATAAACCATTCTATAAGTTAATTAAATAGAACTAAATCGTTACCTTAGAACATCATCAAGGATCGTTATGAAGGATTGCCGTAAATCGACTGAAAACTCAGATGATTGATTCCTGGTTGGACGCCTCTGTTGTCGCCTTTAGTTTCAATCAGATTGCACGGTTAAATAAATAATAAAAAAAAACTACCGAACAGGTTATAAACAAAAGGGTTACGGATCCAAGTAGCAAAGCATTGGGCTTTTATTTCGTGTCTGGGCCGAGGTCTGTTGTTAGTTTGGGCCGTGACTTTGATCCATTTTTGATCGAGCTGAAACATTACAAAAACAGAAACTGGGTTATATGGTTTTAGTCAGAAAATAAAACACATAAAAATTGGGTGTCGTAATGGTTTGGTATGGTGTTTGTTAAAGGAGAGGTCACGGGTTCAAGTCCCGTCAAGGACAAATCTTTTTATGCAATTCTTTTTAGAGAAGGGTACGTGAATCGAGGCCAACCCTATACGTGTTCAGTGATGTTATATGTATTTTTACTACAAAATACATTAGGTGAGTATATAGTCCCTTTTAAACTTTAAATATTTTGGGCTGAGAATACATGCGCTGTTTTTTATAAATGATTTACGTTATGGACACAAGTGACTAAAATTACGTTCTACATGGGTTTGAATCAAAAATCCCCTAGCTTGGTAACTTTAACTATTGGTTTATGAACTGGTAGGCGCGAATCCTAAAGATAGATCTATCGGGTTTTACACCCCCACCCAGATGTTGTTCTAGTCACTACTAAACTAGAAGAACGGGTGTTTAGTACTTCGAGGTTAACGGAACGCACTTGATTCGGTGCACATATTAATATAACTCAGGGGTACACACTCTTGTTAAGGCTAGTTACCGGGTGCCCACTGCTTGGAATGCTTTTCATACACTTGCGAGTGTATTATGTTTATAAATATGAAATCTTGTGGTCCATAGTTATAACGCTACTAGCAACAAACCTATATATCTCACCAACTTTATGTTGACCTTTTTAAAGCATGTTATTCTCAGGTACAAATTAGGTCTTCCGCTTTGCATTTGCTCATGTTAAGGACATTATTTGGAGTCGATCATCGCAATGGAACCAAATGTTGATGATTTCGTCCAGGGGGATAAGGACGGGTTCTCACAACCGACCACAAAAGTCTCCAACATATTTTAAATCAAAAGCAACTAAACATGAGGCAGCGTAGATGGGTTGAGCTGCTAAATGATTATGATTGTGAAATCCGTTTCCACCCGGGGAAAGCGAATGTGGTAGCCGATGCCTTAAGTCGAAAGGAAAGAGAACCTATTCGAGTAAAAGTTATGAACATGATTATTCATACTAATCTTACTACTCGAATAAAAGAGGCACAACAGGAGGTTTTGAAGGAAGGAATTTTTGGAAGGGAAATACCCAAAGGATTAGAAAAAGAGCTTAATATTCGGGAAGACGGAACCAGGTATTTAGCTGAAAGAATTTAGGTACCAAAGAATGGAGATTTGAGGAAAGTGGTACTAGATGAAGCACATAAAACCAGATATTCAATACATCCCAGAGTGGGGAAAATGTACCAAGACCTCAAGAGAAACTTTTGGTGGCCAGGAATGAAGGCCAATATAGCCACATATGTAGGAGCATGTTTGACTTGTTCTAAAGTCAAAGCTGAACATCAGAAACCATCGGGCCTACTCCAACAACCTAAAATCCCAGAATGGAAATGGAAAAACATTACCATGGATTTCATTGATAAGTTACCAAGAACCATAGGTGGTTATGATATGATTTGGATAATAGTCGATCGTCTTACTAAGTCAGCACACTTTCTGCCAATAAAAGAAAAGGATGGTATAGAGAAATTAGCACGATTATACCTGAAAGAAGTTGTTTCTAGACATGGTATACAAATCTCTATTATCTCTGATCATGATAGCAGATTTACTTCCAGATTCTGGCAGGCATTACACGAAGCGTTGGGAACTTGTCTAGATTTAAGTACTGCCTATCATCCACAAACTGATGGGCAGAGTGAAAGGATGATTCAGACACTCGAAGACATGCTACGAGCATGTGTTATTGATTTTAGAAGCAGTTGGGATCGACATCTACCATTAGCTGAGTTTTTCTACAACAACAGCTATCATTCTAGTATTGAGGCGGCACCATTCGAGGCACTTTATGGTAGGAAGTGCAGGTCTCCGATTTGTTGGAGTGATGTGGGGGATAAATAGATTACAGGTCCAGAAATTATCTAAGAAACCATCGATAAAATCATTCAGATTAAGCAACGATTGAAAAAATAGCCCGGAGTCGACAAAAGAGCTATGCGGATGTTAGAAGAAAACCTTTAGAGTTTGAGGAAGGTGATATGGTTATGCTTAAGGTATCACCTTGGAAAGGTGTTATTCGTTTTGGAAAGCGGGGAAATTGAGCCCAAGATACATTGGGCCATTCAAGATTGAAAAACGCATTGGGCAGGTGGCCTATCGACTTGAGCTACCTCCACAATTAGAAAAGATTCACAACACCTTTCATGTTTCAAACCTGGAGAAATGCCTAGCTACCAAAGATCTCATTATTCCTTTAGACGAGATTAAAATTGATGAGATACAAAATTTCGTCGAAGAACCCGTCGAAATTATGGATCGTGAGGTCAAACGACTCAAACAAAGTAAGATACCAATTGTTAAGGTTCGATGGAATGCTAGTAGAGGACCTGAATTTACTTGGGAATGAGAAGACCAAATGAAGCTGAAGTACTCACATTTGTTTCCTGATATCACACGTTAACTAGGTACTATTCTAAATTTCGGGACGAAATTTAATTTAACGGGTGTGTAATGTAACGACCTGGATTTTTCCGATAATATATAGAAGATTAATATTTACATAATTAATATTTCCAACATGTTAAGCAATCAAACTCATTAAGATTTGGTTATTTGAAATGAATTTTATACAAATGTTTGGCCACCCAGTTTGTTTGACGATTCACGAACGTCATAACATGAAATAATTATATAATGATGTATATATGGATATATATATATATACTTATGATTAATTATATAATGATGTATATATGGATATATATATATATATACTTATGATTTTATAAAATGAAATTTAAGTATCTCATTACATATAATAACAATTGGTTATATACATAAAATGAGATTACTAACTTAAAGACTTCAAGACTATAGACATATATATAACGATTATCGTTATAAAAACGTCTTACTAAATACATATGAATCATATTAAGATATTGATACACAATGTTTAACATGATAAATGACAATTAAACATATCACTAAGTGTATTAACAATGAACTACATATGTAAAAACAATACTACTAACTTAAGGATTTCGAAACGAGACATATATGTAACGATTATCGTTGTAACGATATTTTAATGTATATATATCATATTAAGATATATTCATACATCATAATATCATGATAATATAATAATTTAACATCTCATTAGATATAATAAATATTGGGTTAACTACATTAAATGAGATCGTTAACTTAAAGGTTTCAAACAACATTTACATGTAACGACTAACAGTGACTTAATGATTCAGTTAAATTGTATATACATGTAGTATTTTAAGATGTATTCATACACTTTTGAAAGACTTCAAGACACATATCAAAGTACTTCTACTTATCAAAAATGCTTACAATTACATTCTCGTTCATTTTCATCAACAATTCTACTCGGATGCAACCGTATTTGTACTCGTACAATACACAGCTTCTAGATTATTTACTATTGGTACATACCAATAGTAAACTCCAATGATCAGCCATGAATGAGTCATAAACCATGATCATGACTTGTTTTAACTTATACTTGATATTTATGCATAAAAACAAAAACTAGTAACCTTATATTGACTAAGCATTAGGCATTTTTTTTCAAACAACACACACATCACATTTCCTTGATTTTCTAATCCAAATTTTCTCCATCCTAACTCTCTCTACACTCAAGAACGTCTCTACTTCAGTAATATTGATCATCTAGGTCAATCTAGCTTCAATTACAATCAAGAAACATCAATATTCAAGAACACATCAAGAACACTTGACAAATACTTTCAAGTTTACTAGCTTACTTCCAACCTTTCAATCCAACTCTACCACTCTTTAGGATCAAGAATTATACTTCCTTTCTAGTAGCTTTTCATCTTTTAATCAAGGTAAGAATCATATATAAGCTTTGCTTCAATTTATATACTTATAACTATCTTAATTCAAGATAGAATTCTTATACGAACTTTTGTTCATTCCATGTTCATACTTCAAGAGTTTCCAAGCCATCAAAGATACTTTTGATTCCAAGATTATTTCCTATCTTTTAAAGTAGCTTTATCCAAGTAACTTGAGGTAGTAACCTTATTCATAATTTTATTCGATTCATATTCATATAGCTATCTTATTTTGAGTTATAACTAATAACAACAAGAACATAGTTTAGATTATTTCTAAACTTGTTTGCAAATAAACTTAATCCTTCTAACTTGACTTTTAAAATACTTCAACACATGTATTATGACTATATGTCAAGATAACATAAGGGTATAAAACTTGTAAACACGAAGAACACCTTAAAATCGAATATATGTCGTCTTAGTTGAACGGGGGCTGTTTTGGGTTTAATTTTAAAAACCTATCTTAAACTTTGAATTAAAAGATTTCTTTGGTGAAAAATCTTATTTTATATGGATATGAAATATATCCAAAATCCATGGTTAAACTTTAAGTGGAAATTATGTTTTTCAAAAGGGTCATCAAGATGTCGTTCTTACGACGGATATGACTATCTTCTCTTATTTGACACCTAAGCTGTATTTTCGATCATAAACCTATACTTTTTCTGTTAAGATTAATAATGTTGAGTTCGATACGAAACCATGGCAACTCGAATCTCTCAAAACGGATTTGTAACGAAGAAAGTATGGGTAAAACAAAATTGGATATTTTTCTTAATTTTTAGCTACGAACATGATTCATAAAAATGAATGCTAACCTTATCCTAGCTAACTTACCTTGTATCCTACATGTATTTATACATGTCTTGTTCCCGAACTTATGGAAATACAATTTATAATAGTCGTGATTAAGTTATACGACAATATATTATAGTCTTAATAAAGATCGTAAGGCACCATATATATATATATATATATATATATATATATATATATATATATATATATATATATATATATATATATATATATATATATATATATATATATATATATATATATATATATGACTTGATCACCGTGGATCCGTATACAGCGTTTTGACATATCATTTTGATTTCTTCTATATATATATTATTGGAACGAACTATAAGACACCATTGGCAGTAATTTCGAGTTAGCTGTGGGTCGAAGTGGATTCCAAAATATTATATACTTTGAGTTGTGATCGAGCCTGAGACATGTATACAATGGGTCGCGGATTGCTTCAGACAATATACATATTATGTGTCTTATTATATTAAGACAATATATTATAGTGTTAGTGAATTCTAACACAATATACACATTTATATTTATATATATATTAATACTGTTGGACTATTGGACTATTGGACTACGAACGTTGGACTACTAACAATGGACAATTAAAATTATCACAAGTATCATAAGTATGGAATATTATTTATATATATATCTTGACACAAGAATATTATTATTAGGTTCATGAATTTGTCAAAGGCCAAGTCTTACCACCATCTATTCGGAAATCATCACAAGTGAGTTATAGTCTCATTTTTACTATCAAAATTATTTTGGGAAGAGAATACATGCAAAATTTATAAATGTTTTACAAAATAAGCACAAGTTCATGGAACTACATTCTACGATTGTTTTATTATACCAGATATCTGTACTTATTATTATTATGCTTGGTAACCTAAGAATTAGTGAAAAACACTAATTGACGCGAATCCTAAAGGTAGATCTACGGGCACCAACCACCTCCATTTTCGAATAGTGGAAATGCTTTAGTACTTCGAAGGTCCTTGTCATACATTTGAATAGTGGAATGTATGATGCCAGATATCTTAAGCGCTCTATGTTAAGGTCGGTTACCAGGTGACTCATCGTATGAATGATTTTTGCAGTTGTAATGATCCTGCGCATTTAATTAAATGAAATCTTGTGGCTTATTAAATATTATGATTATTATATAGAAATTAAACCTATGACTCACCAACATTTTTGTTGACGTTTTAACCATGTTTATTCTCAGGTGAATATTAAAAATGCTTCCGCTGTCGTATGCCAAACCAAGGCCAAGATTTGGAGTCGGCATAATTGTTTATATTGTTTAAACTTGCATTCGGAGTATTTGTTGTAATATATTTGATCATATTGTAATGAGTTGTGTAAAAACTTATTTATTTAAGGAGATTGTCTTTGATAGACAATCTAAATTATGTCATTAAGACCTTTATTCAATAATAAAGGTTATGGTTGTTTTTAAAAACGAATGCAAGATTTGAAAAACTTCTCATATAGAGGTCAAAACCTCGCAAAGAAACCGATTAATATGAAACTTTTATAATTAATATGAACGGAGCATTTCAGAACTTTTCCATGTTTATATATTAAATGAAAACTATATTTACATGATTAAATGTTTCCAATATGTTAAGCAATCAAACTTATTAAGACTTGATTAATTGAAATGAGTTTATATAGACAATTGACTATCCCGTTTGCCTGATGATTCACGAACGTCATAACTTGTGATGATTATATAATCATTTTATTTTTTTATGATGTAAGTTTTTATTTTATATATATATATATATATATATATATATATATATATATATATATATATATATATATAAGAAGAAATACAATTAAATCAAAGATGTACAAGTAAAACACTATTTGCTACAGTAAAACACTATTTGCTACAGTAAAACACTATTTGCTACAGTAAAATACTATTTGCTACAGTAAAATACTATTTACTACAGTAAAAAAACTATTTGCTACAGTAACTACTATTTGCTACAGTACACTATTTACTACAGTAAACACTATTTACTCGTATTCAATCCATATTCGTACTAGTACAATACCCAGCCTCTAGACGTATATACTATTAGTATATACACTCAATGATCAGCTCCTTAGCAGCCTTAATGAGTCATCAAACATGTGGGAATCATCATTTGGCAACTAGCATGAATGATTACACTAAAAATCAAACTAATAGAGCCTATATCTTGACTCCATATTCACGTTTTCTTTCACCCACCACAAACACATTTTCATTCCAACTTTTCTGCATCAAACACATCTCTCTCAAATTCTCTCTTGATGTTCTAAGTGTTCTTCATCATCTTCATCAGAATCTACATCAATCTAGCTCATAAATCTATACATAAACCAACTTACAAAACAACAACTCAAGAACACATCAAGAACACTTTCAAGTTTACTAGCTTACTTCCAATCTTGCAAATCCATTTCGAGTGATTATCCAATCTCAAGAAATCTTTGTTATTTATAGTAGGTTATCTTTCCAATTTAAGGTAATACTGATATTCAAACTTTGATTCAATTTCTATAACTATAACAATCTTAATTCGAGTAGTAAACTCACTTGAACTTGTTTTCCTGTCATGATTCTACTTCAAGAACTTTCAAGCCATCCAAGATCCTTTGAAGCTCTAGATTATTTCTTGTCATTTCCAGTAGGTTTACCTGCTATACTTTAGGTAGTAATGATGTTCATAACTGTGACGACCTGGGAGTTTCCGACTAAATTTAAACTTAATCTTTATATGATTTTGATACGATAAGCAAAGTACGTGATGTTGTGTCCAGAAAATTTTGAAACGATGTTCATATATTCAATTGACTTTCGACTGTTCCTGATGATTCACGAACCATTGCTTGTAAATATGTGGATATATATAAATATGTGTATATATAAATATATGTATAATATATATAATAACTAGAACGTTAATAAACTATTATATACACTCATAGGTATAAATAAATATGTACAATAAAATACATTGTAATAAACACTATTATTTTATATGTATATTTCTTGTATATATATATATATATATATATATATATATATATATATATATATATATATATATATATATTGTTATATTTAATTTAATTATTTAATATATACTTATTTGCGTAGTAAATTTTGTTATTTAAAAATGTTTATATATATACATAGCGTATATTGAATATAATTAATTATGAGTTTAAATGGTAAACGTCTGTAGTTTTCGGTTGACATTTAATTATTTTTAAAATAGGTCTAATATATATATATATATATATATATATATATATATATATATATATATATATATATATATATATATATATATATATGAACTTTTAAAATAAAACTTGTTCCAAAATTTGAATAAAAAGATAATAGTTTTGATAAATAATTTTTTACTTTTTCGAACTAAGTTTTTGTACTCCGTACATATAATTTGGAACAGAAAATAAATAATTTTTGAACCTTTTTGATCAGGTTTCAAACAGGTAATGAGTGAAATAATTAATTATATTTAATCTAAAAATTTAGAATTTTTAGGAACACTTTTATAGGCTAACTGTTTAGCAATGGACACGATAGTACCCTTAAATTAAAAATATAAAAGTGTCGGTAATATGAAACAAAATAGGGAGGCTACTACTTTTCTTTTAATCACATGAGTTATTATTAAATTATATTATATTATAACTACTAGTTGAAACTGTGCATAACTTGGATATTGGATTACTGTACTAATTTGTCTAACACTTATATGAATCTATAATATATATACACATCACTTACATATAGAAATTAACTCAGACAACTATCTTCATACTTCTCCTTTCTTATATCTTTTATCATAAATTCATGTATTTCTTCTGTGCTGCTGTTTGGGTTCTAAAACAAGGTCGAGAAACCACCCATGATCACCCTTCGGTTAACCATCTCCCCGGCCACCACCATCACTGAATACCACTTTCATTGAAAGGACCCGTTCATATACATTATAAACGATTCACAATAGTTGATTACATTGCGAGGTATTTGACCTCTATATGATACATTTTACAAACATTGCATTCGTTTTTAAAAGACAATCTTTCTTTACATCGAAAATTGACAGGCATGCATACCATTTCATAATATCCACTATCCAACTATAAATTGATTTAATAATAATCTTTGATGAACTCAATGACTCGAATGCAACGTTCTTCGAAATATGCTATGAAAGACTCCAAGTAATATCTTTAAAATAAGCAAATGCACAGCGGAAGATTTCTTTAACACCTGAGAATAAACATGCTTTAAAGTGTCAACCAAAAGGTTGGTGAGTTCATTAGTTTATCATAATCATTTATTTTCATCATTTTAATAGACCACAAGAATTTCATTTCCAGTTCTCATAAATATACGTCCCATGCATAGAGACAAAAATAATCATTCATATTGTGAACACCTGGTAACCGACATTAACTAGATACATATAAGAATATCCCCTATCATTCTGGGATCCTCCTTCGGACATGATATAAATTTCGAAGTACTAAAGCATCCGGTACTTTGGATGGGGTTTGTTAGGCCCAATAGATCTATCTTTAGGATTCGCGTCAATTAGGGTGTCTGTTCCCTAATTCTTAGATTACCAGACTTTAATAAAAAGGGGCATATTCGATTTTGATAATTCAACCATAGAATGTAGTTTCAATTACTTGTGTCTATTTCGTCAAACATTTATAAAAGCGCATGTATTCTCAGTCCCAAAAATATAAAGGGTAAAAAGGCAAATGAAACTCACCATACTGTATTTCGTAGTAAAAATACATATAACGTCATTGAACAAGTGCAAGGTTGGCCTCGGATTCACGAACCTAAATTAATTATATATATTTATATGTTGGTCAATATTTGTCTAACAAATTAGGTCAAGTCATAGTGTACCACAATCCTAATGCTCGAGACTAATATGCAAAAGTCAACAAAAGTAAATTTGACTCAAAATAATTTCCAAAAATCTATACATGATTAATATATAGTTTAAATATCGTTGTTTTATATTTTTAAATATTTTTAAAAGATTTATTGGAGTAAATAATATAATTTATTTATTAATAAATAAAATTTTATATTAAATTTATATAATAAAATATACTTTTATATATATTAAGTAATAAAATTTATAGGGTTCATTTAATATCATAAAGATAATATGATAGGTATTATTAAAGTAAGTTATTACACGTAGTAAAATATGTTTGTATCACATATTTATTTGATAAAATAATATCTATAATGATAGTAAGTAAAAGTTGTATTATTTTGTAATAACAATTATTATTATAAAAATATCAATATTTATAATTACTAAGATGACATTAGATAAAACGATAATTCTAATTATGATAACTTTAATATTTACGATAATTTTTAATATTATCTTTAAAATAATAATTCTATTTAAAATAATAATAATAATGATATTTTATAGTAACAATGACATTTCTATTAAAATGGTAATTTTTGTTAAAATGATAGTTTTAATACTAACGATACTTTTAATAATAATAGTAATGATAAAAATAATAAGAACGATAATTTTATCTAAATCAATATCTTATAATATTTTAATTTCATCATGATACTCTTACCCATCATTTCCTAATCATTTCGTTTAATAGCTTTTAATCGTCTTTTATATCGTGTTCATAATAATGATAATAATAGTAATCAAAATAATTAGGTGTTACAAATATTTGTTTTAATTACACTAATATTAATAATGATAGTTACTATAACATTATTAACGATAATACTAATAATTATCTTAATGATAATATAGTAATAATAATAATAATAACAATAACAATAACCATTTTTAAATAATGATATATATATTAGTAATGATAATAATAATAATAATACCAATAATAGTAATAATAATAATAATTAGATAATAATAATAATACTAATTATAACTTTAACGATAATAACGATAGTAATAATAAAAAAAATAACAATTTTTAATGATAAATCCCTTTTATTGATAAAGATAATAATAATGATAATAATAAGATAAAACTAGAACGACGACAAAAACGACGATAATAATAATCATTTTTAATAAAAATATCGAAAATTCAATTGATTATAACTTCTAATCCGTTCATCGAAACCATTCGATATCTAAAGGAAAAGTTCTTAATTTTTCGCTAGCTTTCCAAGGACATGCATATCTTATACCTTATCTCAACCGCAAGTGTAACTAATTCAACATTCAACCTAACCTGTCTAAGGGCAATATCAAAAGTACAAGCATGCATAATCCTAAATACTCGAGCACTAGTCAGGGATACACTATTAGTACATAAAAGTTAAATTATGAGTACTTACGTATCAATATTGAGATTCAATATTGCAGGAAAGGTACGTAGACGCAACGGAAATGATAAACACTATATTGACCTCACGAGCATACCCATGAACCATACTCAATCACCTCCATAGCTATAACCCATAATTTCCTTAATCCTATCCCACTCGAAAAACAATTTCGAAATCACTCGGACAGCACTCCGTCGTAATATTTTATGTATATTAATAATATCTTGAAATAATACGGAGTAAATATATATATGTAAATCGATTGAGAGAGTTTAGAGAAAAATATTTTCAAGTTTCTATGAAATAATAAAACCTATTGAATTCTATTTATAATAGATTTTTGAATTATTAAAGTGAATTATTAAAGTATGAATTATTAAAGTGAATTATTAAAGTATGAATTATTAAAGTGAATTATTAAAGTATGAATTATTAAAGTAAATTATTAAAGTATGAATTATTAAAGTGAATTATTAAAGTATAAATTATTAAAGTGAATTATTAAAGTTAAAGTAAAGTAAAAATAAAGTAAAGGTAAAGTTTAAGTATAGTAAAAGTATAAAACTATGTACGTATAATACGCGTATAAATATATATAATATTAATTTAAATCGTTATATATATATAAAATAAAATATAAATATCGTTATCTTTATCATACTAGTTAAGTAATGAGTTGTCAAAAGTGGTTCTAGATATTTATAAAAGTTATATACGTTTTAATAAAGTTCTTTTTAAACTGAAAACGTTTTTGTACGTTTGAAACTAAATAGATCAATCAAGTCTTTATGAGATTCAATCTTCCACTATCCTTTGTCTAGTTCTCAATGATTGACAATTTGTTCTTATTTATAAATCACTTTAACATTTTTCGAATATTGTTAAAATGGAAAGATTTCTCAAATCAACGTGGGCCTTTCAACAGAGACTTGTAATCATAATTCAATATATCTAATAATTCAATCATTTGATCTTATCTTCTAATTCCATTGATAAACATTTTGAAACAGATACAATCATATAAAGTATTTAATCTAATATTTTGTTTACGTTTCAAGTTATAATATATATACACATATACATATATAATCATATTCGTTTAATGGTTCGTGAATCGTTGGAACTTGGTCGAGGTTGAATGAATGTATGAACATAGTTTAAAATTCTTGAAATTTAACTTAACAAATATTGCTTATCGTGTCGGAAACATATAAAGATTAAAGTTTAAATTTGGTTGGAAATTTACGGGTTGTCACAGTACCTACCCGTTAAAGAAATTTCGTCCCGAAATTTGAGTGGAAAGGTCGTGAATGATAATAAGTATGTTTTCATGATGCATACGGGCTAAAAATTAGAGTTTTATCATCAGCGAATAATTTGGATAAACAATCCATTTATATGAAGAGTACGAATGAAGCTAACATAGAAGAGTGAAATGAGTAAGTGTAGATTCATCTTATCATTTGACGTAGATATGATTGATTCCCAGATTTCAATGGATTTGAAGAAAATCTTCTTAATAAGATTTGACTCTCCGGTAATCAAGGGAATTAGGATCCGCTTTAAATGCGATCGTCCATTTTAATTGTTCTGTCTGATATTTTCTTATAAATTCACCTCCTTCGTTTCCTTACAACTCACACCTTCTGTTGATGCATTTTATGCAAGTCCCTAGACATCTACCCACGTCCATTGCAGGTACAACAGTTTACAGGCCACCATGATTGCTCGTTATAATCCTATACGTGTTTGTATGTGGTTACAGGAACTGCAGAAACGAGATTTAGATGTTTGACTATGTTAGACTAATTTAGACGTACGAGTGAAGCCTCACTAGTACGGCTGACAGGCTCATACGCACGGTTGAGGCTGAGCTAAGTCACAATTACAACCTAAATGAGAAAACACGAGTGAGTGATCACCCGTACGGCTGATGAAGCTAACTCGTACGTGTGATGAATGAATCGTATGGGTGAGTCAACATCAAGGGTATATAAAGTCTTATGTTCTTCATTTTAGGTTAAGCCTCTCATTTGTTACACACACTCAGATCTAGTGAGCTCCTCCAATTTTCTCTCAGTCCAAATCACCCAGGTGGTGAATAATAGCTCTAGGTGTTGATCTAATCACACTTGATTTAGTTGTGGTTTGACTAAATTAATCAAAAAAATTAACCTATTCACTAGAGGGTTTGATTCACTTATTCCGCCATTGTGTGAGTTAAATCTGTTAATTTCTAAGTTCCTAGTCATGTTTCATCACCTTCTATTCTTTCCCCCTCAACTCATATTTTAAAGTATTCATCAATATGCTCCATCCAGTTCTGATTCTCGATATACTTCTAACTTTCATATCGGTCATTCTTCTTTTTCATCTACCGCCGGAAGAATCTATTTACTTCTACTATACTCTTGGGTTTATAGTGTTTCTAGCTCTCCCGTGTCTTTATATTGCTATATGCATCGATATATATGGTTTATAATTTCTGGTTTATCGTTGGGCTTTATATGTTCCCTTATATTTCAAAGTCTCTGCTTCTGTCTTCTATAATCATTATCATTAACAGTTAATGCTCTCTTTTATTTGATGCAATTTATACCCCAATTTTTATTTCGGAGTTTTGTCCTTTTGTTTCTTCTTCTTCTTGCGATTAAGCACCGCTTGTAATGGTCCAGAATTCACAGATATGAATTTCAGAATGAACATTATTAATGTTCTAGGAAGGAAACTGTGATGGCACGATCTTGACTTGTCAAATTACTAGAATACCTTGGAAAAGGCCGAATCATCAAGAAATATTTTCTTGATATTTTAGAGGTTAAATAGAATACAAGAGTCGTATAACATGGCACATGATGATATTATGATCTGTAAATCATCACGTTCCATTTAGAAACTCAGCATGACTTACTGTAATATAATCACGTTGATCAAGTGTCATTATATTATACTAATTCATGCTTTAGTTCCCAACACTACTTCAAAATATTCCTATTTTAAACTTGAATGTTTCAGAATTTAGAAACTAAAATACTTTCTTTTATGATGTAATACAGATAGTGCGAAGAGGTAAATGATTTCAAATAAGAAAAATTAAGAAAATATCTTCAGAAATATGGAGGATATTTATAATGAAAGATATGATGATATTTTAGAATTTCTAATATCAGAGGATGATGAAGAATATTGTTCGCAGGGGTTTAGAGTTAGGAGCAACGTATTCGTTAATGACTTCAGCAGGTACTGAATCATTTGGATCCTTTGAAGTCAGGTTCAGTCTTTGTAATTTGTCCAAAGCCTCCTTCCTACTTTGCTCAATCCGTTTTCCAGTTCCAAAACTTCTCTTTTTCTGCGCTTTGCCAGCACACTTCATCAT
Source organism: Rutidosis leptorrhynchoides (assembly GCF_046630445.1). Lineage (NCBI taxonomy): Eukaryota > Viridiplantae > Streptophyta > Magnoliopsida > Asterales > Asteraceae > Rutidosis > Rutidosis leptorrhynchoides. The sequence goes on from NC_092336.1 coordinate 238,591,245, forward strand.
TATCATTCAGCTTTTACCGTTTAAAGTCATTTTTAGTTTTTGTTGCTTCATCAGCATTTTTTCCATTTTCGGAGAACCAATTCTTAGTTCGGAGTGTTTTTCAGAAACTTCACATTCAAATTAAGTCCAGAAGATAGACGTTATATATACACATATAACTGTTGGCGTAGACATGCTGCGAGATTTCAAAATACTGATTGCTAATTCCCAATGATTCGTATGGCAATTCTCATTACAAGATGCGAATGAGTAAATGATGGGGTTTCAATAAATAATTATAATGACTTTTTGGAGAGGCTAAAGTCAAAGGGTAATGAAGTTGTTGGTACATCTGCTAATAATGTGGTGGAATGTAAAAGGTTCCCTGGTAACGATGGTGTATATCTCAAGGTTATAATAAGGTTAGTCTGACTGAAAAGTCGAAGTTGACTTGCTGGAGCTGTGACAAAACTGGCTACTTTGAATAGGAGTCGCAAAGTTATTTTTGCTAATAAATGCCAAAGAATCTGACGCGGATACGTTGTTTAAACTTTTACTTTGGTTTCAAGAGTTTTTCGGGTACATAACTGTGGGTAACATGTGGTTGGATCATCATCTCGATTGCTCATCATTCGAAGTGTCTTCAGAAATTTTCGAAGGGTTTGAACACAGATTGTAATCGTTAACATACATTTGATGTTCTAACACAGTTTTGAAGTCAAAATATAGCTTGTGAAAGATGTAAGGATCTAAGAGTGATGATTGTAGTGACCCGAACTTTTCCATGTTTATATATATTAATTGAGATTGATATTTACATGATTAAATGTTTCCAACATGTTAAACAATCAAACTTGTTAAGACTTGATTAATTGAAATATGTTTCATATAGACAATTGACCACCCAAGTTGACCGGTGATTCACGAACGTTAAAACTTGTAAAAACTATATGATGACATATATATGGATATATATATATATAGTTAACATGATACTATGATAAGTAAACATATCATTAAGTATATTAACAATGAACTACATATGTAAAAACAAGACTACTAACTTAATGATTTTTAAACGAGACATATATGTAACGATTATCGTTGTAAAGACGTTTAATGTATATATATCATATTAAGAGATATTCATACATGATAATATCATGATAATATAATAATTTAAAATCTCATTTGATATTATAAACATTGGGTTAACAACATTTAACAAGATCGTTAACCTAAAGGTTTCAAAACAACACTTACATGTAACGACTAACGATGACTTAACGAATCAGTTAAAATGTATATACATGTAGTGTTTTAATATGTATTTATACACTTTTGGAAGACTTCAATACACTTATCAAAATACTTCTACTTAACAAAAATTCTTACAATTATATCCTCGTTCAGTTTCATCAACAATTCTACTCGTATGCACCCGTATTCGTACTCGTACAATACACAGCTTTTAGATGTATGTACTATTGGTATATACACTCCAATGATCAGCTCTTAGCAGCCCATGTGAGTCACCTAACACATGTGGGAACCATCATTTGGCAACTAGCATGAAATATCTCATAAAATTACAAAAATATGAGTAATCATTCATGACTTATTTACATGAAAACAAAATTACATATCCTTTATATCTAATCCATACACCAATGATCAAAAACACCTACAAACACTTTCATTCTTCAATTTTCTTCATCTAATTGATCTCTCTCAAGTTCTATCTTCAAGTTCTAAGTGTTCTTCATATATTCTACAAGTTCTAATTACATAAAATCAAGAATACTTTCAAGTTTGCTAGCTCACTTCCAATCTTGTAAGGTGATCATCCAACCTCAAGAAATCTTTGTTTCTTACAGTAGGTTATCATTCTAATACAAGGTAATAATCATATTCAAACTTTGGTTCAATTTCTATAACTATAACAATCTTATTTCAAGTGATGATCTTACTTGAACTTGTTTTCGTGTCATGATTCTGCTTCAAGAACTTCGAGCCATCTAAGGATCCATTGAAGCTAGATCCATTTTTCTCTTTTCCAGTAGGTTTATCCAAGGAACTTAAGGTAGTAATGATGTTCATAACATCATTCGATTCATACATATAAGGCTATCTTATTCGAAGGTTTAAACTTGTAATCACTAGAACATAGTTTAGTTAATTCTAAACTTGTTCGCAAACAAAAGTTAATCCTTCTAACTTGACTTTTAAAATCAACTAAACACATGTTCTATATCTATATGATATGCTAACTTAATGATTTAAAACCTGGAAACACGAAAAACACCGTAAAACCGGATTTACGCCGTCGTAGTAACACCGCGGGCTGTTTTAGGTTAGTTAATTAAAAACTATGATAAACTTTGATTTAAAAGTTGTTATTCTGAGACAATGATTTTTATTATGAACATGAAACTATATCCAAAAATTATGGTTAAACTCAAAGTGGAAGTATGTTTTCTAAAATGGTCATCTAGACGTCGTTCTTTCGACTGAAATGACTACCTTTACAAAAACGACTTGTAACTTATTTTTCCGACTATAAACCTATACTTTTTCTGTTTAGATTCATAAAATAGAGTTCAATATGAAACCATAGCAATTTGATTCACTCAAAACGAATTTAAAATGAAGAAGTTATGGGTAAAACAAGATTGGATAATTTTTCTCATTTTAGCTACGTGAAAATTGGTAACAAATCTATTCCAACCATAACTTAATCAACTTGTATTGTATATTATGTAATCTTGAGATACCATAGACATGTATACAATGTTTCGACCTATCATGTCGACACATCTATATATATTTCGGAACAACCATAGACACTCTATATGTGAATGTTGGAGTTAGCTATACAGGGTTGAGGTTGATTCCAAAATATATATAGTTTGAGTTGTGATCAATACTGAGATGCGTATACACTAGGTCGTGGATTGATTCAACATAATATTTATCGATTTATTTCTGTACATCTAACTGTGGACAACTAGTTGTAGGTTACTAACGAGGACAGCTGACTTAATAAACTTAAAACATCAAAATATATTAAAAGTGTTGTAAATATATTTTGAACATACTTTGATATACATGTATATATTGTTATAGGTTCGTGAATCAACCAGTGGCCAAGTCTTACTTCCCGACGAAGTAAAAATCTGTGAAAGTGAGTTATAGTCCCACTTTTAAAATCTAATATTTTTGGGATGAGAATACATGCAGGTTTTATAAATGATTTACAAAATAGACACAAGTACGTGAAACTACATTCTATGGTTGAATTATCGAAATCGAATATGCCCCTTTTTATTAAGTCTGGTAATCTAAGAATTAGGGAACAGACACCCTAATTGACGCGAATCCTAAAGATAGATCTATTGGGCCTAACAAACCCCATCCAAAGTACCGGATGCTTTAGTACTTCGAAATTTATATCATATCCGAAGGGTGTCCCGGAATGATGGGGATATTCTTATATATGCATCTTGTTAATGTCGGTTACCAGGTGTTCACCATATGAATGATTTTTATCTCTATGTATGGGATGTGTATTGAAATATGAAATCTTGTGGTCTACTATTATTATTTGATATATATAGGTTAAACCTATAACTCACCAACATTTTTGTTGATGTTTTAAGCATGTTTATTCTCAGGTGATTATTAAGAGCTTCCGCTGTCGCATACTTAAATAAGGACGAGATTTGGAGTCCATGTTTGTATGATATTGTGTAAAAACTGCATTCAAGAAACTTATTTTGTTGTAACATATTTGTATTGTAAACCATTATGTAATGGTCGTGTGTAAACAGGATATTTTAGATTATTATTATTTGATAATCTACATAAAGCTTTTTAAAACCTTTATCTATGAAATAAAGATTATGGTTTGTTTTAAAAATGAATGCAGTCTTCGAAAAATGTCTCATATAGAGGTCAAAACCTCGCAACGAAATCAATTAATATGGAACGTTTTTAATCAATAAGAACTGGACATTTCAGTTGGTATCCGAGCGTTGGTCTTAGAGAACCAGAATTTTGCATTAGTGTGTCTTATCGAGTTTGTTAGGATGCATTAGTGAGTCTGGACTTCGACCGTGTTTACTTGAAAAATGATTGCTTAACAAATTTTGTTGGAAACTATATATTTTTAACATGTGAATATTATGTGATATATTAATCTCTTAACGCGTTTGATATTATGTGATAGATGTCTACCTCTAGAACAAGTCCCATTGACTCACCTAATAATAATGAAGAGTTAAATGTAAATTGGAATGATTCGTGGACTGATTCACAAGTTCCCGAAGAGGAACCAGAAGAAGAGTCGGAACCGGAAGAAGAATCGGAACCGGAAGAAGAATCGGAACCAGATGAAGAAATAGAACCGGTGGGGGAAATAATAAAACGGTTAAGTAAAAGAAAATCCTCAACCAACCGACCAAGGTTAATTATGGTCAATGGTGTTTCCGCTAAGGAAGCAAAATATTGGGAGGATTACCAATTCTCCGATGAATCGGATTCTGACGAGAATTCCGATGATGTTATAGAAATTACCCCAACTGAATTTAAAAAGGCAAAAGAAAATAATAAGGGAAAGGGCATAAAAATAGAGAAATCTAATTCCAACCCCGATGAACTTTATATGTATCGTCAACCCCCGAAGTCCTTAAGTTGTAACAATGACCTGGGAACCTCTAAACCACCAGGTTTTTCTAAACCAATGTGGATAACGACGGCTCGTATTAGGGGAACATCATATATCCCTAGAAACTTGGCAAAACGAACCAAAACTGAAGAAGAAGAAACAAGCGAGTCGGAATAAGATAGTTGTATTCGTGTGGTGTAATATATGTAATATAGTGTGCTTATGCTTTATGATATATGTAAAAATTGCTTGTATTAATAAGTATTTTTTTATGAATCTAACTATTGTCTATTTTACAGTATAAAAACACAAAATGGATAGACAACCCAATATTTTAAGAGACCTACCCGGAGACATGATTGATGAAATCTTGTCTAAAGTCGGTCAGAATTCTTCGGCACAACTATTTAAGGCGAGATCAGTTTGTAAGACATTCGAAGAACGTTCCAAGAATGTCTTGGTTTATAAGAGACTTTCATTTGAAAGATGGGGGATATCACATTGGGAAACCCATAAGTTACGATGTGTTACTTTAACGCATATATTGCGGGGAACCCAAATGCTATTTTACGCAACGGGTTAAGAAATTATTTTGACTCAATATATCCGAATATTGGACTTCGTGATTTAGAAAAAGCGGCTAACATGCAACATAAAGAAGCATGTTATGCTTACGGATTAGTAATGTTCGCTTCTCACCAAAGTGAGAACAAGAACATCGGGCTACAACTATTAAACAAAACATTTCCACAAGTGACGGAGTCGGTAATTGGGGTAAGAAATGAGGTTTTTAGATTGTTACGGGACTGTTGGACATTACGTATCCCTCGTCCCTTTGACGACGTTACAACACGTTGTCTTATCAACGGCCATAATGGTTATGTTCCACAAGACCAAGGATGGGAAGTAGTCCTAGTAAAACCAGAATGCATGACTTGTTTCTGGACGTATGAATTACGTGTCTTTATTGCCTTTGCTGAACGACTTGTGTACTAGCTAGAATTATCTTCACAACTATCTTGTATCAAAGTTATTGTGTGCTATATTTCATGCTTTATGTAAAATAAGTGGTATTGTAAGTTTGTAAATTATTGTATAAAAGTTTGAACGCGAAATATTATTACAATCAGTTTTTCATATAGAATTGTAGTAGTTGAATTGTATATTAGCTACTAAGTATGAACTTAACGGGTAGGTACTACCCGAATTTAAACTTATAAAACGCTAATATGAAGAAAAAGCTTTTATAAATGAGTTCATATTATGCTACGAAATACTATTAACTACTCTTAATATTCTGTATGATTAACTTGTTCCATTTGACTATTTTGAAGGAAATGGCACCGACTACTCGACACACCGTGAATATGAATGAAGAGGAATTCCGTACTTTTCTAGCTTCAAACATAGCCGCAGTACAGGCTGCGCTACATACCAACAATAACCTTGGATCTGGCAGTACAGGAAATCGTGTAGGATGCACCTACAAAGAATTCACTGCCTGCAAACCTTTGGAATTTGATGGAACCGAAGGACCGATCGGATTGAAACGGTGGACCGAGAACGTCGAATCGGTGTTCGCCATAAGTAAGTGTACTGAAGAGGACAAAGTGAAGTATGCTACGCATACCTTCACAGGTTCTGCGTTAACATGGTGGAACACCTATCTAGAGCAAGTGGGACAAGATGATGTGTACGCACTACCGTGGTCAGCATTCAAGCACTTGATGAACGAGAAGTACCGTCCCAGAACCGAGGTCAATAAGCTCAAGACAGAACTTAGAGGGTTACGAACCCAAGGATTTGATATTACCACGTACGAAAGACGATTCACAGAATTGTGCCGATTGTGTCCGGGAGCATTCAAAGATGAGGAAGAGAAGATCGACGCGTTTGTGAAAGGATTACCGGAAAGAATCCAAGAAGATATAAGTTCACACGAGCCCGCCTCCATACAACAGGCATGTAGAATGGCTCACAAACTAGTGAACCAGATTGAAGAAAGAATTAAAGAACAGACTGCTGAAGAGGCCAATGTGAAGCAAGTCAAAATAAAGTGGGAGGAAAACGGTGATAAGAATCACCAATACAACAACAACAGCAATTACAACAATAATCGCAACAATTATCCCAACAATCGCAACATCAATCGCAACTACAACAAACGGCCCAACAACAACAACAACAACAACAACAACAACAACAACAGCAACTACAACAATCATCCCAACAACAATAATAACCGCAACAACAACAACAATCAGAAGCAGCTATGCCAAAGGTGTGAAAAGTATCACTCGGGGTTCTGCACCAAATTTTGCAACAAGTGTAAAAGAAATGGTCATAGCGCGGTGAAGTGTGAGGTCTACGGACCAGGGGTTAATAGAACGAAAGGAACAAATGGTGTCGGAACGAGTAATGGCGGAGCAAGTAGTGTCGGAGCAAGTTATGCCAATGTAGTTTGTTATAAATGTGGAAAACCGGGCCACATTATTAGAAATTGCCCGAACCAGGAGAACACGAATGGACAAGGCCGCGGAAGAGTTTTCAATATTAATGCGGCAGAGGCACAGGAAGACCCGGAGCTTGTTACGGGTACGTTTCTTATTGACAATAAATCTGCTTACGTTTTATTTGATTCGGGTGCGGATAGAAGCTATATGAGTAGAGATTTTTGTGCTAAATTAAGTTGTCCATTGACTCCTTTGGATAGTAAATTTTTACTCGAATTAGCAAATGGTAAATTAATTTCAGCAGATAATATATGTCGGAATCGAGAAATTAAACTGGTTAGCGAAACATTTAAGATTGATTTGATACCAGTAGAGTTAGGGAGTTTTGATGTGATAATCGGTATGGACTGGTTGAAAGAAGTGAAAGCAGAGATCGTTTGTTACAAAAATGCAATTCGCATTATACGAGAAAAAGGAAAACCCTTAATGGTGTACGGAGAAAAGGGCAACACGAAGCTACATCTTATTAGTAATTTAAAGGCACAAAAACTAATAAGAAAAGGTTGCTATGCTGTTCTAGCACACGTCGAGAAAGTACAAACTGAAGAAAAGAGCATCAATGATGTTCCCGTCGCAAAAGAATTTCCTGATTTATTTCCGAAAGAATTACGGGGATTACCCCCACATCGATCCATTGAATTTCAAATAGATCTTGTACCAGGAGCTGCACTAATAGCTCGTGCTCCTTACAGACTCGCACCCAGCGAGATGAAAGAACTACAAAGCCAATTACAAGAACTTTTAGAGCGTGGTTTCATTCGACCAAGCACATCACCGTGGGGAGCTCCTGTTTTGTTTGTCAAGAAGAAAGATGGTACATTCAGGTTGTGTATCGACTACCGAGAGTTGAACAAACTTACCATCAAGAACCGCTACCCACTACCGAGAATCGACGACTTATTTGATCAACTACAAGGCTCGTCTGTTTATTCAAAGATTGACTTACGTTCCGGGTATCATCAAATGCGGGTGAAAGAAGATGATATTCCAAAGACTACTTTCAGAACACGTTACGGTCATTACGAGTTTATGGTCATGCCGTTTGGTTTAACTAATGCACCAGCTGTGTTCATGGACCTTATGAACCGAGTGTGTGGACCATACCTTGACAAGTTTGTCATTGTTTTCATCGATGACATACTTATTTACTCAAAGAATGACCAAGAACACGGTGAACATTTGAGAAAGGTGTTAGAAGTATTGAGGAAGGAAGAATTGTACGCTAAGTTTTCAAAGTGTGCATTTTGGTTGGAAGAAGTTCAATTCCTCGGTCACATAGTGAACAAAGAAGGTATTAAGGTGGATCCGGCAAAGATAGAAACTGTTGAAAAGTGGGAAACCCCGAAAACTCCGAAACACATACGCCAGTTTTTAGGACTAGCTGGTTACTACAGAAGGTTCATCCAAGACTTTTCCAGAATAGCAAAACCCTTGACTGCATTAACGCATAAAGGGAAGAAATTTGAATGGAATGATGAACAAGAGAAAGCGTTTCAGTTATTGAAGAAAAAGCTAACTACGGCACCTATATTGTCATTGCCTGAAGGGAATGATGATTTTGTGATTTATTGTGACACATCAAAGCAAGGTCTCGGTTGTGTATTAATGCAACAAACGAAGGTGATTGCTTATGCGTCTAGATAATTGAAGATTCACGAACAAAATTATACGACGCATGATTTAGAATTAGGCGCGGTTGTTTTTGCATTAAAGACTTGGAGGCACTACTTATATGGGGTCAAAAGTATTATATATACCGACCATAAAAGTCTTCAACACATATTTAATCAGAAACAACTGAATATGAGGCAGCATAGGTGGATTGAATTATTGAATGATTACGACTTTGAGATTCGTTACCACCCGGGGAAGGCAAATGTGGTAGCCGATGCCTTGAGCAGGAAGGACAGAGAACCCATTCGAGTAAAATCTATGAATATAATGATTCATAATAACCTTACTACTCAAATAAAGGAGGCGCAACAAGGAGTTTTAAAAGAGGGAAATTTAAAGGATGAAATACCCAAAGGATCGGAGAAGCATCTTAATATTCGGGAAGACGGAACCCGGTATAGGGCTGAAAGGATTTGGGTACCAAAATTTGGAGATATGAGAGAAATGGTACTTAGAGAAGCTCATAAAACCAGATACTCAATACATCCTGGAACGGGGAAGATGTACAAGGATCTCAAGAAACATTTTTGGTGGCCGGGTATGAAAGCCGATGTTGCTAAATACGTAGGAGAATGTTTGACGTGTTCTAAGGTCAAAGCTAAGCATCAGAAACCATCAGGTCTACTTCAACAACCCGAAATCCCGGAATGGAAATGGGAAAACATTACCATGGATTTCATCACTAAATTGCCAAGGACTGCAAGTGGTTTTGATACTATTTGGGTAATAGTTGATCGTCTCACCAAATCAGCACACTTCCTGCCAATAAGAGAAGATGACAAGATGGAGAAGTTAGCACGACTGTATTTGAAGGAAGTCATCTCCAGACATGGAATACCAATCTCTATTATCTCTGATAGGGATGGCAGATTTATTTCAAGATTCTGGCAGACATTACAGCAATCATTAGGAACTCGTCTAGACATGAGTACTGCCTATCATCCACAAACTGATGGACAGAGCGAAAGGACGATACAAACGCTTGAAGACATGCTACGAGCATGTGTTATTGATTTCGGAAACAGTTGGGATCGACATCTACCGTTAGCAGAATTTTCCTACAACAACAGCTACCATTCAAGCATTGAGATGGCGCCGTTTGAAGTACTTTATGGTAGAAAATGCAGGTCTCCGATTTGTTGGAGTGAAGTGGGGGATAGACAGATTACGGGTCCGGAGATTATACACGAAACTACCGAGAAGATCATCCAAATTCAACAACGGTTGAAAACCGCCCAAAGTCGACAAAAGAGCTACGCTGACATTAAAAGAAAAGATATAGAATTTGAAATTGGAGAGATGGTCATGCTTAAAGTTGCACCTTGGAAAGGCGTTGTTTGATTTGGTAAACGAGGGAAATTAAATCCAAGGTATATTGGACCATTCAAGATTATTGATCGTGTCGGACCAGTAGCTTACCGACTTGAGTTACCTCAACAACTCGCGGCTGTACATAACACTTTCCACGTCTCGAATTTGAAGAAATGTTTTGCTAAAGAAGATCTCACTATTCCGTTAGATGAAATCCAAATCAACGAAAAACTTCAATTCATCGAAGAACCCGTCGAAATAATGGATCGTGAGGTTAAAAGACTTAAGCAAAACAAGATACCAATTGTTAAGGTTCGATGGAATGCTCGTAGAGGACCCGATTTCACCTGGGAGCGTGAAGATCAGATGAAGAAGAAATACCCGCATCTATTTCCAGAAGATTCGTCAACACCTTCAACAGCTTAAAATTTCGGGACGAAATTTATTTAACGGGTAGGTACTGTAGTGACCCGAACTTTTCCATGTTTATATATATTAATTGAGATTGATATTTACATGATTAAATGTTTCCAACATGTTAAACAATCAAACTTGTTAAGACTTGATTAATTGAAATATGTTTCATATAGACAATTGACCACCCAAGTTGACCGGTGATTCACGAACGTTAAAACTTGTAAAAACTATATGATGACATATATATGGATATATATATAGTTAACATGATACTATGATAAGTAAACATATCATTAAGTATATTAACAATGAACTACATATGTAAAAACAAGACTACTAACTTAATGATTTTTAAACGAGACATATATGTAACGATTATCGTTGTAAAGACGTTTAATGTATATATATCATATTAAGAGATATTCATACATGATAATATCATGATAATATAATAATTTAAAATCTCATTTGATATTATAAACATTGGGTTAACAACATTTAACAAGATCGTTAACCTAAAGGTTTCAAAACAACACTTACATGTAACGACTAACGGTGACTTAACGAATCAGTTAAAATGTATATACATGTAGTGTTTTAATATGTATTTATACACTTTTGGAAGACTTCAATACACTTATCAAAATACTTCTACTTAACAAAAATGCTTACAATTATATCCTCGTTCAGTTTCATCAACAATTCTACTCGTATGCACCCGTATTCGTACTCGTACAATACACAGCTTTTAGATGTATGTACTATTGGTATATACACTCCAATGATCAGCTATTAGCAGCCCATGTGAGTCACCTAACACATGTGGGAACCATCATTTGGCAACTAGCATGAAATATCTCATAAAATTACAAAAATATGAGTAATCATTCATGACTTATTTACATGAAAACAAAATTACATATCCTTTATATCTAATCCATACACCAACGACCAAAAACACCTACAAACACTTTCATTCTTCAATTTTCTTCATCTAATTGATCTCTCTCAAGTTCTATCTTCAAGTTCTAAGTGTTCTTCATATATTCTACAAGTTCTAGTTACATAAAATCAAGAATACTTTCAAGTTTGCTAGCTCACTTCCAATCTTGTAAGGTGATCATCCAACCTCAAGAAATCTTTGTTTCTTACAGTAGGTTATCATTCTAATACAAGGTAATAATCATATTCAAACTTTGGTTCAATTTCTATAACTATAACAATCTTATTTCAAATGATGATCTTACTTGAACTTGTTTTCGTGTCATGATTCTGCTTCAAGAACTTCGAGCCATCCAAGGATCCATTGAAGCTAGATCAATTTTTCTCTTTTCCAGTAGGTTTATCCAAGGTACTTAAGGTAGTAATGATGTTCATAACATCATTCGATTCATACATATAAAGCTATCTTATTCGAAGGTTTAAACTTGTAATCACTAGAACATAGTTTAGTTAATTCTAAACTTGTTCGCAAACAAAAGTTAATCCTTCTAACTTGACTTTTAAAATCAACTAAACACATGTTCTATATCTATATGATATGCTAACTTAATGATTTAAAACCTGGAAACACGAAAAACACCGTAAAACCGGATTTACGCCGTCGTAGTAACACCGCGGGCTGTTTTAGGTTAGTTAATTAAAAACTATGATAAACTTTGATTTAAAAGTTGTTATTCTGAGACAATGATTTTTATTATGAACATGAAACTATATCCAAAAATTATGGTTAAACTCAAAGTGGAAGTATGTTTTCTAAAATGGTCATCTAGACGTCGTTCTTTCGACTGAAATGACTACCTTTACAAAAACGACTTGTAACTTATTTTTCCGACTATAAACCTATACTTTTTCTGTTTAGATTCATAAAATAGAGTTCAATATGAAACCATAGCAATTTGATTCACTCAAAACGGATTTAAAATGAAGAAGTTATGGGTAAAACAAGATTGGATAATTTTTCTCATTTTAGCTACGTGAAAATTGGTAACAAATCTATTCCAACCATAACTTAATCAACTTGTATTGTATATTATGTAATCTTGAGATACCATAGACATGTATACAATGTTTCGACCTATCATGTCGACACATCTATATATATTTCGGAACAACCATAGACACTCTATATGTGAATGTTGGAGTTAGCTATACAGGGTTGAGGTTGATTCCAAAATATATATAGTTTGAGTTGTGATCAATACTGAGATACGTATACACTAGGTCGTGGATTGATTCAACATAATATTTATCGGTTTATTTCTATACATCTAACTGTGGACAACTAGTTGTAGGTTACTAACGAGGACAGCTGACTTAATAAACTTAAAACATTAAAATATATTAAAAGTGTTGTAAATATATTTTGAACATACTTTGATATACATGTATATATTGTTATAGGTTCGTGAATCAACCAGTGGCCAAGTCTTACTTCCCGACGAAGTAAAAATCTGTGAAAGTGAGTTATAGTCCCACTTTTAAAATCTAATATTTTTGGGATGAGAATACATGCAGGTTTTATAAATGATTTACAAAATAGACACAAGTACGTGAAACTACATTCTATGGTTGAATTATCGAAATCGAATATGCCCCTTTTTATTAAGTCTGGTAATCTAAGAATTATGGAACAGACACCCTAATTGACGCGAATCCTAAAGATAGATCTATTGGGCCTAACAAACCCCATCCAAAGTACCGGATGCTTTAGTACTTCGAAATTTATATCATATCCGAAGGGTGTCCCGGAATGATGGGGATATTCTTATATATGCATCTTGTTAATGTCGGTTACCAGGTGTTCACCATATGAATGATTTTTATCTCTATGTATGGGATGTGTATTGAAATATGAAATCTTGTGGTCTACTATTATTATTTGATATATATAGGTTAAACCTATAACTCACCAACATTTTTGTTGATGTTTTAAGCATGTTTATTCTCAGGTGATTATTAAGAGCTTCCGCTGTCGCATACTTAAATAAGGACGAGATTTGGAGTCCATGTTTGTATGATATTGTGTAAAAACTGCATTCAAGAAACTTATTTTGTTGTAACATATTTGTATTGTAAACCATTATGTAATGGTCGTGTGTAAACAGGATATTTTAGATTATCATTATTTGATAATCTACATAAAGCTTTTTAAAACCTTTATCTATGAAATAAAGATTATGGTTTGTTTTAAAAATGAATGCAGTCTTCGAAAAACGTCTCATATAGAGGTCAAAACCTCGCAACGAAATCAATTAATATGGAATGTTTTTAATCAATAAGAACGGGACATTTCAATGATTTTGGTCATATCTCGAGTTGAATTTTGAGATTTCAAAATCAGAATATGTAATTAAATTTTGAATGAGTATGGTTTTTTTGATTTCTATAAAAGAATGTTTATTGTTGTGAAAGTAGGGAGTATAATGGATAATTTGCTGAATCAGATTCGAAGAATGTAATATATTATTTTTGAATTTATATATCTCTCGGTTATTACCTACCCGTTAAAAAAAAATTTCACAATTAATATTTTGTACAAAAGAATTTTATTACAGTCTTTATGAAAATATATATATGTATATTTTCTTCAGATGTAACATAGATTTAATGAGTTAATGTTAAATTAAACTCATTTGATTTACGGTTGAAACTAGAATTTAATGATCCCTAAAGGCATTAAAAAGTACATAACTTTTACGCAGTATTTCTTTAATGACATTGAAATTTTGAATCAATACTTCGTTATTTGTTGATGTATGATGTTCGGTTCGTGGAATTCTTGTGAATTTCGCAAAGTACGAATGATGTTATCTGAAAATTTTCGGGTACATCGATGATGAAAGTGTAAAATCAAATATATACTTGATTTATTATGAATTGGAATTTGTTGAATTGCGACAGAGATTGTAGTTAACGCTGGTTAAGTTGCGGCCGAAGGACGTACATTATTGCATATTTGTAATATGAATTAACCGAGTAGTTAAGATTCACACACAATAGTTTAGTACGGAAAGATTTATTTCAATATATATATATATATATATATATATATATATATATATATATATATATATATATATATATATATATATATATAATATACATATAATTTCTTGAGAGGGAATGAGTTAATTCTTCATAACTCGTTGATATAATATACACGTTATTGATTCGTAATGATGTCCACAGTGATTCTTGAACTGACGGAGTTTGTGATGTTATCGGTGTTGTTGATTCGGATGTTGACTGTACTGACGATGCTGGTAACTCTGACGGTACTGCTGATGCTGTTGGTAAAGCAAGTTTAGCTTGTTAATCACACACCATTTTTGTCAGGGTTTCTACTCTTCCTTCTATCATTTTTGGTTCGCTTAACTGATTTATGGTTAGGGCTAGATTAGATAATCTCTAAGACTTTAGAGATTACATAATCGCAGCAGAATGTTTCTCCAATGAAGTTATGAATTAATACTTCGTCAGTTATTGTTGTTGGTACTCCTTGGTATCTATGGTGCGTATGACATTGATGCTCGTGGGATAGATTGTGAAGTTGAGGTTTACGACGCGGTTGTGGTTGGAGGTGGTAATGGTACTGTTGGCGTTGATGATGGTGGTACTGGTTATGCTGCTGATGTTGCTGCTGGTGTTTGTAATCTCTGCACCATATTCTCCAAAGCCACTACCCGAGCGCGAAGCTCGTTGACTTCTTCTATTACACCGGGGTGATTGTCGGTTCGGACGAGCGGATAAATAAAATCTAAAATTTGATGTAATATATAATCGTGACGAGATACTCTGGAAATGAGCGAGAACATGGTGTTTCGGACAGGTTCGCCGGTAAGTGCTTCAGGTTCTTCGTCAAGAGGGCAATGTGGTGAATGGAAGGGATCACCTTCTTCTTGTCTCCAATGATTGAGGAGGCTACGAACCCATCCCCAATTCATCCAGAATAGGTGATGACTGATTAGTTGATCTATTCCGGTCACACTACTTTCGGAGCTTGAATGGGATTCCATTTCGGAATCTGAGTGACTTGAACTGATGACGAATTCCATTTCGTACGATTGGATAAAGAATTTTTTTTTTATGAAATGATTTTGGCTAACGGATGGTATTCTAATTACATAGAATATATATATATATATATATATATATATATATATATATATATATATATATATATATATATATATATATATATATATATATATATATATATATATAGATCAAAAGATTTCGTAGATTACGAAGGACTTTGTGGGATATGTCAGGCAAAGTTTAAAGTAACAGATATGATAAGATATGATTTAGCAGATATGCTAAGATATGAATTTTTGTCTATACACTATTCATGCAATCAATGCAGCAAGACGTGTCTTAGACTAAAAATGATAAGCAGGTAATTTCCCGAGGATGATAAGTAATTAATTTTCGACACAAAATGATAAGCAAAACTTTTGACATGCAGACACGGTCGAAGTCCAGACTCACTAATGCATCCTATCGACTTATCAGTTAGACACACTAATGCAGACCTGGTTCGCTAAAACCACCGCTCTGATACCAACTGAAAGGACCCGTTCATATACATTATAAACGATTCACAATAGTTGATTACATTGCGAGGTATTTGACCTCTATATGATACATTTTACAAACATTGCATTCGTTTTTAAAAGACAATCTTTCTTTACATCGAAAATTGATAGGCATGCATACCATTTCATAATATCCACTATCCAACTATAAATTGATTTAATAATAATCTTTGATGAACTCAATAACTCGAATGCAACGTTCTTCGAAATATGCTATGAAAGACTCCAAGTAATATCTTTAAAATGAGCAAATGCACAGCGGAAGATTTCTTTAACACCTGAGAATAAACATGCTTTAAAGTGTCAACCAAAAGGTTGGTGAGTTCATTAGTTTATCATAATCATTTATTTCCATCATTTTAATAGACCACAAGAATTTCATTTCCAGTTCTCATAAATATACGTCCCATGCATAGAGACAAAAATAATCATTCATATGGTGAACACCTGGTAACCGACATTAACTAGATACATATAAGAATATCCCCTATCATTCTGGGATCCTCCTTCGGACATGATATAAATTTCGATGTACTAAAGCATCCGGTACTTTGGATGGGGTTTGTTAGGCCCAATAGATCTATCTTTAGGATTCGCGTCAATTAGGGTGTCTGTTCCCTAATTCTTAGATTACTAGACTTTAATA
The DNA here is from genome assembly GCF_046630445.1 of Rutidosis leptorrhynchoides. Lineage (NCBI taxonomy): Eukaryota > Viridiplantae > Streptophyta > Magnoliopsida > Asterales > Asteraceae > Rutidosis > Rutidosis leptorrhynchoides. Next base: position 238,608,051 of record NC_092336.1, read on the forward strand.
AAAAGGGGCATATTCGATTTCGATAATTCAACCATAGAATGTAGTTTCAATTACTTGTGTCTATTTCGGCAAACATTTATAAAAGCGCATGTATTCTCAGTCCCAAAAATATAAAGGGTAAAAAGGCAAATGAAACTCACCATACTGTATTTCGTAGTAAAAATACATATAACGTCATTGAACAAGTGCAAGGTTGGCCTCGGATTCACGAACCTAAATTAATTATACATATTTATGTGTTGGTCAATATTTGTCTAACAAATTAGGTCAAGTCATAGTGTACCACAATCCTAATGCTCGAGACTAATATGCAAAAGTCAACAAAAGTAAATTTGACTCAAAATAATTTCCAAAAATCTATACATGATTAATATATAGTTTAAATATCGTTTTTTTATATTTTTAAATATTTTTAAAAGATTTATTGGAGTAAATAATATAATTTATTTATTAATAAATAAAATTTTATATTAAATTTATATAATAAAATATACTTTTATATATATTAAGTAATAAAATTTATAGGGTTCATTTAATATCATAAAGATAATATGATAGGTATTATTAAAGTAAGTTATTACACGTAGTAAAATATGTTTGTATCACATATTTATTTGATAAAATAATATCTATAATGATAGTAAGTAAAAGTTGTATTATTTTGTAATAATAATTATTATTATAAAAATATCAATATTTATAATTACTAAGATGACATTAGATAAAATGATAATTCTAATTATGATAACTTTAATATTTACGATAATTTTTAATATTATCTTTAAAATAATAATTCTATTTAAAATAATAATAATAATGATATTTTATAGTAACAATGACATTTCTATTAAAATGATATTTTTTGTTAAAATGATAGTTTTAATACTAACGATACTTTTAATAATAATAGTAATGATAAAAATAATAAGAACGATAATTTTATCTAAATCAATATCTTATAATATTTTAATTTCATCATGATACTCTTACCCATTATTTCCTAATCGTTTCGTTTAATAGCTTTTAATCGTCTTTTATATCGTGTTCATAATAATGATTATAATAGTAATAAAAATAATTAAGTGTTACAAATATTTGTTTTAATTACACTAATATTAATAATGATAGTTACTATAACATTATTAACGATAATACTAATAATTATCTTAATGATAATATAGTAATAATAATAATAACAATAACAATAACCATTTTTAAATAATGATATATATATATTAATAATGATAATAATAATAATAATACCAATAATAATAATAATAATAATAATAATAATAATAATAATAATAATAATAATAATAATTGGATAATAATAATAATACTAATTATAACTTTAACGATAATAACGATAGTAATAATAAAAAAAATAACAATTTTTAATGATAAATCCCTTTTATTGATAAAGATAATAATAATGATAATAATAAGATAAAACTAGAACGACGATAAAAATGACGATAATAATAATCATTTTTAATAAAAATATCGAAAATTCAATTGATTATAACTTCTAATCCGTTCATCGAAACTATTCGATATCTAAAGGAAAAGTTCTTAATTTTTCGCTAGCTTTCCAAGGACAAGCATATCTTATACCTTATCTCAACCGCAAGTGTAACTAATTCAACATTCAACCTAACCTGTCTAAGGGCAATATCAAAAGTACAAGCATGCATAATCCTAAATACTCGAGCACTAGTCAGGGATACACTATTAGTATGTAAAAGTTAAATTATGAGTACTCACGTATCAATATTGAGATTCAATATTGCAGGAAAGGTACGTAGACGCAACGGAAATGATAAACACTATATTGACCTCACGAGCATACCCATGAACCATACTCAATCACCTCCATAGCTATAACCCATAATTTCCTTAATCCTATCCCACTCGAAAAACAATTTCGAAATCACTCGGACAGCACTCCGTCGTAATATTTTATGTATATTAATAATATCTTGAAATAATACGCAGTAAATATATATATGTAAATCGATTGAGAGAGTTTAGAGAAAAATATTTTCAAGTTTCTATGAAATAATGAAACCTATTGAATTCTATTTATAATAGATTTTTGAATTATTAAAGTGAATTATTAAAGTATGAATTATTAAAGTGAATTATTAAATTATGAATTATTAAAGTGAATTATTAAAGTATGAATTATTAAAGTAAATTATTAAAGTATGAATTATTAAAGTGAATTATTAAAGTATGAATTATTAAAGTGAATTATTAAAGTTAAAGTAAAGTAAAAATAAAGTAAAGGTAAAGTTTAAGTATAGTAAAAGTATAAAACTATGTACGTATAATACGCGTATAAATATATATAATATTAATTTAAATCGTTATATATATAAAATAAAATATAAATATCATTATCTTTATCATACTAGTTAAGTAATGAGTTGTCAAAAGTGGTTCTAGATATTTATAAAAGTTATATACGTTTTAATAATAAAGTTCTTTTTAAACTGAAAACGTTTTTGTAAGTTTGAAACTAAATAGATCAATCGAGTCTTTATGAGATTCAATCTTCCACTATCCTTTGTCTAGTTCTCAATGATTGACAATTTGTTCTTATTTATAAATCACTTTACCATTTTCCGAATATTGTTAAAATGGAAAGATTTCTCAAATCAACGTGGGCCTTTCAACAGAGACTTGTAATCATAATTCAATATATCTGATAATTCAATCATTTGATCTTATCTTCTAATTCCATTGATAAACATTTTGAAACAGATACAATCATATAAAGTATTTAATCTAATATTTTGTTTACATTTCAAGTTATAATATATATACACATATACATATATAATCATATTCGTTTAATGGTTCGTGAATCGTTGGAACTTGGTCGAGGTTGAATGAATGTATGAACATAGTTTAAAATTCTTGAAATTTAACTTAACAAATATTGCTTATCGTGTCAGAAACATATAAAGATTAAAGTTTAAATTTGGTTGGAAATTTCCGGGTTGTCACATTCATCGCCACCATCATCACCAAAGTCATCACCTTCCTTCTCTCACCCTCTTCCATTTTTTTACAATACGCGATGTATTTTCTGTTGCTATCACCGGCGACAACCACTCGCCATACAATAAAATAACGACCACCATGAGACACCACCTCTACCTCCGATCAACCATCACCTCACTACCGTGAAAATAGCCACCACCACCACCAAGATTATCACCACCACCAAGACTCACGGATCATCTCTCTCTACTTTTCACTCTCTCTCTATTTTTTTTTCTTTTTCTTTCCGTCGTGATTATACCACATCTTCCAACACCCACGACAACCATATCACCATCATTAAACGCTGCTGCTCCTGCTGCAACTGTTTTCGAGTTCAACTGTCGTAAACTCAAAGTCACCATGGACTGAAAATGATATTTTTTTTTGAAACCCGTCACCACCACGGTCACCTACACACTGTCAGCACCACAACCTTATTCGTTGCTGTGTTTAAACGAAGAAGATGAAACATAAGCGAGTTTATGATGATGATGATGATGATGATGATGATGATGATGATGATGGAGGATAGTTATATTATTTTTTTTACGACGATGGTGAAATATATATATTTTTTTTCGATTGATATGATGATTATGATTATAATGATCATGGTGATCATGATAAGAATGATAAGATTACGATTGGATGAAGATATGAAATAGTTAAGATGATAATTTTGAGGTTGATGAATAGTTCTGGGTTTTAGTTTTAGAAGAAGAAGAAGAAGAAACAATTAAATATATAGGTTATATTTTTATTTCGGAGTATTAAAACAGATATGACAGAGTAGAAGAATGGTTTGGTGAATTATTGTTTAAGCGAGAGGTCCTGGGATCAAACCATGGCGGCTACAAAACATTTATTTATTTTTATGTGATGGGCCGAGAGTTTTGTATTCAGTTGGGCTTAAGAAACTACTTTGGGCCGAGACTTAAAAGATGGGATTATGATCCATTAATAAATTCTGGTAGTGTTTTGGTGGAATAAAATGAAAACAGAAAAATATGTATTAAATACATATAAAATACAAATAATAATAGAGAATCAAGGATAGATGGATGGTTAGGAGTGTTGATGGGTAAGCTAGAGGTCGCGTGTTCGAGTCCCGTCTCGGGCACTTTAAGTCATTTTAATGCTACAAAGGTATAACATATTGTTGCTATTATTATTTCCACTATTATTATTGTTGTTATTATTATTATTATTATTATTATTATTATTATTATTATTATTATTATTATTATTATTATTATTATTATTATTATTATTATTATTATTATTATTATTATCAAGACTAATAAAAAATATTAGTTATCACTTAATATTAGTAATATCTAAAAACTACAATTATGATTACTAGTAATATTGTTAAGTAATATTATTACTATCATATTAAAATTTATTATTATTTTCATTAAAATTTATACTTATATCAGTTTATAATTAATTATATTAACTTTATTATTACCAGTATTATAATTATTATTAGTATTATAATTATCATTATAATTATTATTATTTATATTATCATGAGTAATATTATTATGTAATTACTTAAATCCTTATCATAATAATCATTAACTGTAAAAATTAATATTATTATCACTAATGTTATTTTTATCACTAATAGAATTATTAACATTATTACCTTTATTAATAAATTAAGTATTATAATTATTTTTTTACCATACTTAATATTATTTTAGTATTGCTATAATTACTATTTTAACAAACAGATGATATATATACACACACACACACATATATATATATATATATATATATATATATATATATATATATATATATATATATATATATATATATATATATATATACTTATTATATATGACATAACATAATTGATATTTTTATATACAAAATAAATATATAAAACATATACATATTTATAAAAATAAATAATTAATAAATTTATATATATATATATATATATATATATATATATATATATATATATATTTATTCGATTACAATTATGTATATTAATAAATATACAAATAATATAGGTTCGTGAATCCAAGGCCAATCCTATACTTGTTCAATGTCGTCATATGTATTTTTACTACAAAATACATTAGGTGAGTTTCATTTGATCCCTTTTACTCTTTACATTTTTGGGCTGAGAATACATGCAAATGCTTTATTAACTGTTTTACAATATTTATATGCGTGAGTTTCATTAATCCCTTTTTAAATGCTTTTGCAATATATATTTTTGGGACTGAGAATACATGCGCTATTTTTATAACTGTTTTACGAAATAGACACAAGTAATTGAAACTACATTATATGGTTGAATGATCGAAATCGAATACGCCCCTTTTTATTAAGTCTGGTAATCTAAGAATTAAGGAACAGACACCTAATTGACGCGAACTCTAAAGATAGATCTATCGGGCCCAACAAGCCCCATCCAAACTACCAGATCCTTTAGTACTTCAAAATTTATATCATGTCCGAAGGAGGATCCCGGAATGATGAGGATATTCTTATATGCATATTGTGAATGTCGGTTACCAGGTGTTCAATCCATATGAATGATATTTTTGTCTCTATGCATGGGACGTATGTTTATGAGAAATGGAGATATGAAATCTTGTGGTCTATTAAAATGATGGAAATGATTATTTATGTTAAACTAATGAACTCACCAACCTTTTGGTTGACACTTTAAAGCATGTTTATTCTCAGGTACGAAAGAAATCTTCCGCTGTGCATTAGCTTATATTAGAGACATTACTTGGAGTCATTCATGACATATTTCAAAAGACGTTGCATTCGAGTCGTTGAGTTCATCAAGATTATTATTAAGTCAATTATAGTTAGATGTATTATGAAATGGTGTGCATGCCGTTAACTTTCGATGTAATGAAAGATTATCTTTTCAAAAACGAATGCAATGTTTGTAAAATGTATCATATAGAGGTCAAGTACCTCGCGATGTAATCAACCGTTGTGAATTGTTTATAATCGATATGGACTTCGTTCGGATGGATTAGGACGGGTCTTCACGGTTGGTATCAGAGCGGTGGTCGTAGCGAACCAGGTCTTGCATTAGTGTGTCTAACTAGTAGTCGTCATGATGCATTAGTGAGTCTGGACTTCGACCTGGTCTGCATGTCAAAAAGTTTTGCTTATCATTTTGTGTCGAAAATTATCTGCTTATCATTCTTAGTCTAGACACATCTTGCTGCATTGATTGCATGAATAGTGTATAGACAAGATTCATATATTAGCGTATCTGTTGGCGTATCCAGTAAATTCCTCCGTAATCTACGAAACCTTTTGTTCTATATATATGGATATTCTATGTAATTAAGAATATCATCCGTTAGCCAGAAAATCATTTCATATTTAAAAATTCTTTATTCAATCGTACGAAATGGAATTCGTCATTAGTTTAAGTCACTCGGATTCCGAAATGGAATCCCACTCAAGCTCTGAAAGCAGTGTGACCGGAATGGATCAACCAATCAGTCATCATCTATTCTGGATGAATTGGGGATGGGTTCGTAGCCTCCTCAATCATTGGAGACAAGAAGAAGGTGATCCTTTCTATCTGCCACATTGCCCTATTGGCGAAAAACCTGAAGCACTTACCGGTGAACCTGTTCGAAACACCATCTTTTCTCTCATTTCCAGAGTATCTCGCCACGATTATATACTATACCAAATTCTAGATTATATTTATCCGCTAGTCCGAACCAAAAATCACCCCGGTGTAATAGAAGAAATCAACGAGCTTCGCGCTCGGGTAGTGGCGTTAGAGAATATGGTGCGAAGGTTACAAACACCACCAGCAGCATAATCAGTACCACCACCAATGTCAACAGTACCATCACCACCACCAACATCAACATCCGCATCCCACACCTCAACATCTTAATCTATACCTCGAACATCAACGTCATACGCACCACGGATACCAAGGAGTACCAACAACAACAACATCATCACATGTCTCAACCTCGCAATCTATACCTCAAGCATAATCATCGTTCTACGAATCTTCTTATGAATCGATCTACATAAACTATCTTCGTCCTTCATGGTGATTATGTAATCTCTAATATTTTAGAGATTATGTACTCTAGTTCTAGCCATAAATCTGATGAGTTTAATATCACATTGACCCATTAAATCCATAATTACGTCTAAAGAAAATATATATGTATATATGTTTTCATAAAGATTGTAATTAAAATTTTTATTGTACAAACTGTTAATGGTGAAAATATTTTAACGGGTAGGTAATACCCGAGGAATATTTAGATTTCGCATTAATAAGTTACGCTGTACATTCTTCGAATCTGATTCAACAGTCATTTACTATCCTACTTGCAACCACAGCTATACGAATCCGTTCATCACAGAATAACCATTTTCATTCAATTTCATATTTGGATTTTGACCTATCAGAATCCGACAAGTGGCATAATGAAGAAAACATTGGACAAAATAAAATTTGTTAGAAACAAACAAATTAACTATGAGAAATTTTGTTAAGAATCCACGCTAACAAAATCCTAGCTAACTGTTCCTAGCTAACTGATTACATTTTATTTATCGCAATTTATTTTATCGCAATTTACATTCTCGCAATTTTATTTATCGTCATTAAATTTCTGTTATTTACTTTACGCACTTTATTTATTGTTATTTAATTTTCTGTTATTTATTTTATGCACTTTAAATATCGGGACACGTATACAAGGTTTTGACATATCATATAGACGCATCTATATATATTATTTGGAATCACCATAGACACTCTATATGCAGTAATGATCGAGTTCTCTATACAGGGTTGAGGTTGATTCTACAATAATACATATAGTTTGAGTTGTGATCGAGTCTGAGATGTATACGGGTCACGACACGTATTAATTAATTCGAATATTATATATTAAACTATATATGAATTATTGGACTGTCAACTGTGGACTATTGACTGTGGACTAATAACATTGGACAATTAAAATGAATTAAAATATTGATTATAACATATGAAACTAAACAATTCTTCAAGTTGCCACTTGATTTCGTCTTAAACATCATTTGTATCTTCACGATTACATTCTGCGTTCAAACCTTTCATGATTCTTGAAAACACCTCAATCGAGAGGATGAACCAACCGCACTTCATTTACGGGAGAAAAGATTGATGCATAAAGTGATGCACCTAAAAACACTCAGAACCCGAGTAAATGTTTAACACGTAGCTGTGCTAATTCCTTTAGCGTTATTATTACCGAAAATAACTTTGCATCTGCTGTTCGAGATAGCCAGTTTTGTCACAGCTCCAGCAAGACAACTTCGACTTTTCGTACGAAACAACCTTATTATAACGTTGATATATACGCGTGCTCTTTTATTGTTACCAGGGAACCTTTCATATTCCACCATATTACCATCAGCGTTTAATCATCTAAAAACACAATTTTCCTGAAACCACCTCGGATTAATAACCGATGATTCAGATATCATAGCATTAAATGCAGAGGAAACAGAAAAATGGTAGATGGTCTAAACGACCAAAAGTATGATGATAAAGAAAGGAATGTTAGGAACGCTCTATAGAAAATTGGGTATTGAAAAACAGATTGAGCTACCCACGAAGGAGACCAAGGACAAATACAAGGACCAAACCCTATATTCAAAGGATTCAGGTAATTCTGGATCCGTTGAAATCTTTAGAGAATATCTTTCTCTGAAGTCATGTTAAAATCTTGCGGAAAATTTTTCTCCATCAACTATCGAACTTAGAAATTCCAAAATATCATCATCAATATCTTCGATATTTCTGAGGATATTTTCATAAATATTCTCGTCCGAAATTATATACCTCTTCGTGCTTCCTGTGTATCATTATATTGGAAACATTCAATAGAAAATTTAGTACAGAAAAGCGGATTATGCGAAACTATGAAGGAAGCCGTGGACAAATCACAAGGAATAAGTTTGACTTCAAAGAAACCAAATGATTCTGTTTCTGATGAAATCTTTAGCGAATACCTTGCTTCTGAATCTAAACCCTTACGGATAAATCTTCTTTATCACCCATCGATATTAGAAATTCCAAGATATCATCGTATATCCATTTATAAATATCCTCCATATTTCTGAAGATATTTTCATAACTATTCTTATCTGAAATCATTTATCTCTTTGTGCTATCAGTGTTACATCATATAGAAACTGTTAGTTTCTATATTCTGTAAACTTTCAAGCTTAAAATACGAATGTTATTGAAGTAATGTTGGGAACTGATGCATGAGTTAGTATAATATGATGACACTTGATCAACGTGATTATATTACAGTAAGTAATGCCGAGTTTCTAATGGAACGTGATAATTCACAGATCATAACGTTATCATGTGCCATGTTACATAACTCTTTCATTCTGCTTAACTTCTGAACATATCAAGAAAATATGTTCTTGATAGTTCTATTCTCAGTGATTCCGGTAATTTAACCAATCAAATCGTGCTATCACATTCCTTTCTGCTTAGAACGTTATGATCAATCGAAACGCTATATCTATGAATTCTGGACCATTATTCGCTTGACTTGAATTCGGGAAGAGAAAAACAAGAGCATGGAGCTCCGAAACATAATAAGGAATATAAAGCCAATTACAAACACAGAAATCACAAACCGTGTACATCAATGTGTATAGCAACATAAAGACACGGGAGAATTAAAAACACTATAACCCCAAGGGCGAAGTAGAAGTAAGCAGATTCTTCTGGTGGAAGTTGGAAAAGGAGAATGATTGTTAAGATAGTAAGGATAAGGACATGAATCAGAACTGGATTAAGCATTTTCACAATCTTTTAAATTTGGAAATCGAGTACCGAAGTGGTAAAAACTAATGGAACGGAAAAGGTAAATTTATAATGGAAGCATCCGACAGAGCAATCAAGGCAGATGACCGCATCTAATTAAAGAGATCTTAATTTTCATAAATCCCGAAGAATCGGATCTTATAGATATTCAAGATTTTCTTTAAATCCCATGAATTCCGGAATTCAATCGTAACTACGTCAAAAGTTATGGAAAATCTCCACTTCTTCATCTCGATCTTTTGTGATAGCTTCATTCATACGTTTCGATTAATCGAATCATTTTATCCATATTACTTAATGATGATAAAACTCTATTTATCAACTCATATTCGTCATGAAAACATTTTTATTGTTAACCATGACCACCTCACTCAAATTTCGGGACGAAATTTCTTTAACGGATAGGTACTGTGACGACTCGGGAATTTCCGACTAAATTTAAACTTAATCTTTATATGATTTTGATACGATAAGCAAAGTACGTGATGTTGAGTCCAGAAAATTTTGAAACGATGTTCATATATTCAATTGACTTTCGACTGTTCCTGATGATTCACGAACCATTGCTTGTAAATATGTGGATATATATAAATATGTGTATATATAAATATATGTATAATATATATAATAACTAGAACGTTAATAAACTATTATATACACTGATAGGTATTAATAAATATGTACAATAAAATACATTGTAATAAAAACTATTATTTTATATGTATATTTCTTGTATATATATATATTGTTATATTTAATTTAATTATTTAATATATACTTATTTGCGTAGTAAATTTTGTTATTTAAAAATGTTTATATATATACATAGCGTATATTGAATATAATTAATTATGAGTTTAAATGGTAAACGTCTGTAGTTTTCGGTTGACATTTAATTATTTTTAAAATAGGTCTAATATATATATATATATATATATATATATATATATATATATATATATATATATATATATATATATATATATATATATATATGAACTTTTAAAATAAAAGTTGTTCCAAAATTTGAATAAAAAGATAATAGTTTTGATAAATATTGTTTTTACCTTTTCGAACTAAGTTTTTGTACTCCGTACATATAATTTGGAACAGAAAATAAATAATTTTCGAACCTTTTTGATCAGGTTTCAAACAGGTAATGAGTGAAATAATTAATTATATTTAATCTAAAAATTTAGAATTTTTAGGAACACTTTTATAGGCTAACTGTTTAGCAATGGACACGATAGTACCCTTAAATTAAAAATATAAAAGTGTCGGTAATATGAAACAAAATAGGGAGGCTGCTACTTTTCTTTTAATCACATGAGTTATTATTAAATTATATTATATTATAACTACTAGTTGAAACTGTGCATAACTTGGATATTGGATTACTGTACTAATTTGTCTAACACTTATATGAATCTATAATATATATACACATCACTTACATATAGAAATTAACTCAGACAACTATCTTCATACTTCTCCTTTCTTATATCTTTTATCATAAATTCATGTATTTCTTCTGTGCTGCTGTTTGGGTTCTAAAACAAGGTCGAGAAACCACCCATGATCACCCTTCGGTTAACCATCTCCCCGGCCACCACCAACACTGAATACCACTTTCATCACCACCATCATCACCAAAGTCATCACCTTCCTTCTCTCACCCTCTTCCATTTTTTTTACAATACGCGATGTATTTTCTGTTGCTATCACCGACGACAACCACTCGCCATACAATAAAATAACGACCACCATGAGACACCACCTCTACCTACGATCAACCATCACCTCACTACCGTGAAAACAGCCACCACCACCACCAAGACTCACAGATCATCTCTCTCTACTTTTCACTCTCTCTATTTTTTTTCTTTTTCTTTCCGTCGTGATTATACCACATCTTCCAACACCCACGACAACCATAACACCATCATTAAACGCTGCTGCTCCTGCTGCAACTGTTTTCGAGTTCAACTGTCGTAAACTCAAAGTCACCATGGACTGAAAACAATATTTTTTTTAAACCCGTCACCACCACGGTCACCTACACACTGTCAGCACCACAACCTTATTCGTTGCTGTGTTTAAACGAAGAAGATGAAACATAAGCGAGTTTATGATGATGATGATGATGATGATGATGGAGGATAGTTATATTATTTTTTTTTACGACGATGATGAAATATATATTTTTTTTTTCCGATTGATATGATGATTATGATTATAATGATCATGGTGATCATGATAAGAATGATAAGATTACGGTTGGATGAAGATATGAAATAGTTAAGATGATAATTTTAAGGTTGATGAATAGTTCTGGGTTTTAGTTTTAGAAGAAGAAGAAGAAACAATTAAATATATAGGTTATATTTTTATTTCGGAGTATTAAAACAGATATGATAGAGTAGAAGAATGGTTTGGTGAATTGTTGTTTAAGCGAGAGGTCCTGGGATCGAACCATGGTGGCTACAAAAAATTTATTTATTTTTATGTGATGGGCCGAGAGTTTTGTATTCAGTTGGGCTTAAGAAACTACTTTGGGCCGAGACTTAAAAGATGGGATTATGATCCATTAATAAATTCTGGTAGTGTTTTGGTGGAATAAAATGAAAACAGAAAAATATGTATTAAATACATATAAAATACAAATAATAATAGAGAATCAAGGATATATGGATGGTTAGGAGTGTTGATGGGTAAGCTAGAGGTCGCGTGTTCGAGTCCCGTCTTGGGCACTTTAAGTCATTTTAATGCTACAAAGGTATAACATATTGTTGCTATTATTATTTCCACTATTATTATTGTTATTATTATTATTATTATTATTATTATTATTATTATTATTATTATTATTATTATTATCAATACTAATAAAAATATTAGTTATCACTTAATATTAGTAATATCTAAAAACTACAATTATGATTACTAGTATTATTGTTAAGTAATATTATTACTATCATATTAAAATTTATTATTATTTTCATTAAAATTTATACTTATATCAGTTTATAATTAATTATATTAACTTTATTATTACCAGTATTATAATTATTATTAGTATTATAATTATCATTATAAGTATTATTATTTATATTATCATGAGTAATATTATTATGTAATTACTTAAATCCTTATCATAATAATCATTAACTATAAAATTAATATTATTATCACTAATGTTATTTTTATCACTAATAGAATTATTAACATTATTACCTTTATTAATAAATTAAGTATTATAATTATTATTTTTACCATACTTAATATTATTTTAGTATTGTTATAATTACTATTTTAACAAACAGATGACATATATACATATATATATATATATATATATATATATATATAAATAATTATTATATATGACATAACATAATTGATATTTTTATATACAAAATAAATATATAAAACATATACATATTTATAAAAATACATAATTAATAAATTTATATATATATATATATATATATATATATATATATATATATATATATATATATATATATATATATATATATATATATATATATATATATATATATATATATATATATATATATATATATATATATATTTGTTCGATTACAATTATGTATATTAATAAATATACAAATAATATAGGTTCGTGAATCCAAGGCCAATCCTATACTTGTTCAATGTCGTCATATGTATTTTTACTACAAAATACATTAGGTGAGTTTCATTTGATCCCTTTTACTCTTTACATTTTTGGGCTGAGAATACATGCAAATGCTTTATTAACTGTTTTACAATATTTATATGCGTGAGTTTCATTAATCTCTTTTTAAATGCTTTTGCAATATATATTTTTGGGACTGAGAATACATGCGCTGTTTTTATAACTGTTTTACAAAATAGACACAAGTAATTGAAACTACATTATATGGTTGAATGATCGAAATCAAATATGCCCCTTTTTATTAAGTCTGGTAATCTAAGAATTAGGGAACAGACACCCCAATTGACGTGAACTCTAAAGATAGATCTATCGGGCCCAACAAGCCCCATCCAAAGTACCGGATGCTTTAGTACTTCAAAATTTATATCATGTTCGAAGGAGGATCCCGGAATGATGGGGATATTCTTATATGCATATTGTGAATGTCGGTTACCAGGTGTTCAATCCATATGAATGATATTTTTATCTCTATGCATGGGACGTATGTTTATGAGAAATGGAGATATGAAATCTTGTGGTCTATTAAAATGATGGAAATGATTATTTATGTTAAACTAATGAACTCACCAACCTTTTGGTTGACACTTTAAAGCATGTTTATTCTCATGTACGAAATAAATCTTCCGCTGTGCATTAGCTCATATTAGAGACATTACTTGGAGTCATTCATGACATATTTCAAAAGACGTTGCATTCGAGTCATTGAGTTCATCAAGATTATTATTAAGTCAATTATAGTTAGATGTATTATGAAATTGTATGCATGCCGTTAACTTTCGATGTAATGAAAGATTGTCTTTTCAAAAACGAATGCAATGTTTGTAAAATGTATCATATAGAGGTCAAGTACCTCGCGATGTAATCAACTGTTGTGAATCGTTTATAATCGATATGGACTTCGTCCGGATGGATTAGGACGGGTCTTCACAATAACATCATTCGATTCATATATATATATATATATATATATATATATATATATATATATATATATATATATATATATATATATATTCGAATATCTAAACTTGTAATCACTAGAACATAGTTTAGTTAATTCTAAACTTATTCGCAAACAAAGTTAATCCTTCTAACTTAACTTTTAAAATCAACTAAACACATGTTCTATATCTATATGATATGCTAACTTAATGATTTAAAACCTGGAAACACGAAGAACACCGTAAAACCGGACATACGCCGTCATAGTAAAATCGGGGGCTGTTTTGGTTTAGATAATTAAAAACTATGATAAACTTTGATTTAAAAGTTGTTCTTCTGGGAAAATAATTTTTCTTACAAACATGAAACTATATCCAAAAATCATAGTTAAACTCAAAGTGGAAATATGTTTTTCAAAATGGTCATCAAGACGTCATTTTTTAGACTGAAATGACTACCTCTACAAAAATGACTTATAAACTGTATTTCTGACTATAAACCTATAATTTTTCTGTTTAGTTTCATAAAATATAGTTCAATATGAAACCATAGTAGGTTGATTCATTCAAAACGGATTTAAAACGAAGAAGTTATGGGTAAAACAAAATTGATTAAAAATGGTTAATTTGACTACGGGATGAATTGACAAAAATCTATACTAACCATATCCTAAATAACTTATATTGTATTATACATATATTCTAACATATATTATGTAATCTTGATAGACCATAGACACGTATACTATGTTTTGAAATATTATATCGACGGCATCTATATATATTATTTGGAACAACCATAGACACTCTATATATGCGGTAATGTTCGAGTTAGCTATACAGGGTTGAGGTTGATTCCAAAATAATATATATACTTTTAGTTGTGATCAAGTCTGAGACTTGTATACACTGGGTCGTGGATTGATTCGAGATAATAGATATTGATTTACTTCTGTACTACTAACTGTGGACAACTAACTGTGGACTACGAACGCTGGACTGTTAACTTAACAAACTTAAATCGTTAAAACATAATAAAACATATTGTGAATATATTTCGATCATACTTTGATATATATGTATATATTTGTTATAGGTTCGTGAATCGACCCGTGGCCAAGTCTTATTTCCGACGAAGGAAAAGTCTGTGAAAGTGAGTTATAGTCCCACTTTAAAAATCTAATATTTTCGGGATGAGAATACATGCCGTTTTATAAATGTTTTACAACATAGACACAAGTACTTGAAACTATATTCTATGATTGAATCATTATACCGGATATCACCCTTTCAGCTTGGTAGCCTAAGAATTTGGGAACAGACCCCCAAATTGACACGAATCCTGAAGATAGATCTATGGGCCTAACGAACCCCATCCATGTTATGGATGCTTTAGTACTTCGATTTTATATACAGATGAGTGTACCTCTATATTGGGGATATTCTAGATGCATTTGTTAATGTCGGTTACCATGTGTTCATCATGTGAATAATTTTTATGCAGATTGCATGTTGTTTATGAGATATGGAAATATGAAATCTTATGGTCTATTATTACGATTTGATAAATATATAGGTTAAACCTATAACTCACCAACATTTTTGTTGACGTTTTAAGCATGTTTATTCTCAGGTGATTATTAAGAGCTTCCGCTGTTGCATGCTAAATAAAGACAAGATTGGAGTCTGCATGCTTGTATAATATTTTTTAAAAACTGCATTCGAAGACTTAAGTTGATGTGTAATATTATTGTAAACCATTATATAATGGTCGTGTGATAACGCTATATTTTAGATTATCATTATTTGATAATCGTCGTAATGTTTTTAAAACCTTTAACGATAAAATAAAGATTATGGTTGTTTTAAAAATCGAAAACAGTCTTTGGAAAACGTCTCATATAGAGGTCAAAACCTCGCAACGAAATCAATTAATATGAAACGTTTATAATCATTATGAACGGGACATTTCATGATGTTCGCTTCTCACCAAATTGAGAAAAAGAACATCAGACTGCAACTTCTTAATAAAACATTCCCACAGGTGACGGATTCAGTAGTTGGGGTGAGAAATAAGGTTTTTAACTTGTTACGGGGCTGTTGGATATTTCGTAACCCCCGTCCTTTTGATGACGTTACAACGTACTGCCTTGCCAACGGCCACAACGGTTATTTCCCACTTGATCAAGGATGGGAAATAGTATTAGTAAAACCCGAATGCATGACTTGTTTCTGGTCTTATGAATTACGTGTCTTCATTGCCTTCACTGAACAATTTGAGCTTCACTAAAATTGTCTTCACAGCTGCTTAGTATCAAAGTTATTATGTGCTATATTTCATGCTGTATGTAAATTAACGGTATTGTATGATTGTATGATATTATATCGAAAGTTTAAGCATGAAATGTTAATGAATTAAGTTTTTCATGATAGAATATTATTTCGATAGTAGTAGTTAATTTTTGCACTAGCTATTAAGTATGAACTTTAACGGGTAGGTACTACCCGAACTAAAATTATAAAATGCTAATATGAAGAAAAGGCTTTTATAAATAAGTTCATATTATGCTACGAAATACTATTAACTACTCCTAATATTCTATATGATTAACTTAACTCTTTTGGCTATTTTTGAAGGAAATGGCATCGACTACTCGACAGAACTTAAATATGAACGAAGAAGATTTCCGTGCATTCCTTGCTGCAAACATAGCCGCAGTACAGGCTGCAATGCAAAACAACAACAATAACTCAAGATCTAGCAGTGGAGTTAACTCCACAGGAAACCGTGTAAGATGCTCCTACAAGGCTTTCACTGCCTGTAAGCCTCTGGAATTCGACGGGACTAAAGGACTAGTCAGACTGAAATGTTGGACCGAGAAGGTCAAATCTGTGTTTTCTATAAGCAAATGTGCTGAAGAAGACAAGGTAAAGTACGCCACTTATACCTTCACAGGTACTGCATTAACATGGTGGAACACCTATCTCGAACAAGTGGGACAAGATGCTGCTTACACACTACCATGTTCAGCATTCAAACACTTGATGAATGAGCAGTACCGTCCCAGGAACGAGGTCAATAAGCTCAAGGAAAAGCTTAGAGGATTACGAACATAGGGGTTCGATATTACCACATACGAACGACGATTCACATAGTTGTGCCTATTGTGTCCAGGAGTGTTCGAGGATGAAGAGGAGAAGATCGACGCATTTGTAAAAGGACTACCAGAAAGGATTCAGGAGGATGTGAGTTCAAACAAGCCCACCTCCATACAAAAGGCAAGTCGACTGGCTCACAAACTCAAAAATCAGATTGAGGGAAGAATTAAAGAGCAGGCGGCTGAAGAGGCCAAAATGAAGCAAGTCAAGAGAAAGTGGGAAGAAAATAGTGACAAGGGTCACCAATCCAACAGCAACAACAATCGTTATAATAACCACAGCAATCGCAACAACAATCACAATCCCAACAACTATCTCAATAACAAAAATGGCAACCAAAATCAGAGAATTCCGTGCAAAAGGTGTGAAGGGTACCATCCGACTACTTACTATTCGGTATCATGTACCAAGTGTAAGAGAAAGGGGCATAGTGCAACAAAGTGTGAAGTTTACGGACCAGGGATTAATGGAATAGAAAATGCCGACATTACTTGTTTCAGATGCGGGAAAAAGGGCCATTACAAAAGTAAGTTTCCCAACCAGGGGAATAATAATGGTCAACGCCGAGGAAGAGTTTTCAATATTAATGCAGCAGAAGCACAGGAAGACCCAGAGCTTGTTACGGGTACGTTTCTTATCAATGAAAAACCTGCTTATGTTTTATTTGATTCGGGTGCAAATAGAAGCTATATGAGTAGAGATTTTTGTGCCAAATTAAGTTGTCCATTAATGCCTTTGGATAATAAATTTTTACTCGAATTAGCAAACGGTAAATTAATTGCAGCAGATAAAATATGTCGGAATCGAGAAATTAAACTAGTTAGCGAAACGTTTAAGAATGATTTGATATCAGTAGAGTTAGGGAGTTTTGATGTGATAATTGGCATGGACTGGTTGAAAGAGGTGAAAGCATAGATCGTTTGTTATAAAAATGTGATTCGCATTATGCGCGAAAAGAGAAAACCCTTAATGGTGTACGGAGAGAAGAGCAACATGAAGTTAAATCTTATTAGTAATTTGAAGGCACAAAAGCTAATAAGAAAAGGTTGCTATACCGTTCTAGCACACATCAAAGAAGTCAAACCCGAAGAAAAGAATATTGATGATGTTCCAGTCGCAAAAGAATTTCCCGATGTATTTCCAAAAGAATTACCGGGACTACATCCACATCGATCCGTTGAATTTCAAATAGATCTTGTACCCGGGGCTGCACCGATAGCTCGTGCGCCATACAGACTCGCACCCAGTGAAATGAAGGAACTCTATAGCCAATTACAAGAACTTTTAGAGGGTGGTTTCATTCGACCAAGTACATCACCGTGGGGAGCTCATGTTTTGTTTGTCAAAAAGAAGGATGGTACATTCAGGTTGTGTATCTACTACAGAGAGTTGAACAAACTTACCATCAAGAACCGTTATCCACTACTGAGAATCGACGACTTATTTGATCAACTTCAAGGCTCATCGATTTATTCGAATAACGATTTACGATCCGAATATCATCAAATGCGGGTGAAGGAGGAGGATATTCTGAAGACTGCTTTTAGAACACGTTACGGTCATTATGAGTTTATGGTTATACCATTTGGATTAACTAATGCACCAGCTGTATTCATGGACCTCATGAACCGAGTGTATGGACCATATATTGACAAGTTTGTCATTGTGTTCATCGATGACATACTTAGTTACTCTAAAAATGATCAAGAGCACGAAGAACATTTGAGAAAAGTGCTAGAATTGTTAAAAAAAGAAAAACTGTACACCAAGTTTTCAAAGTGTGCATTTTGGTTGAAAGAAGTTCAATTCCTCGGTCACATAGTGAGTAAAGAAGTTATTCAGGTTCATCCAGCAAAGATTGAAACCGTTGAGAAATGGGAAACCCCGAAAACTCCGACGCAGATACGCCAATTTTTAGGATTGGCTAGTTACTACAGAAGATTCATCCAAGATTTTTCCAAAATAGCAAAACCCTTGACTGCATTAACGCATAAAGGGAAGAAATTTGAATGGAAGGATGAACAAGAGAAAGCGTTTCAATTGTTGAAGAAAAAGTTAACAACGACACCTATATTGTCACTGCCTGAAGGGAGTGATGATTTTGTGATCTATTGTGACGCATCAAAGCAAGGTCTCGGTTGGGTATTAATGCAACGAAAGAAAGTAATTGCTTATGCATCTAGACAACTGAAGATCCATGAACAGAATTATACGACTCACGATTTGGAATTGGGTGCTGTTGTTTTTGAATTAAAAATATGGAGGCATTACTTATATGGGGTTAAATGTACCATATATACCGACAACAAAAGTCTCCAACATATATTTGATCAAAAACAACTGAACATGAGGCAACGTAGGTGGATTGAGCTGTTAAATGATTACGATTTTGAGATTCGCTACCACCCGGGAAAGGTAAATGTGATAGCCGACGCCTTAAGTAGAAAAGACAGGGAACCTAATTGAGTAAAAGCTATGAATATAATTATTCATACTAACCTTACTACTCGAATAAAAGAGGCGCAACAAGAAGTTTTGAAAGAAGGGAATTTGAAGAAGGAAATACCCAAAGGATTATAGAAACATCTTAATATTCGGGAAGATGGAACCCGGTATAGGGCTGAAAAAATTTGGGAACCAAGGTTTGGAGACGTGAGGGAAATGGTACTTAGGGAGGCAGATAAAACCAGATATTCAATACACCCTGGAGCTGGAAAGATGTACCAAGATCTCAAGAAACACTTTTGGTGGCTGGGTATGAAAGCCGATATCGCCACATATGTAGGAGAATGTTTGACGTGTTCTAAGGTCAAAGCTAAACATCAGAAACCATCAGGTCTACTTCAACAACCTGAAATCCCAGAATGGAATTGGGAAAACATTACCATGGATTTCATTACTAAATTGTCAAGGACTGCAAGTGGTTATGATACTATTTGGGTAATAGTCGATCGTCTCACCAAATCAGCACACTTTCTACCAATGCGAGAAGATGATAAAATGGAAAAGTTAGCATGACTATACTTGAAGGAAGTCATCTCCAGACACGTAATACCAATCTCTATTATCTCTGATAGGGATGGTAGATTTGTTTCAAGGTTTTGGCAAACGTTACAACAAGCATTGGGAACTCGTCTAGATATGAGTACTGCGTATCATCCACAAACCAATGGGCAGAGTGAAAGGATAATACAGACTCTTGAATGAAATGTCCCGTTCATATTGATTATAAACGTTCCATATTAATTGATTTTGTCGCGAGGTTTTGACCTCTATATGAGACGTTTTTCAAAGACTGCATTCATTTTTAAAACAACCATAACCTTTATTTTATCGATAAAGGTTTAAAAAGCATTACGTAGATTATCAAATATTGATAATCTAAAATATACCGTTTACACAAGACCGTTACATAATGGTTTACAATATGAATATATTACATCAAAAATAAGTTTCTTGAATGCAGTTTTACATAATATCATACAAACATGGACTCCAAATCTTGTCCTTATTTTAGTATGCAACAGCGGAAGCTCTTAATAATCACCTGAGAATAAACATGCTTAAAACATCAACAAAAATGTTGGTGAGTTATAGGTTTAACCTATATATTATCAAATCATAATAATAGACCACAAGATTTCATATTTCAATACATCTCATACATAGAGATAAAAATCATTCATACGATGAACACCTGGTAACCGACATTAACAAGATGCATATAAGATATCACCATCATTCCGGGACATCCATCGGACATGATATAAAAACTCAAAGTACTAAAGCATCTGCTACAACGGATGGGGTTTGTTGGGCCTAATAGATCTATCCTTAGGATTCGCGTCAATTAGTAGACTGGTTTACTAATTCTTAGATTACCAAGTAAAAGGGGCATATTCGGCTTCGATCGTTCAACCATAGAAAGTAGTTTCATGTACTTGTGTCTATTTTTTAAAACATTTATAATGCTGCATGTATTCTCATCCCAAAAATATTAGATTTTAAAAGTGGGATTATAACTCACTTTCACAGATTTTTACTTCGCTAGGAAGTAAGACTTGGCCTCTGGTCGATTCACGAACCTATAACAAATATGTACATATATATCAAAGTATGTTCAAAATATATTTACAACATTTCTAATACGTTTTAATGTTTTAAGTTTATTAAGTCAGCTATCCTCGTTAGTAACCTATAACTAGTTGTCCATAGTTAGATATACAGAAATAAATTGATATATATTATCTTGACCCAATCCACGACCCAGTGTATACACGTCTCTGGCTAGATCACAACTCAAAGTATATATATTTTTGGAATCAACCTCAACCCTGTATAGCTAACTCCAACAATACTGCATATAGAGTGTCTATGGTTGTTCTAAATAATATATATAGATGGGTCGATATGATATGTCAAAACAGTTGCATACGTGTCTATGGTATCCGAAGATTACATAATATATTAGAATATATGTATTATACAATATAAGTTAGCTAGGATATGATTAATATAGATTTGTTACCAATTTTCAAGTAGCTACAACAAGTAAAAATATCCAATCTTGTTTTACCCATAACTTCTTCGTTTTAAATCCGTTTTGAGTGAATCCAATTGCTATAGTTTAATATTGAACTTAAGTTTATGAATCTATACAGAAAAAGTATAAGTTTATAGTCATAAATACAGGTTACAAGTCATTTTTGTAAAGGTAGTCATTTCAGTCGAAAGAACGACGTCTAGATGACCATTTTGGAAAACATACTTCCACTTTGAGTTTAATCATGATTTTTGGAAATAGTTTCATGTTCATAAGAAAAATCATTTTCCCAAAAGAACAACTTTTAAATTAAAGTTTATCATAGTTTTTAATTAACTAACCCAAAATAGCCTGCGGTGTTACTACGACGGCGTATATCCAGTTCTACGGTATTTTTCATGTTTTCAGGTTTTAAATCATTAAGATAGCATATCATATAGATATAGAAAATGTGTCTAGTTGATTTTAAAAGTCAAGTTAGAAGGATTAACTTTTGTTTGCGAACAAGTTTAGAATTAACTAAACTATGTTCTAGTGATTTCAAGTTTAAACCTTCGAATAAGGTAGTTTTATATATATGAATCGAATGATGTTATGAACATCATTACTACCTCAGGTTTTGTGAATAAACCTACTGGAAATGAGAAAAATAGATCTAGCTTCAAAGGATCCTTGGATGGCTTGAAAGTTCTTGAAGCAGAATCATGACACGAAAACAAGTTCAAGTAAGATTTCTACTCGAAATAAGATTTTTATAGTTATAGAAATTGAATCAAAGTTTGAATATGAGTATTACCTTGTATTAGAAAGATATCTTACTGTAATAAGAAAGATTTTTTGAGGTTGGATGATCACTTTACAAGATTGGAAGTAAGCTAGCAAACTTGGAAGTATTCTTGATTTTATGAAACTAGAACTTATAGAATTTATGAAGAACACTTAGAACTTGAAGATAGAACTTGAGATAGATGAATTTGATGAAGAAAATTGAATAATGAAAGTATTTGTAAGTGTTTTTGGTCGTTGGTATATGGATTAGATATAAAGGATGTGTAATTTTGTTTACATGTAAATAAGTCATGAATGATTACTAATATTTTTGTAATTTTATGAGATATTTCATGCTAGTTGCAAAATGATGGTTCCCACATGTGTTAGGTGACTCACATGGGCTGCTAAGATCTGTTCATTGGAGTGTATATACCAATAGTACATACATCTAAAAGTTGTGTATTGTACGAGTACGAATACGGGTGCATACGAGTAGAATTGTTGATGAAACTGAACGAGGATGTAATTGTAAGCATTTTTGTTAAGTAGAAGTATTTTGATAAGTTTCTTGAAGTCTTTCAAAAGTGTATGAATACATATTAAAACATTATATGTATATACATTTTAACTGAGTCGTTAAGTCATCGTTAGTCGTTACATGTAAATGTTGTTTTGAAACCTTTAGGTTAACGATCTTGTTAAATGTTGTTAACCCATTGTTTATTATATCTAAAGAGATGTTAAATTATTACATTATCATGATATTATGATATATTAATATATCTTAGTATGATATATATACAGTTAAATGTTGTTACAACGATAATCGTTACATATATGTCACGTTTCGAAATCATTAAGTTAGTAGTCTTGTTTTTACATATGTAGTTCATTGTTAATACACTTAATGACATGTTTGCTTATTATTTATCATGATTAAAAATAGTGTATCAATATCTTAATATGATTCATATGTATTTAGTAAGACGTTGTTATAACGATAATCGTTATATATATCGTTTCGAGTTTCTTAATTCAATAAACTCAATTTTATGTATATAACTTATTGTTAAAATATCTAATGAGATACTTACTTATCATAATATCATGTTAACTATATATATAATCATATATATGTCATCATATAGTTTTTACAAGTTTTAACGTTCGTGAATCACCGGTCAACTTGGGTGGTCAATTGTCTATATGAAACCTATTTAAATTAATCAAGTCTTAAAAATTTTAATTGCTTAACCTGTTGGAAAAACTTAATCATGTAAATAAAAATTTCATTTAATATATATAAACATGGAAAAGTTTGGGTCACTACAGTACCTACCCGTTAAATAAATTTTGTCCCGAAATTTTAAGCAGTTGGAGGTGTTGACGTATCTTCTGGAAATAAGTGCGGGTATTTCTTCTTCATCTGATCTTCTCATTCCCAGGTGAACTCGGGTTCTCTACGAGCATTTCATCGAACTTTAACAATTGGTATCTTGTTTTGCTTAAGTCTTTTAACCTCATGATCCATTATTTCGACGGGTTCTTCGACGAATTGAAGTTTTTTGTTGATTTGGATTTTGTCTAACGGAATAGTGAGATTTTCTTTAGCAAAACATTTCTTCAAATTTGAGACGTGGAAAGTGTTATGTACAGCCGTGAGTTGTTGTGGTAATTCAAGTCGGTAAGTTACTGGTCCGACACGATCAATAATCTTGAATGGTCCTATATACCTTGGATTTATTTTCCCTTATTTACCAAATCGAACAACGCCTTTCCAAGGTGCAACCTTAAGCATGACCATCTCTCCAATTTCAAATTCTATATCTTTTCTTTTAATGTCAGCGTAGCTCTTTTGTCGACTTTGGGCGGTTTTCAACCGTTGTTGAATTTGGATGATCTTCTCGGTAGTTTCTTGTATTATCTCCGGACCTGTAATCTGTCTATCCCCCACTTCACTCCAACAAATCGGAGACCTGCACTTTCTAACATAAAGTGCTTCAAACGGTGCCATCTCAATGCTTGAATGGTAGTTGTTGTTGTAGGAAAATTCTGCTAACGGTAGATGTCGATCCCAACTATTTCCGAAATCAATAACACATGCTCGTAGCATGTCTTCAAGTGTTTGTATCGTCCTTTCGCTCTACCCATCAGTTTGTGGATGATAGGCAGTACTCATGTCTAGACGAGTTCCTAAAGCTTGCTGTAATGTCTGCCAGAATCTTGAAATAAATCTGGCATCCCTATCAGAGATAATAGAGATTGGTATTCCATGTCTGGAGACGACTTCCTTCAAGTACAGTCATGCTAACTTCTCCATCTTGTCATCTTCTCTTATTGGCAGGAAGTGTGCTGATTTGGTGAGACGATCAACTATTACCCAAATAGTATTAAAACCATTTACAGTCCTTGGCAATTTAGTGATGAAATCCATGGTAATATTTTTCCATTTTCATTCTGGGATTTCAGGTTGTTGAAGTAGACCTGATGGTTTCTGAAGCTCAGCTTTGACCTTAGAACACGTCAAACATTCCTCTATGTATTTAGCAACATCGGTTTTCATACCTGGCCACCAAAAATGTTTTTTGAGATCTTTGTACATCTTCCTCGTTCCAGGATGTATTGAGTATCTGATTTTATGAGCTTCTCTAAGTACCATTTCTCTCATATCTCCAAATTTTGGTACCCAAATTCTTTCAGCCCTATACCGGGTTCCGTCTTCTCGAATATTAAGATGCTTCTCCGATCCTTTGGGTATTTCATCCTTTAAATTTCCCTCTTTTAAAACTCCTTGTTGCACCTCCTTTATTTGAGTAGTAAAGTTATTGTGAATCATTATATTCATAGCTTTTACTCGAATGGGTTCTCTGTCCTTTCTACTCAAAGCGTCGGTTACCACATTCGCCTTCCCCGGGTGGTAACGAATCTCAAAGTCATAATCATTCAACAATTCAATCCACCTGTGCTGCCTCATGTTCAGTTGTTTCTGATTAAATATATATTGAAGACTTTTGTGGTCGATATATATAATACTTTTGACCCCATATAAGTAGTGCCTCCAAGTCTTTAATGCAAAAACAACTACGCCTAATTCTAAATCATACGTCATATAATTCTGCTCGTGAATCTTCAATTGTCTAGATGCATAAGCAATTACCTTCGTTCGTTGCATTAATACACAACCGAGACCTTGCTTTGAAGCGTCACAATATATCACAAAATCATCATTCCCTTCAGGTAATGACAATATAGGTGCCGTAGTTAACTTTTTCTTTAACAATTGAAACGCTTTCTCTTGTTTATCCTTCCATTCAAATTTCCTCCCTTTATGGGTTAATGCAGTCAAGGGTTTTGCTATTCTGGAAAAATCTTGGATGAACCTTCAGTAGTAACCAGCTAGTTCTAAATTTAAACTTGGAAAAATCTTGGAAAAATCTTGGCAGTGAATGTGACAACCCAGAAATTTCCAACCAAATTTAAACTTTAATCTTTATATGTTTTCGACACGATAAGCAATATTTGTTAAGTTAAATTGCAAGAATTTTAAACTATGTTCATACATTCATTCAACCTCGACCAAGTTCCAACGATTCACGAACCATTAAACGAATATGATTATATATGTATATGTGTATATATATTATAACTTGAAACGTAAACAAAATATTAGATTAAATACTTTATATGATTGTATCTGTTTCAAAATATTTATCAATGGAATTAGAAGATAAGATCAAATGATTGAATTATCAGATATATTGAATTATGATTACAAGTCTCTGTTGAAAGGCCCACGTTGATTTGAGAAATCTTTCCATTTTAACAATATTCGAAAAATGGTAAAGTGATTTATAAATAAGAACAAATTGTCAATCATTGAGAACTAGACAAAGGATAGTGGAAGATTGAATCTCATAAAGACTCGATTGATCTATTTAGTTTCAAACGTACAAAAACGTTTTCAGTTTAAAAAGAACTTTATTATTAAAACGTATATAACTTTTATAAATATCTAGAACCACTTTTGACAACTCATTACTTAACTAGTATGATAAAGATAACGATATTTATATTTTATTTTATTAAATATATATAACAATTTAAATTAATATTATATATATTTATACACGTATTATACGTACATAGTTTTATACTTTTACTATACTTAAACTTTACCTTTACTTTATTTTTACTTTACTTTAACTTTAATAATTCATACTTTAATAATTCACTTTAATAATTCATACTTTAATAATTCACTTTAATAATTGATACTTTAATAATTCACTTTAATAATTCATACTTTAATAATTCACTTTAATAATTCAAAAATCTAATATAAATAGAATTCAATAGGTTTCATTATTTCATAGAAACTTGAAAATATTTTTCTCTAAACTCTCTCAATCGATTTACATATATATATTTACTCCGTATTATTTCAAGATATTATTAGTATACATAAAATATTACGACGGAGTGCTGTCCGAGTGATTTCGAAATTGTTTTTCGAGTAGGATAGGATTAAGGAAATTATGGGTTATAGCTATGGAGGTGATTGAGTATGGTTCATGGGTATGCTCGTGAGGTCAATATAGTGTTTATCATTTCTGTTACGTCTACGTACCTTTCCTACAATATTGAATCTCAATATTGATACGTGAGTACTCATAATTTAACTTTTACATACTAATAGTGTATCCCTGACTAGTGCTCGAGTATTTAGGATTATGCATGCTTGTACTTTTGATATTGCCCTTAGACAGGTTAGGTTGAATATTGAATTAGTTACACTTATGGTTGAGATGAGGTATAAAATATGCATGTCCTTGGAAAGCTAGCGAAAAATTAAGGACTTTTCCTTTGGATATCGAATGGTTTCGATGAACGGATTAGAAGTTATAATCAATTGAATTTTCGATATTTTTATTAAAAATGATTATTATTATCGTCGTTTTTATCGTCGTTCTAGTTTTATCTTATTATTATCATTATTATTATCTTTATCAATAAAAGGAATTTATCATTAAAAATTGTTATTTTTTTTATTATTACTATCGTTATTATCGTTAAAGTTATAATTAGTATTATTATTATCCAATTATTATTATTATTATTATTATTAGTATTATTATTATTATTATCATTATTAATATATATATCATTATTTAAAAATGGTTATTGTTATTGTTATTATTATTATTACTATATTATCATTAAGATAATTATTAGTTTTATCGTTAATAATGTTATAGTAACTATCATTATTAATATTAGTGTAATTAAAACAAATATTTGTAACACCTAATTATTTTGATTACTATTATTATCATTATTATGAACACGATATAAAAGACGATTAAAAGCTATTAAACGAAACGATTAGGAAATAACGAGTAAGAGTATCATGATGAAATTAAAATATTATAAGATATTGATTTAGATAAAATTATCATTCTTATTATTTTTATCATTACTATTATTATTAAAAGTATCGTTAGTATTAAAACTATCATTTTAACAAAAATTATCATTTTAATAGAAATGTCATTGTTACTATAAAATATCATTATTATTATTATTATTATTTTAAATAGAATTATTATTTTAAAGTTAATATTAAAAATTATCGTAAATATTAAAGTTATCATAATTAGAATTATCGTTTTATCATAATGTCATCTTAGTAATTATAAATATTGATATTTTTATAATAATTATTATTATTACAAAATAATACAACTTTTACTTACTATCATTATAGATATTATTTTATCAAATAAATATGTGATACAAACATATTTTACTACGTGTAATAACTTAATTTAATAATACCTATCATATTATCTTTATGATATTAAATGAACCCTATAAATTTTATTACTTAATATATATAAAAGTATATTATATTATATAAATTTAATATAAAATTTTATTTATTAATAAATAAATTATATTATTTACTCTAATAAATCTTTTAAAAATATTTAAAAATATAAAACGACGATATTTAAACTATATATTAATCATGTATAGATTTTTAGAAATTATTTTGAGTCAGATTTACTTTTGTTGACTTTTGCATATTAGTCTCGAGCATTAGGATTGTGGTACACTATGACTTGACCTAATTTGTTAGACAAATATTGACCAACACATAATTATATGTAATTAATTTAGGTTCATGAATCCGAGGCCAACCTTGCACTTGTTCAATGACGTTATATGTATTTTTACTACGAAATACAGTATGGTGAGTTTCATTTGCCTTTTTACCCTTTATATTTTTGGGCTGAGAATACATGCGCAATTTTTATAAATGATTTACAAAATAGACACAAGTACGTGAAACTACATTCTATGGTTGAATTATCGAAATCGAATATGCCCCTTTTTATTTAGTTTGGTAATCTAAGAATTAGGGAACAGACACCCTAATTGACGCGAATCCTAAAGATAGATCTATTGGGCCTAACAAACCCCATCCAAAGTACCGGATGCTTTAGTACTTCGAAAGTTATATCATGTCCGAAGGAGGATCCCAGAATGATAGGGGATATTCTTATATATATCTAGTTAATGTCGGTTACCAGGTGTTCACCATATGAATGATTATTTTTGTCTCTATGCATGGAACGTATAATTATGAGAACTGGAAATGAAATTCTTGTGGTCTATTAAAATGATGGAAATAAATGATTATGATAAACTAATGAACTCACCAACCTTTTGGTTGACACTTTAAAGCATGTTTATTCTCAGGTGTTAAAGAAATCTTTCGCTGTGCATTTGCTCATTTTAAAGATATTACTTGGAGTCTTTCATAGCATATTTCGAAGAATGTTGCATTCGAGTCATTGAGTTCATCAAAGATTATTATTAAATCAATTTATAGTTGGATAGTGGATATTATGAAATGGTATGCATGCCTGTCAATTTTCAATGTAAAGAAAGTTTGTCTTTTAAAAACGAATGCAATGTTTGTAAAATATATCATATAGAGGTCAAATACCTCGCAATGTAATCAACTATTGTGAATCATTTATAATGTATGTGAACGGTGAAATGTCCCGTTCTTATTGATTAAAAACGTTCCATATTAATTGATTTCGTTGCGAGGTTTTGACCTCTATATGAGACATTTTTCAAAGACTGCATTCATTTTTAAAACAAACCATAACCTTTATTTCATAGATAAAGGTTTTAAAAAGCTTTACGTAGATTATCAAATAATGATAATCTAAAATATCCTGTTTACACACGACCATTACATAATGGTTTACAATACAAATATGTTACAACAAAATAAGTTTCTTGAATGCAGTTTTTACACAATATCATACAAGCATGGACTCCAAATCTTATCCTTATTTAAGTATGCGATAGCGGAAGCTCTTAATAATCACCTGAGAATAAACATGCTTAAAACGTCAACAAAAATGTTGGTGAGTTATAGGTTTAACCTATATATATCAAATCATAATAATAGACCACAAGATTTCATATTTCAATACACATCCCATACATAGAGATAAAACCTGCATGTATGTATTCTCATCCCAAAAATATTAGATTTTAAAAGTGGGACTATAACTCACTTTCACAGATTTTTACTTCGTCGGGAAGTAAGACTTGGCCACTGTTGATTCACGAACCTATAACAATATATATACATATATATTAAAGTATGTTCAAAATATATTTACAACACTTTTAATATATTTTGATGTTTTAAGTTTATTAAGTCAGCTGTCCTCGTTAGTAACCTATAACTAGTTGTCCACAGTTAGATGTACAGAAATAAATCGATAAATATTATCTTGAATCAATCCATGACCCAGTGTATACGTATCTCAGTATTGATCACAACTCAAACTATATATATTTTGGAATCAACCTCAACCCTGTATAGCTAACTCCAACATTCACATATAGAGTGTCTATGGTTGTTCCGAAATATATATAGATGTGTCGACATGATAGGTCGAAACATTGTATACGTGTCTATGGTATCTCAAGATTACATAATATACAATACAAGTTGATTAAGTTATGGTTGGAATAGATTTGTTACCAATTTTCACGTAGCTAAAATGAGAAAAATTATCCAATCTTGTTTTACCCATAACTTCTTCATTTTAAATCCGTTTTGAGTGAATCAAATTGCTATGATTTCATATTGAACTCTATTTTATGAATCTAAACAGAAAAAGTATAGGTTTATAGTCGGAAAAATAAGTTACAAGTCATTTTTGTAAAGGTAGTCATTTCAGTCGAAAGAACGACGTCTAGATGACCATTTTAGAAAACATACTTCCACTTTGAGTTTAACCATAATTTTTGGATATAGTTTCATGTTCATAATAAAAATCATTTTCTCAGAATAACAACTTTTAAATCAAAGTTTATCATAGTTTTTAATTAACTAACCCAAAACAGCCCGCGGTGTTACTACGACGGCGTAAATCCGGTTTTACGGTGTTTTTCGTGTTTCCAGGTTTTAAATCATTAAGTTAGCATATCATATAGATATAGAACATGTGTTTAGTTGATTTTAAAAGTCAAGTTAGAAGGATTAACTTTTGTTTGCGAACAAGTTTAGAATTAACTAAACTATGTTCTAGTGATTACAAGTTTAAACCTTCGAATAAGATAGCTTTATATGTATGAATCGAATGATGTTATGAACATCATTACTACCTTAATTTCCTTGGATAAACCTACTGGAAAAGAGAAAAATGGATCTAGCTTCAATGGATCCTTGGATGGATCGAAGTTCTTGAAGCAGAATCATGACACGAAAACAAGTTCAAGTAAGATCATCACTTGAAATAAGATTGTTATAGTTATAGAAATTGAACCAAAGTTTGAATATGATTATTACCTTGTATTAGAATGATAACCTACTGTAAGAAACAAAGATTTCTTGAGGTTGGATGATCACCTTACAAGATTGGAAGTGAGCTAGCAAACTTGAAAGTATTCTTGATTTTATGAAACTAGAACTTTTGGAATTTATGAAGAACACTTAGAACTTGAAGATAGAACTTGAGAGAGATCAATTAGATGAAGAAAATTGAAGAATGAAAGTGTTTGTAGGTGTTTTTGGTCGTTGGTGTATGGATTAGATATAAAGGATATGTAATTTTGTTTTCATGTAAATAAGTCATGAATGATTACTCATATTTTTGTAATTTTATGAGATATTTCATGCTAGTTGCCAAATGATGGTTCCCACATGTGTTAGGTGACTCACATGGGCTTCTAAAAGCTGATCATTGGAGTGTATATACCAATAGTACATACATCTAAAAGCTGTGTATTGTACGAGTACGAATACGGGTGCATACGAGTAGAATTGTTGATGAAACTGAACGAGGATGTAATTGTAAGCATTTTTGTTAAGTAGAAGTATTTTGATAAGTGTATTGAAGTCTTTCAAAAGTGTATAAATACATATTAAAACACTACATGTATATACATTTTAACTGAGTCGTTAAGTCATCGTTAGTCGTTACATGTAAGTGTTGTTTTGAAACCTTTAGGTTAACGATCTTGTTAAATGTTGTTAACCCAATGTTTATAATATCAAATGAGATTTTAAATTATTATATTATCATGATATTATCATGTATGAATATCTCTTAATATGATATATATACATTAAATGACTTTACAACGATAATCGTTACATATATGTCTCGTTTAAAAATCATTAAGTTAGTAGTCTTGTTTTTACATATGTAGTTCATTGTTAATATACTTTATGATATGTTTTCTTATCATAGTATCATGTTAACTATATATATATATATATATCCATATATATGTCATCATATAGTTTTTACAAGTTTTAACGTTCGTGAATCACCGATCAACTTGGGTGGTCAATTGTCTATATGAAACATATTTCAATTAATCAAGTCTTAACAAGTTTGATTGCTTAACATGTTGGAAACATTTAATCATGTAAATATCAATCTCAATTAATATATATAAACATGGAAAAGTTCGGGTCACTACAGTACCTACCCGTTAAATAAATTTCGTCCCGAAATTTTAAGCTGTTGAAGGTGTTGACGAATCTTCTGGAAATAGATGCGGGTATTTCTTCTTCATCTAATCTTCACACTCCCAGGTGAACTCGGGTCCTCTACGAGCATTCCATCGAACCTTAACAATTGGTATCTTGTTTTGCTTAAGTCTTTTAACCTCACGATCCATTATTTCGACGGGTTCTTCGATGAATTGAAGTTTTTCGTTGATTTGGATTTCATCTAACGGAATAGTGAGATCTTCTTTAGAAAAACATTTCTTTAAATTCGAGATGTGGAAAGTGTTATGTACAGCCGCGAGTTGTTGAGGTAACTCTAGTCGGTAAGCTACTGGTCCGACACGATCAATAATCTTGAATGGTCCAATATACCTTGGATTTAATTTCCCTCGTTTACCAAATCGAACAACGCCTTTCCAAGGTGCAACTTTAAGCATGACCATCTCTCCAATTTCAAATTCTATATCTTTTCTTTTAATGTTAGCGTAGCTCTTTTGTCGACTTTGGGCGGTTTTCAACCGTTGTTGAATTTGGATGATCTTCTCGGTAGTTTCTTGTATAATCTCCGGACCCGTAATCTGTCTATCCCCCACTTCACTCCAACAAATCGGAGACCTGCACTTTCTACCATAAAGTGCTTCAAACGGCGCCATCTCAATGCTTGAATGGTAGCTGTTATTGTAGGAAAATTCTGCTAACGGTAGATGTCGATCCCAACTGTTTCCGAAATCAATAACACATGCTCGTAGCATGTCATCAAGCGTTTGTATCATCCTTTCGCTCTGCCCATCAGTTTGTGGATGATAGGAAGTACTCATGTCTAGACGAGTTCCTAATGCTTGCTGTAATGTCTGCCAGAATCTTGAAATAAATCTGCCATCCCTATCAGAGATAATAGAGATTGGTATTCCATGTCTGGAGACGACTTCCTTCAAATACAGTCGTGCTAACTTCTCCATCTTGTCATCTTCTCTTATTGGTAGGAAGTGTGCTGATTTGGTGAGACGATCAACTATTACCCAAATAGTATCAAAACCACTTGCAGTCCTTGGTAATTTAGTGATGAAATCCATTGTAATGTTTTCCCATTTCCATTCCGGGATTTCGGGTTGTTGAAGTAGACCTGATGGTTTCTGATGCTCAGCTTTGACCTTAGAACACGTCAAACATTCTCCTACGTATTTAGCAACATCGGCTTTCATACCCGGCCACCAAAAATGTTTCTTGAGATCCTTGTACATCTTCCCCGTTCCAGGATGTATTGAGTATCTGGTTTTATGAGCTTCTCTAAGTACCATTTCTCTCATATCTCCAAATTTTGGTACCCAAATCCTTTCAGCCCTATACCGGGTTCCGTCTTCCCGAATATTAAGATGCTTCTCCGATCCTTTGGGTATTTCATCCTTTAAATTTCCCTCTTTTAAAACTCCTTGTTGCGCCTCCTTTATTTGAGTAGTAAGGTTATTATGAATCATTATATTCATAGATTTTACTCGAATGGGTTCTCTGTCCTTCCTGCTCAAGGCATCGGCTACCACATTTGCCTTCCCCGGGTGGTAACGAATCTCAAAGTCGTAATCATTCAATAATTCAATCCACCTACGCTGCCTCATATTCAGTTCTTTCTGATTAAATATGTGTTGAAGACTTTTGTGGTCGGTATATATAATACTTTTGACCCCATATAGGTAGTGCCTCCAAGTCTTTAATGCAAAAACAACCGCGCCTAATTCCAAATCATGCGTCGTATAATTTTATTCGTGAATCTTTAATTGTCTAGACGCATAAGCAATCACCTTCGTTCGTTGCATTAATACACAACCGAGACCTTGCTTTGATGCATCACAATAAATCACAAAATCATCATTCCCTTCAGGCAATGACAATATAGGTGCCGTAGTTAGCTTTTTCTTCAATAACTGAAACGCTTTCTCTTGTTCATCATTCCATTCAAATTTCTTCCCTTTATGCGTTAATGCAGTCAAGGGTTTTGCTATTCTGGAAAAGTCTTGGATGAACCTTCTGTAGTAACCAGCTAGTCCTAAAAACTGGCGTATGTGTTTCGGAGTTTTCGGGGTTTCCCACTTTTCAACAGTTTCTATCTTTGCCGGATCCACCTTAATACCTTCTTTGTTCACTATGTGACCGAGGAATTGAACTTCTTCCAACCAAAATGCACACTTTAAAAACTTAGCGTACAATTCTTCCTTCCTCAATACTTCTAACACCTTTCTCAAATGTTCACCGTGTTCTTGGTCATTCTTTGAGTAAATAAGTATGTCATCAATGAAAACAATGACAAACTTGTCAAGGTATGGTCCACACACTCGGTTCATAAGGTCCATGAACACATCTGGTGCATTAGTTAAACCAAACGGCATGACCATAAACTCGTAATGACCGTAACGTGTTCTGAAAGCAGTCTTTGGAATATCATCTTCTTTCACCCGCATTTGATGATACCCGGAACGTAAGTCAATCTTTGAATAAACAGACGAGCCTTGTAGTTGATCAAATAAGTCATCGATTCTCGGTAGTGGGTAGCGGTTCTTGATGGTAAGTTTGTTCAACTCTCGGTAGTCGATACACAACCTGAATGTACCATCTTTCTTCTTGACAAACAAAACAGGAGCTCCCCACGGTGATGTGCTTGGTCGAATGAAACCACGCTCTAAAAGTTCTTGTAATTGGCTTTGTAGTTCTTTCATCTCGCTGGGTGCGAGTCTGTAAGGAGCACGAGCTATTGGTGCAGCTCCTGGTACAAGATCTATTTGAAATTCAACGGATCGATGTGGGGGTAATCCCGGTAATTCTTTCGGAAATACATCGGGAAATTCTTTTGCAATGGGAACATCATTGATGCTCTTTTCTTCAGTTTGTACTTTCTCGACGTGTGCTAGAACAGCATAGCAACCTTTTCTTATTAGTTTTTGTGCCTTCAAATTACTAATAAGATGTAGCTTCGTGTTGCCCTTTTCTCCGTACACCATTAAGGGTTTTCCTTTTTCTCGTATAATGCGAATTGCATTTTTGTAACAAACGATCTCTGCTTTCACTTCTTTCAACCAGTCCATACCGATTATCACATCAAAACTCCCTAACTCTACTGGTATCAAGTCAATCTTAAATGTTTCGCTAACCAGTTTAATTTCTCGATTCCGACATATATTATCTGCTGAAATTAATTTACCATTTGCTAATTCGAGTAAAAATTTACTATCCAAAGGCGTCAATGGACAACTTAATTTAGCACAAAAATCTCTACTCATATAGCTTCTATCCGCACCCGAATCAAATAAAACGTAAGCAGATTTATTGTCAATAAGAAACGTACCCGTAACAAGCTCCGGGTCTTCCTGTGCCTCTGCCGCATTAATATTGAAAACTCTTCCACGGCCTTGTCCATTCGTGTTCTCCTGGTTCGGGCAATTTCTAATAATGTGGCCCGGTTTTCCACATTTATAACAAACTACATTGGCATAACTTGCTCCGACACTACTTGCTCCGCCATTACTCGTTCCGACACCATTTGTTCCTTTCGTTCTGTTAACCCCTGGTCCGTAGACATCACACTTCGCCGCGCTATGACCATTTCTTTTACACTTGTTGCAAAATTTGGTGCAGAACCCCGAGTGATACTTTTCACACCTTTGGCATAGCTGCTTCTGATTGTTGTTGTTGTTGCGGTTATTATTGTTGTTGGGATGATTGTTGTAGCTGCTGTTGTTGTTGTTGTTGTTGTTGTTGTTGGGCCGTTTGTTGTAGTTGCGATTGATGTTGCGATTGTTGGGATAATTGTTGCGATTATTGTTGTAATTGCTGTTGTTGTTGTATTGGTGATTCTTATCACCGTTTTCCTCCCACTTTCTTTTGACTTGCTTCACATTGGCCTCTTCAGCAGTCTGTTCTTTAATTCTTTCTTCAATTTGGTTCACGAGTTTGTGAGCCATTCTACATGCCTGTTGTATGGAGGCGGGCTCGTGTGAACTTATATCTTCTTGGATTCTTTCCGGTAATCCTTTCACAAACACGTCGATCTTCTCTTCCTCATCTTCGAATGCTCCCGGACACAATAGGCACAATTCTGTGAATCGTCTTTCGTACGTGGTAATATCAAATCCTTGGGTTCGTAACCCTCTAAGTTCTGTCTTGAGCTTATTGACCTCGGTTCTGGGACGGTACTTCTCGTTAATCAAGTGCTTGAATGCTGACCACGGTAGTGCATACGCATCATCTTGTCCCACTTGCTCTAGATAGGTGATGTCATGCGAGGTGTATATAAAATAGTTTATATTTTACTAGGAAAAACTATTAAATACGATACAATTTTACACAAGATATTTATTTATTTATAGAATGGATATACTTAAACCTTGCTACAACACTTATAGGCAGTGTACCTAATCGTACAGTAGTGTAGTTTTTAGTAAGTCCGGTTCGTTCCACAGGGAAATCTTTAAACAAAGCTCAACGCTATATTAGTTTACTTTTATAAAAATACAAATATATATATAAGTAATATTATTATTATAAAGGGGGGTTTTTACCGTTTAATGACCGGTTTGTCGATTTTAAGACTTTAGTCGCAGTTAAAACCTAATGTAAAATATAAAATAAATACAAGACTTAAATTAAAGCGTAAAGTAAATAACGATAATGAAATTGCGAATAATAAAAATGCGATAAAATAAACTTGCGATAATTAAAGAGTACGATAATTAAAAGTGCGATAAAATAAATTAACAATAAATAAAATGCGATAATTAGAAGTGCAATTAAATATAAAATAAAGGAAATTAAATATGAAATAAAAGAATTATGCTTATTTAAACTTCCGTAATCATGATGTTTGACGTGTTGATTTTAGTTTTATGCCCATGGGTTAATTGTCCTTTGTCCTGGATTATTTAATATGTCCGTCTGGTTTTTGTCCATAACAGTCCATCAGTCATAAATATAAAGTGCGAGTGTCCTCGTCAAATTATTATTATACCCGAAGTTAAATATTCCAACTAATTGGGGATTCGAATTGTAACAAGGTTTTAATACTTTGTTTAATGAATACACCAGGTTATCGACTGCGTGTAAACCAAGGTTTTACTACTTTGTTAACAATTACACCAATTACCCTTGAATGTAATTTCACCCCTGTTTTAATTATTCTAGTGGCTATTAATCCATTCCCGTGTCCGGTTAAATGAACGATTATTCGTACATATAAATACCCCGCCCATCGTGTCCGATTGAGTGTATATGGTAATTTATAGGGACGCCCAATTGTAAATCTTTATATTAACATTAACAAACTTTCATTTAGTTAAACAAATATAAAGCCCATTAATAGCCCATAGTCTAATTTCCACAAGTGTCGTTCTTTTGTCCAAACCCCAATTATGGTACAAAGCCCAATTACCCAATTTTAGTAATTAGCCCAACATCATGATTACTTCGTTTTAAACAAGCATAATAATAACTTAGCTACGAGACATTAATATAAAAAGGTTGAACATAACTTACAATGATTAAAAATAGCGTAGCGTTACACGGACAGAATTTCGACTTACACCCTTACAACATTCGCTAACATACCCTTATTATTAGAATTATAATTAAAATTAAAATTAAAATATAAATTATATATATATATATATATATCGTATATATTAGAGAGATATATTTTTTTTGTTTTTAAAACTCGGCAGAAAACTGGCTTTATATAGGACCTGACCAGCATTTTCACTCCATGCGACTCGCATG
Organism: Rutidosis leptorrhynchoides; assembly: GCF_046630445.1. Classification (NCBI taxonomy): domain Eukaryota; kingdom Viridiplantae; phylum Streptophyta; class Magnoliopsida; order Asterales; family Asteraceae; genus Rutidosis; species Rutidosis leptorrhynchoides. Next base: position 238,646,922 of record NC_092336.1, read on the forward strand.
GATTTTGTGCCTCTGGCCATGTGAGTCGCATGGCCACCCTGGATCCAGCCAAATTGGTTTGTTTTCTTCTTGCCGACGTAATATAATAATAATATATAATATAATATATAATTATATATAATTATATATATATTATATTATATTCTTGTGCATAGTAGACTAGATATTTTTGGTCCGTTGCGTCGGGCGTTTCTTCTTGGCTCAGGTCCCGGTTCCGGATTTTCGGACGTCTTCGCGTATTATTTTATATCGTGTACTTTGCGTCTTGTAACTTGTACTCTTGTCATTTTGAGACGTTCCTCATCAATATTTTGAACCTTTTTAATTGTATCTTGTACTTTTTAGCTCTTTGGACCTTTTTGTCTTTAATTTGTCGAATCTGCCTTTTATCTTCTCTTTTTAAAATATAAACGAATATCGCTTGTAAATCGAACAATACCAACTAAAATCTTGTCTTTCTTGAGGAATAATGCTATGAAATATATGTTCGTTTTTAGCATTATCAAATATTCCCACACTTGAGCGTTGCTTGTCCTCAAGCAATATTTTCTTGAAATACTAGAATCACTTCTTTATTCTTCACACTTTGTACATCAGTGATTTCTATACGGCGGTATAAACAATGGTAGTAACGATATGGTTTACAGTCCCACATGACTATAAAAATTTAGATCCATTAAGGAAATTGGATCTTTATGAAAACATTTGATCTTTCGAAATCTAGTTTTTACCCTAGATAAGTTTTCCGGAATAACCCTTTACCGGTGTTTGCAAAATATTTTTGTGGGTTTGGTGGGTTTTAGATTTGAAAATTTTAGCTCAAACTTGCGGTTTTGTGTCACCCACTTGCTAACCTTGTATTTGGAAAGCAACACGTCCAGTTTACTTGTTCCGTATATTACCTTTCGGTAAACTACCGTCCGGTTGTAAAGGAAAGCGTTGAACAAGCAACTGTTAAGGCAATGTCCCGTGACATGCTTTTGATTATGGTCTATAACGTGTCGGACGCAATTACTATCCTTGGTAGGAGCAATAGTAAAGCTCACCCTTATAATTTTTTCGGTCTGGCACAAGGTCATGTCTCTGACCATGCTATGCAACCACCGTTCTTACGGTTGACACCCGATTTAGTTCAGGTGACCTAATGAATTCCAGGTGAATTCCTAGGATTTTACGTTCAATGGTAATGAACGCATTGAAAATGGGTTTTCAGAAAACAAATCGGTTTGTATTTTTGATCAAAATATTTTCTCGTTCAAGCTCGAGTTTAGATATCATCGAATTCCATGAGTTTGTAATTCTCAATCTTTAAGGTCAATCTCAAGGATTGAGTAATATCAGGCTTAAAAGCTGATTTTTGATCTTTAAAGGAGATTATCCTTTCTGGGGATCTGATTCATTAGTCTTATCAAGCTAATTTGCACGGTGCCTCCCCATTGTACGAGATAAATCCTTCTCATGGTTAGGATAAATCTGACCACTTGGCGACCCTGTTTGATGCTGAGGTCCGTGGATTTCCAGCCGATTTTAGAGATGACTTTTCTAGATTTTTCGTCAACCTACAGCTGGTCTGGACGACAACTTCATGACCTAAATCAAGAAGCGCGTGTCTTTTTCGGAAGACTTTACTTCCTTTTAATGATGGAATTGATTCATCGTGTAGATCCATCTCTTCTTTTCTTTCATCGGGTAAAACAGTTTAGTTTAGTCCAAAGCAAAAGTATTTTCAATTATTTGTTACAGATATATGTGACATATGTTTAAAATAACTTGGTAAATTTTCCCACACTTGGCTTTTATTTTCCTTTTTATCGTCCTCTATTCCATTTTAAATGAATTTTAACATTGTAGTTTGTTTCTCAATTTATGTCCTTTCCGAGGTAACAATAATTTCGGTGTTAAAACCTAGTTTTATCGTTCATAAATATGTATAAACATGATTTTGAGTTCATTTAATTGAAAATTTTGAAAAATTTTACTAGAATTGGGTAGTTAGTATATAAGACTAGGGCTGTTCTTTTTTATCAGAGAGCACTAGATTCTAATACAACTACTGCTTTACTAGTATTTTTAATGGTAACCAAGTGTTTAATATAAAAATTTTAAAATCTGAAAGAATTTAACCCCTTCCCACACTTAAGATCTTGCAATGCCCTCATTTGCAAGAAATCAGTAACAATTTAAATTATTGAGGGTGATTTGTGTGAAAATGATTAAATTTTTACCAAAGTTTCCAAATATATTGGCGTTTGTTTGCTGAATGATAAATGGTGCACATCATTTGTTCATTCCGTCTTGTTGTTATTTCACATATATTTTGCATCTTGTCGTCAAAATTAGTTGCTTTTGCTGAACTTAATGCCAGTCTTTGAAAATGCGTTGTTTTACCCTGTTGTATACATAACATAAAATACATACAATACAAATATAATCATACATGCAATTTGAAATGGAACTTTGGCATCCCACTTTCAAACTATAAGAAAAATATTAGTACATAATAATAAAAAGAATATCAAACATTACATAAACGTAATAAAATGTTAAGTGTTTAAAATAAAAAAAATATAAATTACCAACTTATCTCTACTGATCAGGAGGTGGGTTAGGAGGAAAATTAGGATATGGATCCCAATTCATGTTCGCGTCCGGGTTCCATGGCTGATTATAGGTGAACTGGTATGCTGCGTCATAATCATATAAATCATAGGGTGGTCTCATTTCTGGCTGATGTGCGGGATAGTATGCGGGTCGGGTCGGATAATACATCTCGCCAGGCTGCAACTGGCTTATAATTTGGCGCTGATGATAATCCCATCGGCCATGCTCTCGTTGCCGGGAATGCTCGTAGTCATTCCGACGTTGTCATGCCTCGTACTGCATATGCCTATCATAGTTCGTGATGTATTCATCCTCCATACGAACGCCTAAATCAAGAGCAGTCTCCCAAACAACTCCTATAATGTTGTTCGCCTCCTCCATCTCGTCATCCGAACCTCTTTCTACCTGTCGCTGAGGTCCCTCGTATCGATATACCCGACCACGTCTCATCAATAATACCCTTGCACCGTGATAAAGGTTTGAACTTATAGTTTCACCTTCGTCCTCTATTTCGGTCATTGGACCCCCTTGGTGCTTATCCACACCTAAATACTCTCCAATGAGAGTAATGAAAATACCACCACCTATAATACTCCCCGATTTCATCCCCGAAACTACATTAGCGAGATAATAACCAACACAATAGGGAATGTTAACGAAACTCCTCGGGTCTCTAATACACTTGAGGTAGAACAAATCGTTTACGGTCAATTTCTCTTTATTCTTACCCCTTTGTGTAATTGTGTTTACTAAGAATCTATGAATCACCCGGAGTTCAGCTCTATCTATATCTAAGTATGTATGATTTCCACTGGCGTGAAATTCATTAAAGTGGGACATACGCCTCCAGACGGCGTTAATATCAAATTCCCTATCTATCCTTTCTCCTTGGGCAATCAGGCTATTACAGTCGGGGCTCAAAAGTTCAGCAGGGGTGTAAATCTGTAAGGCCCTGGCTAAATCTATCATGGACATTCTGTACATGCGTCCACCTAACAGAAATCTAATAAAGCTTCTATCATCTATCCTCCTAACATCACTGTTTAACTTAATAGTACTAAGTAATTCTATACACCATTCCCTATATATGGTTCTATGAATTGAAAATAGGCGCATCCAATCGTTAAACTGAGAATTACCATACCTTTGCACCAATAATTCCCGAATCGGTTCGGCAAGGTCAACTGTTTCCAAAGGTACCCAGTCAATTGCCCTTGGCATTTCAACAACCTTAAAGTAGAGAATGTGCATGTTCTTTTGATAATCTGGATACTCTATCCAACATCGATCAAATCTCAGATTTGGGTGTAACTGATCTTCATTAATGTCTAAGCTCAGAATCATTTGATGTGGAGCGAATTGACGAAACTGATTCATGAATAATTGATCTTGATCGTGATAAGGAATATGTTGCTCCTCATGTTCTTCTTCTTCTTGTTGCATATGTTGTTCTTGTTCATGAAACATTTCCGGTTCGGGCTCTGGTTGTTTGGACGATGATGCACCGTCCGTATCTGTATTTCTCTGCAAAACACATTAAACACAAAATTTGTGCATCCAAATATGCATTAGTGTTAGCAAAATAATAACTTGAAACAATTATGATGACATGTTCAATTCATAACACATTTTATAAACATTTTCTTAACAATAACAATTCTACACTTTTACATACGAAAATGTGTACAATGTTTTATCACATTTAAACTCTTAAACATGTCAACAATAATCATTATAGCAATTAAACACTTGTTACATGGCATTCAAATCAAACTAGTGCTCATTTTCATATTTTTGTCAAGTCTACACTTTGTCAAATAAGCATATACGAAAAATGTACATCAAGTTCATAAGCATTTATCTCAAATAACATGCCAAAATAATCACTACTAGTAATGAAACAAGTTTCAAATGGCCTTTAAATCAAATTATCCAAGTTCATGAATTTTTAGACTTAAAAAGTCCACTTTAATTCTCAAAAACATGTTTAGGCTCAAAGTTTGGATCAATTAACTACCTAAACATGTTACACTACTTAATTTAGCAACAATTCATGACAAAAATCGGCCATAACCTGTTTATATCAAAAAGCCCCAAATTGCTCAAGAACACAAACCCTAGATTCTTAAAAATTTGAAGTTTTTTAGCTTCAATTCATGTTAAATAGCTTCTATCTAGGATATACATGCATAATATAACATCAATTTAACACTAATTTCACTAAAAATTAACAAAAATTAAATTAGGTAAAATGGCTCAAGAACACACATAATTCGAATTTAAAGAGATTAGGGGTGAAATCTTTACCGTTCTCCTGAAGGGGTTGAGACTACTGAATCTAGGCATGATTGTTGTGAAGTTTTGCAAGAAATTTGGTGAAAAATGATGAAAATTTGAGAGGATTTGAGAGTAAGTTCGTGTATGTGTGTGTATTTGTGAGAGACAGAAGCAGCGACTGAATAAATTGATCCTGTCCAGTTTTTTGTAGCCATGCGAGTCGCATGGTTTCCTGCCCATCCCCATGCGAGTCGCATGGGGGTATTTTCCAGGTATTTTTTTTATTTTATTTTTTTTTATTTTTTTATTAATAAAACCTTATACTTTTAAAACATAAAATTTAATAAAATTTAAAAATTTTGTTTCTTTTTAAGACGAGGTCGTTTCGGGACGATGCCCTAGTCCGTCCTTCGAAAAAATTTTAAAATTTGTCAATTTCAAGCAATTGTTTTAAAAGCTTAGATTTTTGGATTTTTTAATTTTTTTGGCATACTTTAAATCAATAAGATTAAAAATAATGATAATAAAAGTTCTCGTCCCTCCCTCGAGTAAAGCAATTTCGGTTCAAAGACCTAGTCTTCAACTTACGACGAATTTTAAAAATCATATTTTTAACTTAATGAGATAGAGTAAATTTTTGTTTTTAGATTCACACAATTTAAATATAAAATTCAAAATTAATATTAAAAAAAATCACACCAAACTTAAAATTTGAAATGCATAAAATTAAAAATTTATATTTTAAAAATTAAAAATTCACACCAAACTTAATTTAAAAATTTATAAATTCATATCAAAATTATATTAATTTTTCAAATATTTACAATTTTAAATATATTGTTTTTACAAAGTTTACAATATTAATTTAAGATTTAAATATTAATTTTAAAAACATGTTAAAAATAAAATTAAAAATCTTTTTGTCTTTTTATCCCACATTAATCAATCAAATATTATCAAAAATATGCGCCCCTCTTTTCGGTAAAGTAATTTCGGTTCCAAGACCTAATTTGACTCATGACGAATTTTTGAAATATTTTGGGTTGATTGATTAAAGATATTTATACCTTAAGAATAAACGTTAAATTTCGCAGTGATGTAATAAATTTTTGAATGATATCAATAATTTCGGTCGCCAAACCTAATTTTATTCAATACCAATTTAATACTTTTTAGCGAACAAATTAGCGTTTATTATCAAAAGGTTAAAAATAAAAATAAAAATAAAAACTGTACAGACATACCTGTGAAATAGATTTCTTAGTTATATGATCTATTCCATTCATAAGATAGTCGGTTTAATTGATTTTCCATGGCTGCATAGGCGTAACCTCGAGCATTCATTGTCTTTTCTTCTAAACATAAGAACGGTCCGTCTCTGCATAAAGTAACAAATTCGGTATTTGAATAGGTTTGATTATTTGAACATTTACCTCCATGTGACCATTTTCCGCATTTGTGACATATTTCTAGGTGTCGTGCTCTTCTTTTCGCTGCGGATTTTGATTTTCCTTTACCAAATTGTAACTTATTATCTTCGCATCTGGATTCTTTTCTGACTCCGTCCATTCTTTCTCTGATTACTGATACTAATTCGCTCGGTAGTATGTCATTATTTCTTTTAGTGATCAAAGCGTGTAGCATTAGACCATGGTTTAGTTCACAGGCAGTCTTCATTTTGTAAAAACCTAAAAAAAATAAAAATTCAGAATGGGGGGAGAAGACTAGTTCTTTAGGGTCTGCTAGGGAAAGACCATACGTGTTCTATTTTCAAGAACTACACGAAAACAGACAATCTAACTCTAACAGAAATACATATTATCCTTTAAAGACTTGATTCTCCCCACACTTAGTTAGCTGTGGTGTTGAAATTGTGATTAACTTCGTTGTCGACTTCCATCGGACCATGTATGTAATGTTTAACTCTGTGACCATTAACTTTAAATTCAATCCCATTTGAATTTATCAATTCTATCGTTCCGTATGGGAAAACTCCTTTGACTATGAATGGTCCAGACCATCTTGATTTCAATTTTCCAGGAAATAGCTTGAATCGTGAATTGAAAAGAAGAACTCTGTCTCCTTCTTTGAATTCTTTTGAACTTCTGATTCTTTTATCATGCCATTTCTTCGTTCTTTCTTTATAGATTAACGAATTTTCGTATGCTTCATGTCTTAATTCTTCTAATTCGTTTAGTTGACTTAATCGTAGACGTCCGGCTTCATGTAAATCAAGATTACATGTCTTCAAAGCCCAAAATGCTTTGTGTTCAATTTCTACTGGAAGATGACATGCTTTTCCATAAACAAGTCTAAAAGGTGTGGTTCCAATTGGAGTTTTGTAGGATGTTCTAAAAGCCCAGAGTGCATCCTCCAATTTAATGGACCATTCCTTCGAATTTGATCCTACGGTTTTCTCCAGAATACGTTTTAAAGCTCGGTTGGTATTTTCAACTTGTCCACTTGTTTGTGGATGATATGCTGTGGAGATTTTATGAGTTACTCCATATCTTTTAAGAACTTTCTCAAGTTGATTATTACAGAAATGAGTACCCCGATCACTTATTAAAGCTTTCGGTGTTCCAAACCTTGCAAAAAGACGTTTTAAAAAGTTGACTACAACTCGTGCATCGTTAGTTGGGAGAGCTTGTGCTTCCGCCCATTTAGATACATAATCAATGGCGACGAGTATATATAGATTATTATGAGATTTTGGAAATGGACCCATAAAGTCAATACCCCAAATGTCAAATACTTCACATACTTGGATGACATTTTGTGGCATTTCATCACGTTGACTTATTTTTCCGGCCCTTTGACATGCATCACAGGATTTGCAAAGAAGGTGTGCGTCTTTGTAAATTGTAGGCCAATAGAATCCAACTTCATAAACTTTTCTTGCTGTTAGTTGAGGCCCATAATGCCCTCCTGTTGGTCCTGTGTGACAATGGTTTAAAATTTTACTAGCTTCATCTCCAAATACACATCGGCGTATTATTCCATCGGGACAACTTTTAAACAGATGTGGATCTTCCCAGAAATAGTGTTTTATATCACTGAAGAATTTCTTTCATCTTTGGTACGATAATCCTTTTTCAAGGAATCCACAAACTAAGTAGTTTGCATAGTCTGCAAACCATGGGATTTCTTTATAATCTATCTTCAATAGATATTCATCAGGAAAGTTGTCTTGTATGGCTGATTCATTTAGAACTTCTAATTCGGGATTTTCAAGACGAGAAAGATGATCAGCGGCGAGATTTTCTGCTCCTCTTTTATCTCGGATTTCAATATCAAACTCTTGTAAGAGTAAGATCCAACGGATTAATCTTGGTTTAGCATCTTGTTTTGAAAATAGGTATCTAAGAGCAGAATGGTCTGTATAGACCACCGTTTTTGCTAGAACGAGATATGATCGAAATTTGTCAAAAGCAAAGACAATAGCAAGGAGTTCTTTTTCAGTAGTTGTATAGTTCGTTTGTGCTCCTTGTAATGTCTTACTAGCATAATATATAGGTTGAAATCGTTTTTCAATCCTTTGTCCTAAAACGGCTCCCATTGCAAAATCACTTGCATCGCACATTAGTTCAAATGGTAGATTCCAATTTGGTGTTATCATGATCGGTGCATTAGTGAGTTTTTCTTTAAGAATATTAAAAGATTTGATACACTCATCTGAAAAGATGATTGGCGCATCCTTTTCTAGGAGTTTATTCATAGGAGTGGCAATTTTAGAAAAATCTTTTATGAAACGTCGGTAAAAACCGGCATGCCCTAGAAAACTCCTAACTCCTCTAACATTGGTGGGATGTGGAAGTTTAGCAATTACATCTACTTTAGCTCTATCCACTTCAATTCCTTCTTTTGAAATTTTATGTCCAAGAACGATGCCTTCTTTAACCATGAAATGGCATTTCTCCCAATTAAGTACTAGATTTGATTTTTCGCATCTAATTAGCATTCGTTCCAGATTAACTAGACATGATTTAAATGTATCACCGAAGACCGAAAAGTCATCCATGAATACTTCCATGCATTCTTCTATCATGTCGTGAAAAATCGCCATCATGCACCTTTGAAAGGTTGCAGGGGCGTTGCAAAGTCCAAATGGCATGCGTTTGTAAGCAAAAGTACCATAAGGGCACGTGAATGTGGTTTTCTCTTGATCTTCGGGTGCTATTGGAATTTGAAAATATCCGGAAAATCCATCTAGAAAACAATAGTAACTATTTCCGGCTAATCTTTCCAACATTTGATCTATGAAAGGTAAGGGAAAGTGATCTTTTCTGGTGGCGTCATTTAATTTTCTATAATCAATACATACACGCCATCCTGTTACAGTCCTAGTAGGAATAAGCTCATTTTTCTCATTTGTAATGACAGTCATGCCACCCTTCTTAGGCACGCATTGAACTGGGCTTACCCATGGACTATCAGAAATTGGATATATTAAACCTGCATCTAGCAGTTTAATAATCTCTTTCTTAACTACATCTTGTATATTAGGATTTAGTCTTCGTTGGCGTTGCACATACGTTTTATGACCTTCTTCCATAAGGATTTTATGTGTGCAATACGAAGGACTTATTCCTTTAATATCATGAATCTTCCATGCAATGGCTGGTTTATGAGCTTTCAACACAGAAATGAGTTGTGATTTCTCATTTTCAGTAAGAGAAGACGATATTATTACAGGTAATTCAGATTCACCATGTAAATAAGCGTATTCCAAATGGTTTGGAAGTGGCTTTAACTCTAATTTCGGAGGTTCTTCTATCGATGATTTATATCGATATCTGTCTTCTTCTTTTAGCATTTGAATTTCTTCTGTTGTTGGTTCATATCCATTAGCTATAAGTGTAGCTAACATTTCAGCTTCATCAATTGGTTCATTACCTTCTCCTAAAGAACATTCTCCTGTTCCTTGTAATTCTGGAAATTCTTCTAATAATTCTGCATGTGCATCTATAGTTTGAATATAATAACATGTATCATCTGCAGATTGTGGTTGTTGCATTGCTCTATCAACTGAAAAGGTAACACTCTCATCCTCTATACTTAGGGTCAGTTTCTTACCGAACACGTCTATCATTGCTTTAGCCGTGTTTAAGAATGGTCTTCCTAATATGAGAGGAACTTGAGAATCTTCTTCCATGTCCAGAACAACAAAATCTACTGGAAATACTAAAGTACCAACTTTAACTAGCATGTTCTCCATTATCCCTCTAGGATATTTTATTGATCTATCGGCTAGTTGTATGCTTATTCTGGTTGGTTTTAATTCTCCAAGGTCTAGTTTAGCGTATAGTGAATACGGCATTAGATTTATACTAGCACCTAAGTCTGCCAATGCTTCTATTGAACTAAGACTACCCAGAAAACATGGAATTGTGAAACTTCCTGGATCAGATAATTTTTCTGGTATCTTATTCAACAGCACTGCTGAACAATTAGCATTCATAGTAACAGCCGAGAGTTCTTCCATTTTCTTTCTATTTGAGATTAGATCTTTCAAGAATTTAGCATATCTAGGCATTCCTGAAATCACATCAATGAAAGGAAGATTTACATTTATCTGTTTAAACATATCCAAAAATTTGGATTGCTCGGCTTCAAGTTTTTCTTTCTTCATTTTACTCGGGTAAGGAAGTGGTGGTTGGTATGGTTTAACATAAGGTTTATCCTTAACTGTGTTATTTTCATTAACCTTTTCAACTACCGGTTCTTTTTCCTTATCTTGATCAGGTTGTGGTTCTTGTGGAGTAGGAATAGTTTCATCAGAAGTTACAGGTATTTCAGGTGGTTTAAGTGTTGTACCACTTCTTGTGGTAATGGCTTTAGCTGTTTCATTCCGGGGGTTAGCATTTGTATCACTAGGTAGACTTCCCGGTTTTCTTTCACCTATTAACCTTGCTAGGTTACTTACTTCTTGTTCCAGATTTTGAATAGAAGCTTGTTGATTTCTAAATGCTTGAGCATTTTGTTCATTGGTTTGTTTTTGAGATGTGAAAAACTGCGTTTGAGTTTCAACTAGCTTCGTCATCATATCTTCTAAATTCGGCTTTTTATCATCGGTTTGTTGTGGTGGTTTGTTTTGAAAATTTGGTCTTTGCTGATTATAAGTATTATTGGATACTTGTTGATTGCTAGGACCTTGTTGGTTGTTGTATGGAATATTTCGGTTATAATTCTGGTTTTGATTGTAAATCGGTCTTGGCGGTTGATAATTATTCTGATAATTATTTCCAGGCCTTTGGTTTATGTATGAAATATTTTCTCTTTGTTCCATTGTTAATTCAATACTGAGACAATCTTTTGTCAAATGTGGTCCTCCACACTGCTCACAACTAATTCGTATTGAGTGAATATCTTTAGTCATCTTTTCCATTCGTCTCTCGAAAGCATCTATCTTTGCCGAAATGGAATCTAAATCATGGCTAGAATCGGCTCTAGCTGCTTTAGATGATCTAACGATGTCTTTTTCTTGATGCCACTCATGTGAGTGGGAAGCAGTGTTATCAATAATTTTGTAAGCATCAGTTTCGGTTTTCTTCATAATAGAACCACCAGCTGCTATATCTATGTCTTTCCTTGTAGTGATGTCGCATCCTTGGTAGAATATTTGTACTATTTGACAGGTGTCTAAACCATGTTGCGGACATCCTCTTAACAACTTTCCATATCTTGTCCACGCCTCATATAGAGTTTCATTTGGCTTCTGTGTGAACGTAACAATTTCTGCTTGAAGTCTTACGGCTTTAGATGCAGGAAAGAATTGTTTAAGAAATTTGTCAATTAAAACGTCCCATGTATCGATCGCCCCTTCAGGTAACGATTCCAACCAATCTTTGGCTTCTCCCTTTAAAGTCCAGGGAAATAACATGAGATATATCTGTTCATCCTCCACTTCTCGGATTTTAAATAGTGTGCAGATCCTATTAAAGGTACGTAGATGTTCATTTGGATCTTCCTTTGGCGCACCACTAAATTGGCATTGATTAGTCACCATGTGTAGAATTTGTCCTTTGATTTCATAATCTGGCGCATTAATGTCTGGATGAGTAATTGCGTGACCTTGGCCAGTGCGTTTAGCTCTCATTCGGTCTTCCATACTTAAAGGTTCCAGATTCTCCATAATTGAATTTGTTGAATCGGAATCACTAGATGATTCTGTTTTAATAGTTCGTTCCTCAACAATCTCTGTTTGAATGATTGGTGGCTCCGGAGGAAAGTTTAATGGTTCAGGATCTATGAACCGTTCCTGAATATTCTCTGGATTCTCAATTGTGAGGTTGGGTTCAAAAAATGGATTATCGGAAATTTGAACTGAAGTACTTGGTCGACTGGATGATGATTCTAAAGAAAAATCAACGGCGGTTATATTTGTTAAACGATGTCTTGATCGAGTTACAGGTGGTGAACGTACAAAAGGTGGTGAACGTCTTGCTCGGTGCATTCACTGAATATCCTATTAGTTTTTAAAAGGAAAGAAAAATTATAATAAGTTATCCAATCAATAGACTTTTCTGATTTTGCCCACGTTTCGAATAGCCAAAAGATGCAGCAGAGGGGCAGGATTCGTTTGGTCTCAATATAATTGAGGACTGTTTGGCTCCAATAACCCGGTCCACGTACAAATCCAACTATTACTACGAACCAGAAAATTTTGATGTCTATTAATTTAACCACTTAAAATAAATTTTCGTAATTTTAAGAAATTTAGATAAGAAGTAGAAAAAATTCTAAGTCCTAAAAACTAGAATGGCGAGAAATAAGAAAGAAAAAGAGTTCGTCGCAAAAGGTCGAAAAAGAAAAAAAAATGGTTGAAAAATAAAAAGTGACGGAAAAATAAAAGAAACTTATAAAACTTAAAAATACTTTACTAACCTAACCTTATTACTATAACTAACTTAAAATTATAATCGCAAATTGAAATTACTAATTGGAATGATAATTGGTACATAGTAAAAGGTCTAAAAATATTAAAGCTTACAAGGAAAAACTAAATCCCAAATAGAAATAACTTAAAAAGAAACTAAAACTTAAAAAGGCGTCGCAAAATTCTAAAGCACCTAAATCTTAGTCTAAAGAAAAAGCACTTAAGGAATTCTACGGCAAAGCCTAAAAATCTAGGAGTAAAAATAACTATAGCAAAAACTAAGTTTAAAATTAAATATGAGCTAAAAATACAAATATTACGCTACAACGATTAAAAAGGTACAAAATATAAAAGTTATAAAAAGTTATAAAAATATTAGATTTTATAAAAATATTATTTTTATATTTTTTTTATATTATAGTATTAAGTAAATAAATAATAAAACTAAACAAAAGTAAAAATAACTAAATAAATTAAAAACTTAATTATAATAATAATAATAGTTTTAGGGTTTAAGTAATAATAATTAAATAATATCCGTAATAAATGCGGAATTAGGGTTCGGTTGTGGCCTGGTCAACCCCTTCATGCGAGTCGCATGGAATAAGGGGGTGGGTCATGCGAGTCGCATGGACACCCTGAACTGGTTCAATTGGACTGGTTCAAATGACAGGTCACGTAATTATTTAATATTTATTTTTAATTTCTGTTTTATATATAATATAAGATATAAATATATAATTTAAATAAAAACTTAATAAAATACTAAAATAAAATACAAATACTTTAATATTTTGTAAATAATAAAGAAAAACTTAAAATACACTTTAAAATATGTTTTTTTTTTTTTTTTATATTAGCGTTGCGCTTCCGGCGTTTAAGAGTGATCCCCGGCAGCGGCGCCAAAAATACTTGATGTGCAGCGGGGTAGTATATAAAATAGTTTATATTTTACTAGGAAAAACTATTAAATACGATACAATTTTACACAAGATATTTATTTATTTATAGAATGGATATACTTAAACCTTGCTACAACACTTATAGGCAGTGTACCTAATCGTACAGTAGTGTAGTTTTTAGTAAGTCCGGTTCGTTCCACAGGGAAATCTTTAAACAAAGCTCAACGCTATATTAGTTTACTTTTATAAAAATACAAATATATATATAAGTAATATTATTATTATAAAGGGGGGTTTTTACCGTTTAATGACCGGTTTGTCGATTTTAAGACTTTAGTCGCAGTTAAAACCTAATGTAAAATATAAAATAAATACAAGACTTAAATTAAAGCGTAAAGTAAATAACGATAATGAAATTGCGAATAATAAAAATGCGATAAAATAAACTTGCGATAATTAAAGAGTACGATAATTAAAAGTGCGATAAAATAAATTAACAATAAATAAAATGCGATAATTAGAAGTGCAATTAAATATAAAATAAAGGAAATTAAATATGAAATAAAAGAATTATGCTTATTTAAACTTCCGTAATCATGATGTTTGACGTGTTGATTTTAGTTTTATGCCCATGGGTTAATTGTCCTTTGTCCTGGATTATTTAATATGTCCGTCTGGTTTTTGTCCATAACAGTCCATCAGTCATAAATATAAAGTGCGAGTGTCCTCGTCAAATTATTATTATACCCGAAGTTAAATATTCCAACTAATTGGGGATTCGAATTGTAACAAGGTTTTAATACTTTGTTTAATGAATACACTAGGTTATCGACTGCGTGTAAACCAAGGTTTTACTACTTTGTTAACAATTACACCAATTACCCTTGAATGTAATTTCACCCCTGTTTTAATTATTCTAGTGGCTATTAATCCATTCCCGTGTCCGGTTAAATGAACGATTATTCGTACATATAAATACCCCGCCCATCGTGTCCGATTGAGTGTATATGGTAATTTATAGGGACGCCCAATTGTAAATCTTTATATTAACATTAACAAACTTTCATTTAGTTAAACAAATATAAAGCCCATTAATAGCCCATAGTCTAATTTCCACAAGTGTCGTTCTTTTGTCCAAACCCCAATTATGGTACAAAGCCCAATTACCCAATTTTAGTAATTAGCCCAACATCATGATTACTTCGTTTTAAACAAGCATAATAATAACTTAGCTACGAGACATTAATATAAAAAGGTTGAACATAACTTACAATGATTAAAAATAGCGTAGCGTTACACGGACAGAATTTCGACTTACACCCTTACAACATTCGCTAACATACCCTTATTATTAGAATTATAATTAAAATTAAAATTAAAATATAAATTATATATATATATATATATATATATATATATATATATATATATATATATCGTATATATTAGAGAGATATATTTTTTTTGTTTTTAAAACTCGGCAGAAAACTGGCTTTATATAGGACCTGACCAGCATTTTCACTCCATGCGACTCGCATGGATTTTGTGCCTCTGGCCATGCGAGTCGCATGGCCACCCTGGATCCAGCCAAATTGGTTTGTTTTCTTCTTGCCGACGTAATATAATAATAATATATAATATAATATATAATTATATATAATTATATATATATTATATTATATTCTTGTGCATAGTAGACTAGATATTTTTGGTCCGTTGCGTCGGGCGTTTCTTCTTGGCTCAGGTCCCGGTTCCGGATTTTCGGACGTCTTCGCGTATTATTTTATATCGTGTACTTTGCGTCTTGTAACTTGTACTCTTGTCATTTTGAGACGTTCCTCATCAATATTTTGAACCTTTTTAATTGTATCTTGTACTTTTTAGCTCTTTGGACCTTTTTGTCTTCAATTTGTCGAATCTGCCTTTTATCTTCTCTTTTTAAAATATAAACGAATATCGCTTGTAAATCGAACAATACCAACTAAAATCTTGTCTTTCTTGAGGAATAATGCTATGAAATATATGTTCGTTTTTAGCATTATCAATAGGTATTCCACCATGTTAACGCAGAACCTGTGAAGGTATGCGTAGCGTACTTCACTTTGTCCTCTTCAGTACACTTACTTATGGCAAACACCGATTCAACCTTCTCGGTCCACCGTTTCAATCCGATCGGTCCTTCGGTTCCATCAAATTCCAAAGGTTTGCAGGCAGTGAATTCTTTGTAGGTGCATCCTACACGATTTCCTGTACTGCTAGATCCAAGGTTATTGTTGGTATGTAGCGTAGCCTGTACTGCGGCTATGTTTGAAGCTAGAAAAGTACGGAATTCCTCTTCATTCATATTCACGGTGTGTCGAGTAGTCGGTGCCATTTCCTTCAAAATAGTTAAATGGAACAAGTTAATCATACAGAATATTAAGAGTAGTTAATAGTATTTCGTAGCATAATATGAACTCATTTATAAAAGCTTTTTCTTCATATTAGCGTTTTATAAGTTTAAATTCGGGTAGTACCTACCCGTTAAGTTCATACTTAGTAGCTAATATACAATTCAACTACTACAATTCTATATGAAAAACTGATTATAATAATATTTCGCGTTCAAACTTTTATACAATATTTTACAAACTTACAATACCGCTTATTTTACATAAAGCATGAAATATAGCACACAATAACTTTGATACAAGATAGTTGTGAAGATAATTCTAGCTAGTACACAAGTCGTTCAGCAAAGGCAATAAAGACACGTAATTCATACATCCAGAAACAAGTCATGCATTCTGGTTTTACTAGGACTACTTCCCATCCTTGGTCTTGTGCAACATAACCGTTATGGCCGTTGATAAGACAGCGTGTTGTAACGTCGTCAAAGGGACGAGGGTTACGTAATGTCCAACAGTCCCGTAATAATCTAAAAACCTCATTTCTTACCCCAATTACCGACTCCGTCACTTGTGGAAACGTTTTGTTTAATAGTTGTAGCCCGATGTTCTTGTTCTCACTTTGGTGAGAAGCGAACATTACTAATCCGTAAGCATAACATGCTTCTTTATGTTGCATGTTAGCCGCTTTTTCTAAATCACGAAGTCCAATATTCGGATATATTGAGTCAAAATAATTTCTTAACCCGTTGCGTAAAATAGCATTTGGGTTCCCCGCAATATATGCGTCAAAGTAAACACATCGTAACTTATGGGTTTCCCAATGTGATATCCCCCATCTTTCAAACGAAAGTCTCTTATAAACCAAGACATTCTTGGAACGTTCTTCGAATGTCTTACAAACTGATCTCGCCTTAAATAGTTGTGCCGAAGAATTCTGGCCGACTCTAGACAAGATTTCATCAATCATGTCTCCGGGTAGGTCTCTTAAAATATTGGGTTGTCTATCCATTTTGTGTTTTTAAACTGTAAAATAGACAAGAGTTAGTTTCATAAAAAAATACTTATTAATACAAGCAATTTTTACATATATCATAAAGCATAAGAACACTATATTACATATATTACACCACACGAATACAACTATCTTATTCCGACTCGCTCGTTTCTTCTTCTTCGGTTTTGGTTCGTTTTGCCAAGTTTCTAGGGATATATGATGTTCCCCTAATACGAGCCGTCGTTGTCCACATTGGTTTAGAAAAACCTGGTGGTTTAGAGGTTCCCGGGTCATTGTTACAACTTAAGGACTTCGGGGGTTGACGATACATATAAAGTTCATCGGGGTTGGAATTAGATTTCTCTATTTTTATGCCCTTTCCCTTATTATTTTCTTTTGCCTTTTTAAATTCAGTTGGGGTAATTTCTATAACATCATCGGAATTCTCGTCGGAATCCGATTCATCGGAGAATTGGTAATCCTCCCAATATTTTGCTTCCTTGGCGGAAACACCATTGACCATAATTAACTTTGGTCGGTTGGTTGAGGATTTTCTTTTACTTAACCGTTTTATTATTTCGCCCACCGGTTCTATTTCTTCATCCGGTTCCGATTCTTCTTCCGGTTCCGATTCTTCTTCTGGTTCCGACTCTTCTTCCGGTTCCTCTTCGGGAACTTGTGAATCAGTCCACGAATCATTCCAATTTATATTTGACTCTTCATTATTATTAGGTGAGTCAATGGGACTTGTTCTAGAGGTAGACATCTATCACATAATATCAAACGCGTTAAGAGATTAATATATCACATAATATTCACATGTTAAAAATATATAGTTTCCAACAAAATTTGTTAAGCAATCATTTTTCAAGTAAACACGGTCGAAGTCCAGACTCACTAATGCATCCTAACAAACTCGATAAGACACACTAATACAAAATTCTGGTTCTCTAAGACCAACGCTCTGATACCAACTGAAATGTCCCGTTCTTATTGATTAAAAACGTTCCATATTAATTGATTTCGTTGCGAGGTTTTGACCTCTATATGAGACATTTTTCAAAGACTGCATTCATTTTTAAAACAAACCATAACCTTTATTTCATAGATAAAGGTTTTAAAAAGCTTTACGTAGATTATCAAATAATGATAATCTAAAATATCCTGTTTACACACGACCATTACATAATGGTTTACAATACAAATATGTTACAACAAAATAAGTTTCTTGAATGCAGTTTTTACACAATATCATACAAGCATGGACTCCAAATCTCGTCCTTATTTAAGTATGCGACAGCGGAAGCTCTTAATAATCACCTGAGAATAAACATGCTTAAAACGTCAACAAAAATGTTGGTGAGTTATAGGTTTAACCTATATATATCAAATCATAATAATAGACCACAAGATTTCATATTTCAATACACATCCCATACATAGAGATAAAAATCATTCATATGGTGAACACCTGGTAACCGACAATAACAAGATGCATATATAAGAATATCCCCATCATTCCGGGACACCCTTCGGATATGATATAAATTTCGAAGTACTAAAGCATCCGGTACTTTGGATGGGGTTTGTTAGGCCCAATAGATCTATCTTTAGGATTCGCGTCAATTAGGGTGTCTGTTCCCTAATTCTTAGATTACCAGACTTAATAAAAAGGGGCATATTCGATTTCGATAATTCAACCATAGAATGTAGTTTCACGTACTTGTGTCTATTTTGTAAATCATTTATAAAACCTGCATGTATTCTCATCCCAAAAATATTAGATTTTAAAAGTGGGACTATAACTCACTTTCACAGATTTTTACTTCGTCGGGAAGTAAGACTTGGCCACTGTTGATTCACGAACCTATAACAATATATATACATATATATTAAAGTATGTTCAAAATATATTTACAACACTTTTAATATATTTTGATGTTTTAAGTTTATTAAGTCAGATGTCCTCGTTAGTAACCTATAACTAGTTGTCCAAAGTTAGATGTACAGAAATAAATCGATAAATATTATCTTGAATCAATCCACGACCCAGTGTATACGTATCTCAGTATTGATCACAACTCAAACTATATATATTTTGGAATCAACCTCAACCCTGTATAGCTAACTCCAACATTCACATATAGAGTGTCTATGGTTGTTCCGAAATATATATAGATGTGTCGACATGATAGGTCGAAACATTGTATACGTGTCTATGGTATCTCAAGATTACATAATATACAATACAAGTTGATTAAGTTATGGTTGGAATAGATTTGTTACCAATTTTCACGTAGCTAAAATGAGAAAAATTATCCAATCTTGTTTTACCCATAACTTCTTCATTTTAAATCCGTTTTGAGTGAATTAAATTGCTATGATTTCATATTGAACTCTATTTTATGAATCTAAACAGAAAAAGTATAGGTTTATAGTCGGAAAAATAAGTTACAAGTCGTTTTTGTAAAGGTAGTCATTTCAGTCGAAAGAACGACGTCTAGATGACCATTTTAGAAAACATACTTCCACATTGAGTTTAACCATAATTTTTGGATATAGTTTCATGTTCATAATAAAAATCATTTTCTCAGAATAACAACTTTTAAATCAAAGTTTATCATAGTTTTTAATTAACTAACCCAAAACAGCCCGCGGTGTTACTACGACGGCGTAAATCCGGTTTTACGGTGTTTTTCGTGTTTCCAGGTTTTGAATCATTAAGTTAGCATATCATATAGATATAGAACATGTGTTTAGTTGATTTTAAAAGTCAAGTTAGAAGGATTAACTTTTGTTTGCGAACAAGTTTAGAATTAACTAAACTATGTTCTAGTGATTACAAGTTTAAACCTTCGAATAAGATAGCTTTATATGTATGAATCGAATGATGTTATGAACATAATTACTACCTTAATTTCCTTGGATAAACCTACTGGAAAAGAAAAAAATGGATCTAGCTTCAATGGATCCTTGGATGGCTCGAAGTTCTTGAAGCAGAATCATGACACGAAAACAAGTTCAAGTAAGATCATCACTTGAAATAAGATTGTTATAGTTATAGAAATTGAACCAAAGTTTGAATATGATTATTACCTTGTATTAAAATGATAACCTACTGTAAGAAACAAAGATTTCTTGAGGTTGGATGATCACCTTACAAGATTGGAAGTGAGCTAGCAAACTTGAAAGTATTCTTGATTTTATGAAACTAGAACTTTTGGAATTTATGAAGAACACTTAGAACTTGAAGATAGAACTTGAGAGAGATCAATTAGATGAAGAAAATTGAAGAATGAAAGTGTTTGTAGGTGTTTTTGGTCGTTGGTGTATGGATTAGATATAAAGGATATGTAATTTTGTTTTCATGTAAATAAGTCATGAATGATTACTCATATTTTTGTAATTTTATGAGATATTTCATGCTAGTTGCCAAATGATGGTTCCCACATGTGTTAGGTGACTCACATGGGCTGCTAAGAGCTGATCATTGGAGTGTATATACCAATAGTACATACATCTAAAAGCTGTGTATTGTACGAGTACGAATACGGGTGCATACGAGTAGAATTGTTGATGAAACTGAACGAGGATGTAATTGTAAGCATTTTTGTTAAGTAGAAGTATTTTGATAAGTGTATTGAAGTCTTTCAAAAGTTTATAAATACATATTAAAACACTACATGTATATACATTTTAACTGAGTCGTTAAGTCATCGTTAGTCGTTACATGTAAGTGTTGTTTTGAAACCTTTAGGTTAACGATCTTGTTAAATGTTGTTAACCCAATGTTTATAATATCAAATGAGATTTTAAATTATTATAATATCATGATATTATCATGTATGAATATCTCTTAATATGATATATATACATTAAATGTCTTTACAACGATAATCGTTACATATATGTCTCGTTTAAAAATCATTAAGTTAGTAGTCTTGTTTTTACATATGTAGTTCATTGTTAATATACTTTATGATATGTTTTCTTATCATAGTATCATGTTAACTATATATATATATCCATATATATGTCATCATATAGTTTTTACAAGTTTTAACGTTCGTGAATCACCGATCAACTTGGGTGGTCAATTGTCTATATGAAACATATTTCAATTAATCAAGTCTTAACAAGTTTGATTGCTTAACATGTTGGAAACATTTAATCATGTAAATATCAATCTCAATTAATATATATAAACATGGAAAAGTTCGGGTCACTACAAACGGGTCCTTTCAATTGGTATCAGAGCGGTGGTCTTAGCGAACCAGGTCTGTATTAGTGTATCTAACTGATAAGTCGATAGGATGCATTAGTGTGTCTGAACTTCGACCGTGTCTGCATATCAAAAGTTTTGCTTATCATTTTGTGTCAAAAATTAACTACTTATCATCCTCAGGAAATTACCTGCTAAATCATATCTTATCGTATCTGTTACTTTAAACTTTGCCTGACATATCTCGCAAAGTCTTCCGTAATCTACGAAATCTTTTGATATATATATATATATATATATATATATATATATATATATATATATATATATATATATATATATATATATATATATTCTATGTAATTAGAATACCATCCGTTAGCCAAAATCATTTCATATCGGAAAAAAAATCCTTTATCCAATCGTACGAAATAGAATTCGTCATCAGTTCAAGTCACTCAGATTCCGAAATGGAATCCCATTCAAGCTTCGAAAGCAGTGTGACCGGAATAGATCAACCAATCAGTCATCACCTATTCTGGATGTATTGGGGATGGGTTCGTAGCCTCCTCAATCATTGGAGACAAGAAGAAGGTGATCTCTTCCATCCACCACATTGCCCTCTTGACGAAGAACCTGAAGCACTTACCGACGAACCTGTCCGAAACACCATTTTCTCGCTCATTTCCAGAGTATCTCGTCACGATTATATATTACATCAAATTTTAGATTTTATTTATCCGCTCGTCCGAACCGACAATCACCCCGGTGTAATAGAAGAAGTCAACGAGCTTCGCGCTTGGGTAGTGGCTTTGGAGAATATGGTGCAGAGATTACAAACACCAGCAGCAGCATCAGCAACATAACCAGTACCACCATCATCAACGCCAACAGTACCATTACCACCTCCAACTACAACCGCGTCGTAAACCTCAACTTCACAATCTGTCCCACAAGCATCAACGTCATACGCACCATAGATACCAAGGAGTAACAACAACAATAACTGACGAAGTATTAATTCATAACTTCATGGGAGAAACATTCTGCGGTGATTATGTAATCTCTAAAGTCTTAGAGATTATCTAATCTAGCCCTAACCATAAATCAGTTAAGCGAACCAAAATGATAGAAGGAAGAGTAGAAACCCTGACAAAAATGGTGTGTGATTAATAAGCTAAACTTGTTTTACCAACAGCATCAACAGTACCGTCAGCATTACCAGCATCGTGTGACGACCCGGAAATTTCCGATTAAATTTAAACTTTATCTTTATATTATTCTGACACGATAAGCAATGTTTGTTAAGTTAAATCTCAAGGATTTTAAACTATGTTTATACATTCATTTAAACCTCGACTAAATTCCAATGATTCACGAACCATTAAATGAACATATATGAATATGTATGTATATGTGTATATGTTATAAATTGAAAATGTCAACAAAGTATTTAAAAGTATAATGCTTTATATGAATGTATTTGTTTCAATATGATTATCGATGAAATTAAAAAATATATATATATTAAATGATTGAATTATCAGAAACATTGAATTATGATTACAAGTCTCTGTTGAGAGGTCCACTATGATTTGAGAAATATATTCCTCTTAACGATATTCGGAATAATTTGTAAAGCTATTTATAAATAAAAATAAAAAGTGTCATTTACGAAAGTTAGACAAAAGCTAGTGGAGAATTGGTTTCCATAATATTCTATTAATCTATTTTCAAACGTACAAAAACGTTTTCAGTTTAAAAAGAACTTTATTATCAAAACGTATATAACTTTTATAAATATCTAGAATCACTTTTGACAACTCATTACTTAACCAGTATAATAAATATAACGATATTTATATTTTATTTCATTAAATATATATAACAATTTAAATTAATATTATATATATTTATACGCGTATTATACATACATAGTTTTTATACTTTTACTATACTTTAACTTTACCTTTACTTTACTTTTACTTTACTTTAACTTTAATAATTCGCTTTAATAATTCATACTTTAATAATTCTCTTTAATAATTCATACTTTAATAATTCACTTTAATAATTCATACTTTAATAATTCACTTTAATAATTCATACTTTAATAATTCACTTTAATAATTCATACTTTAATAATTCACTTTAATAATTCATACTTTAATAATTCACTTTAATAATTCATACTTTAATAATTCACTTTAATAATTCAAAAATCTATTATAAATAGAATTCAATAGGTTTCATTATTTCATAGAAACTTGAAAATATATTTCTCTAAACTCTCTCAATCGATTTACATATATATATATATATATATATATATATATATATATATATATATATATATATATTTGCTCTATATTATTTCAAGATATTATTAGTATACATAAAATATTACAACGGAGTGATGTCCGAGTGATTTCAAAATAGTTTTTTGAATGAGTCGAAGCTAAGGAAATTATGGGTTACAACTATGGAGGTGATGGGTATGGTTCATGGGTATGCTCGTGAGGTCAATCTAGTGTTTATCATCTCCGTTGCGTCTACGTACTTTCCTGCAATATTGAATCTCAATATTGATACGTGAGCACTCATAACTTAACTTTTATATATCAATAGTGTATCCCTAACTAGTGCTCGAGTATATAGAATTATGCATGCTTGTACATTCGATATTGTCCTTAGATAGGTTTGTTGAATCCTGAATTAGATACATATGCTACTGAGATAGGGTATATGATATGCATGTCATTGGAAAGCTAGCGAAAAATTAAAAACTTTTCATTTAGATATCGAATGGTTTCGATGAACGGATTTGAAGTTATAGTCAACTGAATTTTAGTATTATTGTTAAAATGATTATTATTACTATCGTCGTTATTATTTTAATAGAAATATCATTGTTATTATAAAATATCATTATTACTATTATGTTAGTATTATCATTTTATCATAATAACATTTTTAGTAAATATAAATATTGTTATTTTTTTTATAGAATAATAATAATTATTATTACAAAATATTACAACTTTTACTTATTATTATTATGATCAATATTATTTTATCAAATAAATAGGGGATACAAATATATTTTTCACCACGCGTAATATAATTACATTAATAATACTTACCACTATAGTTTTAAG
This sequence comes from Rutidosis leptorrhynchoides, assembly GCF_046630445.1. Classification (NCBI taxonomy): domain Eukaryota; kingdom Viridiplantae; phylum Streptophyta; class Magnoliopsida; order Asterales; family Asteraceae; genus Rutidosis; species Rutidosis leptorrhynchoides. The sequence goes on from NC_092336.1 coordinate 238,671,345, forward strand.
ATATTAAGTGAACTTTATAAATTTTACTGCTTAAGATATATAAAAGTATATTTTATCATATATAAACGTTAATATAAATTTTTATTAATAAATGACTTTTATTATTATAAAATCTAATAAATATATTTAAATATATAAAACGACTATAGTTAAGTTATATAATAAACACGTATAAATTTTAGAAGTCATTTTGGGTCAAGTTGACTTTTGTTGACTTTTGCATATTAGTATCGAGCATTAGGATTGTGGTACACTATGACTTGACCAAAAATTGTTAGACAAATATTGACCAACATATAAATATATATAATTAATATAGGTTCGTGAATCCGAGGCCAACCTTGCACTTGTTAAATGACGTTATATGTATTTTTACTACGAAATACAGTATGGTGAGTTTCATTTGCTCCCTTTTATATATATTTTTGGGACTTAGAATACATGCGCTGTTTTTTATAAATGTTTTACGAAATAGGCACAAGTACTAAAACTAATTCTACGTGGGTTTAAACCAGAAATATACCCTTAGCTTGGTAACATTAAACTACTTGTCTATGTACGGTAGGCGCGAATCCTAAAGATAGATCTATTGGGCCTGACAAACCCCATCCTGACTATGGGATGCTTTAGTACTTCGAGGTTATTTTAAACACACCTGATCTGGTGTACTTCAGAGGGTAAAACATGAACGTTAAGACTTGTTACCGGGTGCCTACAATTTATAGAATACTCTTATACACTTGCGAGTGTACATATATTTATAAACGGAAATCTTGTGGTCTATTAATATATTGAAATGATTGTTATGATAAACCTATGAACTCACCAACCTTTTGGTTGACACTTTAAAGCATGTTTATTCTCAGGTATTAAAGAAATCTTTCGCTGTGCATTAGCTCATTTTAAGGATATTACTTGGAGTCATTCATGGTGTATTTTGAAAGACGTTGCATTCGAGTCATTGAGTTCATCAAGATTATTAATATGTCAATTATAGTTGGATGTATTATGAAATGGTGGGCATGCCGTTAACTTTCGTTGTAAAGAAAGTTTGTCTTTTAAAAACGAATGCAATGTTTGTAAAATGTATCATATAGAGGTCAAAATACCTCGCGATGTAATCAACTATTGTGAATCGTTTATAATGTATATGAACGAGTCCTTTCAGTTGGTATCAGAGCGGTGGTCTTAGCGAACCAGGTCTGCATTAGTGTGTCTAACTGATAGTCGTTAGGATGCATTAATGAGCCTGGACTTCGACCGTGTCTGCATGTCAAAAGTTTTGCTTATCATTTTTGTCGGAAATTGCCTGCTTATCATTCTTAGTCTAGACACGTCTTACTGCATTGATTGCATGAATAGTGTATAGACAAAATTCATATCTTAGCGTATCTGCTAATCCATATCTTAGCGTATCTGTTACTGTAAACTTAGACTGACATATCCCGTAATTTCCTCCGTAATCTACGAAATCTTTTGCGCTATATATATAGATATTCTATGTAATTAGAATACCACCCGATAGCCAAAAAATCATTTCATATCGAAAAATTCTTTATTCAATCGAACGAAATGGAATTCATCATTAGTTCAAGTCCCTCGAATTCCGATATGGAATCCCACTCAAGCTCCGAAAGCAGTGTGACCGGAATGGATCAACCAATTAGCCATCATCTATTCTGGATGAATTGGGGATAGGTTCGTAGCCTCCTCAATAATTGGAGACAAGAAGAAGGTGATCCCTTCCATCCACCACATTGCCCTCTTGGTGATGAACCTGAAGCACTTACCGGCGAACCGGTCCGAAACACCATTTTCTCTCTCATTTTCAGAGTATCTCGTCATGATTATATACTACATCAAATTCTAGATTTTATTTATCCGTTCGTCCGAACCGACAATCACCCCGGTGTAATAGAAGAAGTCAACGAGCTTCGCGCTCGAGTAGTGGCTTTAGAGAATATGGTGGAAGGGTTACAAACACCAACAAATAACGAAGTATTAATTCATAATTTCAATTTTATTGAATAAATACTCCGTAAAAGTTATGTAATTTCTAAAGTCTTTAGGGATTATTCAGTTCTAGTTTCAACCGTAAATCAAATGAGTTTAATTTAATATTAACTCATTAAATCTATGTTACATCTGAAGAAAATATGACATATATATTTTCATAAAGACTGTAATAAAATTCTGTTGTACAAAATATTAATTGTGAATTTTTTTTTTTAACGGGTAGGTAATACCCGAGAGATATATAAATTCACAATTAATATATTACATTTTTCGAATCTGATTAAGCAAATCATCAACTATACTCCCAAAATCTCACAACAATATACATTCTTGTATAGAAATCAAAGCAACCATTCTCACCCAAATTTGATTACGCATTCTGATTTTGACAAATCGAAATCCAAGTCATGATTTAACAGAAGAGATCACTCTTAGATTCCTACATCTTTCAAAGCTATACTTTGACTTCAAAACCGTGTTAGAACATCATATGTATATTAATGATTACAAACTATGTTCAAACTCTCCGAAGTTTTCGAAGACACTTCAAACAATGAACAATCGAGATGATGATCCAACCACATATTACCCACATTTATGTACCTAAAAAGCTCTCGAAGCCAAAGTCATAGTTCGACGCGTATCCGTGTCAGACCCTTTGGCATTTATTAGCTAAAATGACTTTTCAATTCCTTTTCAAAGTAGACAGTTTTGTCACAGCTCCAGTAAGTCAACTTCGACTTTTCAGTCGGACTAGTCTTATTATAACCTCGATAGATACGTTGCCCTTTCGTCATCGTTACTGGGGACCTTTCATATCTCGCCACCTTAGCAATAAACTTACCAACAACTTCAATTATCTTTGACTTTTCGAAAAATCATTATATTTATTGAAATCATATCATTTACTCATTCGCATCTTGTAACGAGAATTGTCATATAAATCATCGAAAAATAGTAACAAGTATTTTGAAATCTCGCAGCATGTCTACGCCAACAGTTATATGTGTACGTAAAACGTCTATCTCCTAGACTTACATACTTTGAATGTGAAGTTCTGAAAAATATTTTGAACTGCAAACTAGTTCTTGAAATGCTGACGAAGCATCAAAAACTGTAAACGATCTTAACAGTAAAAAGTTTGATGACAAAGAATAGTAAGGTGGAAAAGCTGAGAAAAAGAGAAGGTTTGGAACTGGAAAACGGATTGAACAGACTATGAAGGAGGCTGTGGACAAATCACAAAGACTAAATCTGCCTTCAAAGAATCCAAATGATTCAGTGCCTGCTAAAGTCATTAACGAATACCTTACTCTTTATTCTAAACCTTTACAGACAAATCTTCATCATCATCCATCAATATTAGAAATTCTAAGATATTATCATATCTTTCATTATAAATATCCGCGATATTTCTGAAGATATTTTCACAACTAATCTTATCTGAAGTCATTTATCTCTTTGCGCTATCAGTGTTACATCATATAAGAAACTATTAGTTTCTATATTCTATAAACTTTCGAGTAGAAATTATGAATGTTTTGAAGTAGTGTTGGGAACTGAAGCATGAGTTAGTATAATATAATGACACTTGATCAACGTGATTATATTACAGTAAGTCATGCTGAGTTTCTAATGGGACATGACGATTCACAGACCATGCCGTCATCATGTTCCATGTTACACGACTCTTGTATTCTATTTAATCTCTAAAAATATCAAGAATATATTTTCTTGATGATTCGGTCTTTTCAGGGTATTCTGGTAAATTAACAAATCAAGATCGTGCCATTACCATTTCCTTCTTAGAACATTAACTATGTTCATTCTGAAATTCATATCTGCGAATACTGGACCATTACAAACGTTGCTTAATCGCAAGAAGAAGAAACAAAAGGACAAAACTCCAAAATAGAAATTGGAGTATAAATCGCAGCAAATAGAAGGGAGCATTAACTGTGGATGTCAATGATTATAGAAGACAAAAGCAGGGGCTTTGAAATATAAGGGAAGATATAAAACCCAACAACCACCCAAAAATTATAAACCGTATATATCGATGCATATAGCAATATAAAGACACGGAAGAACTAAAAACACTATAAAACCGAGAGTATAGTAGAAGTAAATAGATTCTTCCGGAGGCAGATGAAAAAGAAGAACGACAGATATGAAAGTGAGGAGTATATCGAGAATCATTACTGGATGAAGCATATTGACAAATACTTTAAAATATGAGTTGAGGGAGAAAGAATAGAAGGTGTGAGTTGTAAGGAAACGAAGGAGGTGGATTTATAGTGAAATACCCGACAGAGAAATCAAGATGGATTATCGTATTAATTCGAAGAGAATCATAATCTCCTTAATCACCGAAGCATCAAATCCAACATAGATTACAAAGATTTTCTTTAAATTCGGAGATCAATTGTGATGACGTCAAAAGATATGATGAATCACTATAATCTTATTTCCTTCATTTACGATAACTTCCCTCATACGCTTTGAGTAATCGAATTATTTTATCCATACTTCTTAGACATGATAAAACTTCATAATCGTCATAATAACATTCTCATTGTTAGCCATAACGACCTCAATCAAATTTCGGGGACGAAATTTCTTTAACGGGTAGGTACTGTGACGACCCGGAAATTTCCGACTAAATTTAAACTTTATCTTTATATTATTCTGACACGATAAGCAATGTTTGTTAAGTTAAATCTCAAGGATTTTAAACTATGTTTATACATTCATTTAAACCTCGACCAAATTCCAATGATTCACGAACCATTAAATGAACATATATGAATATGTATGTATATGTGTATATGTTATAAATTGAAAATGTCAACAAAGTATTTAAAAGTATAATGCTTTATATGAACGTATTTGTTTCAATATGATTATCGATGAAATTAAAAAATATATATATTAAATGATTGAATTATCAGAAACATTGAATTATGATTACAAGTCTCTGTTGAGAGATCCACTATGATTTGAGAAATCTATTCCTCTTAACGATATTCGGAATAATTTGTAAAGCTATTTATAAATAAAAATAAAAAGTGTCATTTACGAAAGTTAGACAAAAGCTAGTGGAGAATTGGTTTCCATAATATTCTATTAATCTATTTTCAAACGTACAAAAACGTTTTCAGTTTAAAAAGAACTTTATTATTAAAACATATATAACTTTTATAAATATCTAGAATCAATTTTGACAACTCATTACTTAACCAGTATAATAAATATAACGATATTTATATTTTATTTCATTAAATATATATAACAATTTAAATTAATATTATATATATTTATACGCGTATTATACATACATAGTTTTTATACTTTTACTATACTTTAACTTTACCTTTACTTTACTTTTACTTTACTTTAACTTTAATAATTCACTTTAATAATTCATACTTTAATAATTCACTTTAATAATTCATACTTTAATAATTCACTTTAATAATTCATACTTTAATAATTCACTTTAATAATTCATATTTTAATAATTCACTTTAATAATTCATACTTTAATAATTCACTTTAATAATTCATACTTTAATAATTCAAAAATCTAATATAAATAGAATTCAATAGGTTTCATTATTTCATAGAAACTTGAAAATATTTTTCTCTAAACTCTCTCAATCGATTTACATATATATATTTACTCCGTATTATTTCAAGATATTATTAGTATACATAAAATATTACGACGGAGTGCTGTCCGAGTGATTTCGAAATTGTTTTTCGAGTAGGATAGGATTAAGGAAATTATGGGTTATAGCTATGGAGGTGATTGAGTATGGTTCATGGGTATGCTCGTGAGGTCAATATAGTGTTTATCATTTCTGTTGCGTCTACGTACCTTTCCTACAATATTGAATCTCAATATTGATACGTGAGTACTCATAATTTAACTTTTACATACTAATAGTGTATCCCTGACTAGTGCTCGAGTATTTAGGATTATGCATGCTTGTACTTTTGATATTGCCCTTAGACAGGTTAGGTTGAATATTGAATTAGTTACACTTACGGTTGAGATGAGGTATAAGATATGCATATCCTTGGAAAGCTAGCGAAAAATTAAGGACTTTTCCTTTAGATATCGAATGGTTTCGATGAACGGATTAGAAGTTATAATCAATTGAATTTTCGATATTTTTATTAAAAATGATTATTATTTTCGTCATTTTTATCGTCGTTCTAGTTTTATCTTATTATTATCATTATTATTATCTTTATCAATAAAAGGAATTTATCATTAAAAATTGTTATTTTTTTATTATTACTATCGTTATTATCGTTAAAGTTATAATTAGTATTATTATTATCCAATTATTATTATTATTAGAATTATTATTATTATCATTATTAATATATATATATCATTATTTAAAAATGGTTATTGTTATTGTTATTATTATTACTATACTATCTTTAAGATAATTATTAGTATTATCGTTAATAATGTTATAGTAACTATCATTATTAATATTAGTGTAATTAAAACAAATATTTGTAACACCTAATTATTTTGATTACTATTATTATCATTATTATGAACACGATATAAAAGATGATTAAAAGCTATTAAACGAAACAATTAGGAAATAATGAGTAAGAGTATCATGATGAAATTAAAATATTATAAGATATTGATTTAGATAAAATTATCGTTCTTATTATTTTTATCATTACTATTATTATTAAAAGTATCGTTAGTATTAAAACTATCATTTTAACAAAAATTATAATTTTAATAGAAATGTCATTGTTACTATAAAATATCATTATTATTATTATTTTAAATAGAATTATTATTTTAAAGTTAATATTAAAAATTATCGTAAATATTAAAGTTATCATAATTAGAATTATCGTTTTATCATAATGTCATCTTAGTAATTATAAATATTGATATTTTTATAATAATTATTATTATTACAAAATAATACAACTTTTACTTACTATCATTATAGATATTATTTTATCAAATAAATATGTGATACAAACATATTTTACTTCGTGTAATAACTTACTTTAATAATACCTATCATATTATCTTCATGATATTAAATGAACCCTATAAATTTTATTACTTAATATATATAAAAGTATATTATATTATATAAATTTAATATAAAATTTTATTTATTAATAAATAAATTATATTATTTACTCTAATAAATCTTTTAAAAATATTTAAAAATATAAAATGACGATATTTAAACTATATATTAATCATGTATAGATTTTTAGAAATTATTTTGAGTCAAATTTAATTTTGTTAACTTTTGCATATTAGTCTCGAGCATTAGGATTGTAGTACACTATGACTTGACCTAATTTGTTAGACAAATATTGACCAACACATAATTATATTTAATTAATTTAGGTTCGTGAATCAGAGGCCAACCTTGCACTTGTTCAATGACGTTATATGTATTTTTACTACGAAATACAGTATGGTGAGTTTCATTTGCCTTTTTACCCTTTAAATTTTTGGGCTGAGAATACATGCGCAATTTTTATAAATGATTTACAAAATAGACATAAGTACGTGAAACTACATTCTATGGTTGAATTATCGAAATCGAATATGCCCTTTTTTATTTATTCTAGTAATCTAAGAATTAGGGAACAGACACCCTAATTGACGCGAATCCTAAAGATAGATCTATTGGGCCTAACAAACCCCATCCAAAGTACCGGATGCTTTAGTACTTCGAAATTTATATCATGTCTGAAGGAGGATCCTGGAATGATAGGGGATATTCTTATATGTATCTAGTTAATGTCGGTTACTAGGTGTTCACCATATGAATGATTATTTTTGTCTCTATGCATGGGACGTATATTTATGAGAACTGGAAATGAAATTCTTATGGTCTATTAAAATGATGGAAATAAATGATTATGATAAACTAATGAACTCACCAACCTTTTGGTTGACACTTTAAAGCATGTTTATTCTCAAGTGTTAAAGAAATCTTTCGCTGTGCATTTGCTCATTTTAAAGATATTACTTGGAGTCTTTCATAGCATATTTCGAAGAACGTTGCATTCGAGTCATTGAGTTCATCAAAGATTATTATTAAATCAATTTATAGTTGGATAGTGGATATTATGAAATGGTATGCATGCCTGTCAATTTTCGATGTAAAGAAAGTTTGTCTTTTAAAAACGAATGCAATGTTTGTAAAATGTATCATATAGAGGTCAAATACCTCGCAATGTAATCAACTATTATGAATCGTTTATAATGTATATGAACGGGCCCTTTCAGTGAATTCTTTGTAGGAGCATCCTACACCATTTCTTGCGGAATTAGTTCCACTGCTAGATCCAGAGTTATTGTTATTTTGCATTGCAGCCTGCACTGCGGCTATGTTCGCAGCAAGAAAAACACAGAAGTCTTCCTCACTCATGTTCAAGTTCTGACGAGTCGCCGGTGTCATTTCCTTCAAAATAGTCAAAAGAATTGAGTTAATCATATAGAATTTAAGAGTAGTCAATAGTATTTCATAGCATAATATGAACTTATTTATAAAAGCTTTTTCTTCATATTAGCATTTTATAGTTTTAATTCGGGTAGTACGTACCAGTTAAGTTCATACTTAGCAGCTATTATACAATTCAACTACTACGATTCTATATGAAAAACTTATTACAATAATATTTCGCGTTCAAACTTTATACAATATTTTACAAACTTACAATACCGCTATAATACATATAGGATGAAATATAGTACATAATAACTTTGTTACTCGACAGCTATGAAGGCAATTCTAGTTAATACGCAAGTTGTTCAGCAAAAGAAATAAAGACACGTAATTCATAAGTCCAGAAACAAGTCATGCATTCAGGTTTTACTAAGATGACTTCCCATCCTTGATCTTGTGGAAAATAACCGTTATGACCATTGGCTAGGCAGCATGTTGTAATGTCGTCAAAAGGACGAGGGTTTGGTAATATCCAATAGCCCCGTAATAATCTAAAAACCTTGTTTATTACCCCAACTACTGAATCCGTCACTTGTGGGAAGGTTTTATTTAAAAGCTGCAATCCGATGTTCTTTTTCTCACTTTGGTAAGAAGCGAACATCACTAACCCATAAGCATAACATGCTTCTTTATGTTGCATGTTAGAAGCTCTTTCTAATTCACGAAATCCTATGTTAGGATATGTTGAGTCAAAATAGGTTCTTAACCCGTAGTGTAAAATTGCATTTGGGTTCTCCACATTTAACGCTTTAAAGAAAACACGGCGTAACTTACGGTCTCCCCAATGTGATATACCCCACCTATCAAAGGAAAGCCTTTTATAAACTAAGGTTTTTCTGGAAAGTCTTTCAAATGTTTGACAAGTTAATTTCGCCATAACTAAATGTGCTGATGAATTCTGATCGACTCTAGACAAGATTTCCTCAATCATATCCTCTGGTAGGTCTTCTAAAATATTCGGTTGTCTACCCTTAACGTCCATTTTATTTTTATACTGTAAAATAGACAAGGATTAGATTCGTAAAAGATAATTAACAAATAATACAAGAAATTTTTACATAGAACATAAAAGTACAAGCACACAACAATACATATAATACACAACATGATTACAACCCTCTAATCTGAATCACTGGTTTCTTCTTCTTCAGACTTGGTTCATTTTCCTAATTTTCTAGGAATATATGGTGTTCCGCTAATACGAGCCATCATTTTTCACAATGGTTTAGAAAAACCTGGTGGTTTAGAGGTTCCCGGGTCATTGTTACATTTTAGGAAATACGGATGTTACAGATACATATAAAGTTCATCGGGGTTGGAATCGGGTTTCTCTATTTTTATACCTTTTCCCTTATTATTTTCTTTTGCTTTATTAAATTGGGTCGAGGTAATTTCTATAACATCATCGAAATCCTCATCGGGATCCAATTCATCGGAAAATTGATAATTTTCCCAATATTTTGCTTCCTCGACGGAAACACCATTGACCATTATTAACTTTGGTCTGTTGGTTGAGGATTTTCTTTTATTTAATCGATTTACTATAGGTATCAATATTTCTTCCTCCGGAACCTCTTCTTCTTCCGGTTCCTCCTCTTCCGGTTCCCCCTCTTCCAGTTCCTCTTCTTCCGGTTCCTCCTCTTCCGGTCCCTCCTCTTCCGGTTCCTCTTCTTCCGGTTCCTCTTCGGGAATTTGAGAATCTTCCCAAAATATATTCGACTCTTCATTATTATTAGGTGAATCGATGGGATTTGTACTAGTGGTAGACATCTATCACACAATATCAAACACATTAAGAGGTTAATATATCACATAATATTTACATGTTAATAATATATAGTTTCCAACAAAAGTGTTACGCAATCATTTTTAAAGAAAACACGGTCGAAGTCCAGACTCACTAATGTATCCTAACAAACTCGATAAGACACACTAATGCAAATTTCTGGTTCTCTAAGACCAACGCTCGGATACCAACTTAAATATCCCGTTCATATTGATTATAAATGTTCCATATTAATTGATTTTGTCGCGAGGTTTTGACCTCTATATGAGACGTTTTTCAAAGACTGCATTCATTTTTAAAACAACCATAACCTTTATTTTATCGATAAAGGTTTAAAAATCATTACGTAGATTATCAAATAATGATAATCTAAAATATACCGTTTACACAAGACCATTACATAATGGTTTACAATATGAATATATTACATCAAAAATAAGTTTCTTGAATGCATTTTTACATAATATCATACAAGCATGGACTCCAAATCTTGTCCTTATTTTGTATGCAATAGCGGAAGCTCTTAATAATCACCTGAGAATAAACATGCTTAAAACGTCAACAAAAATGTTGGTGAGTTATAGGTTTAACCTATATATTATCAAATCATAATAATAGACCACAAGATTTCATATTTCAATACATCCCATACATAGAGATAAAAATCATTCATACTGTGACAACCCGGAAATTTCCAACCAAATTTAAACTTTAATCTTTATATGTTTCCGACACGTTAAGTAATATTTGTTAAGTTAAATTTCAAGAATTTTAAACTATGTTCATACATTCATTCAACCTCGACCAAGTTCTAACGATTCACGAACCATTAAAAGAATATGATTATATATGTATATGTGTATATATATTATAACTTGAAACGTAAACAAAATATTAGATTAAATACTTTATATGACTGTATCTGTTTCAAAATGTTTATCAATGGAATTAGAAGATAAGATCAAATGATTGAATTATCAGATATATTGAATTATGATTACAAGTCTCTGTTGAAAGACCCACGTTGATTTGAGAAATCTTTCCATTTTAACAATATTCGGAAAATGGTAAAGTGATTTATAAATAAGAACAAATTGTCAATCATTGAGAACTAGACAAAGGATAGTAGAAGATTGAATCTCATAAAGACTCGATTGATCTATTTAGTTTCAAACGTACAAAAACGTTTTCAGTTTAAAAAAAACTTTATTATTAAAACGTATATAACATTTATAAATATCTAGAATCACTTTTGACAACTCATTACTTAACTAGTATGATAAAGATAACGATATTTATATTTTATTTTATTAAATATATATAACAATTTAAATTAATATTATATATATTTATACGCGTATTATACGTACATAGTTTTATACTTTTACTATACTTAAACTTTACCTTTACTTTATTTTTACTTTACTTTAACTTTAATAATTCACTTTAATAATTCATACTTTAATAATTCATTTTAATAATTCATACTTTAATAATTCACTTTAATAATTCATACTTTAATAATTTACTTTAATAATTTATACTTTAACAATTTACTTTAATAATTCATACTTTAATAATTCACTTTAATAATTCAAAACTCTATTATAAATAGAATTCAATAGGTTTCATTATTTCATAGAAACTTGAAAATATTTTTCTCTAAACTCTCTTAATCGATTTATATATATATATATATATATATATATATATATATATATATATATATATATATATATATATATATACTCCATATTATTTCAAGATATTTTTAGTATACATAAAATATTACGACAGAGTGCTGTCTGAGTGATTTCGAAATTGTTTTTCGAGTAGGATAGGATTAAGGAAATTATGGATTATAGCTATGGAGGTGATTGAGTATGGTTCATGGGTATGCTCGTGAGGTCAATATAGTGTTTATCATTTTCGTTGCGTCTACGTACCTTTCCTGCAATATTGAATCTCAATATTGATACGTGAGTACTCATAATTTAACTTTTACATACTAATAGTGTATCCCTGACTAGTGCTCGAGTATTTAGGATTATGCATGCTTGTACTTTTGATATTGCCCTTAGACAGGTTAGGTTGAATCTTGAATTAGTTACACTTGCCGTTGAGATAAGGTATAAGATATGCATGTCCTTGGAAAGCTAGCGAAAAATTAAGAACTTTTCCTTTAGATATCGAATGGTTTCGATGAACGGATCATAAGTTATAATCAATTGAATTTTCGATATTTTTATTAAAAATGATTATTATTATCGTCGTTTTTATCGTCGTTCTAGTTTTATCTTATTATTATCATTATTATTATCTTTATCAATAAAAGGGATTTATCATTAAAAATTGTTATTTTTTTTATTATTACTATCGTTATTATCGTTAAAGTTATAATTAGTATTATTATTATTATCCAATTATTATTATTATTATTATTATTATTAGTATTATTATTATTATTATCATTATTAATATATATATATATATATATATATATATATATATATATATATATATCATTATTTAAAAATGGTTATTGTTATTGTTATTGTTATTATTATTATTACTATATTATCATTAAGATAATTATTAGTATTATTGTTAATAATGTTATAGTAACTATCATTATTAATATTAATATAATTAAGACAAATATTTGTAACACCTAATTATTTTGATTACTATTATTATCATTATTATGAACACGATATAAAAGATGATTAAAAGCTATTAAACGAAACGATTAGGAAATAATGAGTAAGAGTATCATGATGAAATTAAAACATTATAAGATATTGATTTAGATAAAATTATCGTTCTTATTATTTTTATCATTACTATTATTATTAAAAGTATCGTTAGTATTAAAACTATCATTTTAACAAAAATTATCATTTTAATAGAAATGTCATTGTTACTATAAAATATTATTATTATTATTATTTTAAATAGAATTATTATTTTAAAGATAATATTAAAAATTATCGTAAATATTAAAGTTATCATAATTAGAATTATCGTTTTATCATAATGTCATCTTAGTAATTATAAATATTGATATTTTTATAATAATAATTATTATTATAAAATAATACAACTTTTATTTACTATCATTATAGATATTATTTTATCAAATAAATATGTGATACAAACATATTTTACTACGTGTAATAACTTACTTTAATAATACCTATCATATTATCTTTATGATATTAAATGAACCCTATAAATTTTATTACTTAATATATATAAAAGTATATTTTATTATATAAATTTAATATAAAATTTTATTTATTAATAAATAAATTATATTATTTACTCTAATAAATCTTTTAAAAATATAAAATGATGATATTTAAACTATATATTAATCATGTATAGATTTTTGGAAATTATTTTGAGTCAAATTTACTTTTGTTGACTTTTACATATTAGTCTCGAGCATTAGGATTGTGGTACACTATGACTTGACCTAATTTGTTAGACAAATATTGACCAACACATAAATATATATAATTAATTTAGGTTCGTGAATCCGAGGCCAACCTTGCACTTGTTCAATGACGTTATATGTATTTTTACTACGAAATACAGTATGATGAGTTTCATTTGCCTTTTTACCCTTTATATTTTTGGGACTGAGAATACATGCGCTTTTATAAATGTTTGACGAAATAGACACAAGTAATTGAAACTACATTCTATGGTTGAATTATCGAAATCGAATATGCCCCTTTTTATTAAAGTCTGGTAATCTAAGAATTAGGGAACAGACACCCTAATTGACGCGAATCCTAAAGATAGATCTATTGGGCCTAACAAAACCCATCCAAAGTACCGGATGCTTTAGTACTTCAAAATTTATATCATATCCGAAGGGTGTCTCGGAATGATGGGGATATTCTTATATATGCATCTTGTTAATGTCGGTTACCAGGTGTTCACCATATGAATGATTATTTTTGTCTCTATGCATGGGACGTATATTTATGAGAACTGGAAATGAAATTCTTGTGGTCTATTAAAATGATGGAAATAAATGATTATGATAAACTAATGAACTCACCAACCTTTTGGTTGACACTTTAAAGCATGTTTATTCTCAGGTGTTAAAGAAATCTTCCGCTGTGCATTTGCTCATTTTAAAGATATTACTTGGAGTCTTTCATAGCATATTTTGAAGAACGTTGCATTCGAGTCATTGAGTTCCTCAAAGATTATTATTAAATCAATTTATAGTTGGATAGTGGATATTATGAAATGGTATGCATGCCTGTCAATTTTCGATGTAAAGAAAGTTTGTCTTTTAAAAACGAATGCAATGTTTGTAAACTGTATCATATAGAGGTCAAATACCTCGCAATATAATCAACTATTGTGAATCGTTTATAATGTATGTGAACGGGTCCTTTCAGTTGATATCAGAGCGGTGGTCTTAGCGAACCAGGTCTGCATTAGTGTGTCTAACTGATAAGTCGATAGGATGCATTAGTGAGTCTGGACTTCGACCGTGTCTGCATGTCAAAAGTTTTGCATATCATTTTGTGTCAAAAATTAACTACTTATCATCCTCAGGAAATTACCTGCTTATCATTTTTAGTCTAAGACACGTCTTGCTGCATTGATTGCATGAATAGTGTATAGACAAAAAAATTCATATCTTAGCATATCTGCTAAATCATATCTTATCGTATCTGTTACTTTAAACTTTGCCTGACATATCCAGCAAAGTCCTCCGTAATCTACGAAATCTTTTGATCTATATATATATATATATATATATATATATATATATATATATATATATATATATATATATATATATATATATTCTATGTAATTAGAATACCATCCGTTAGCCAAAATCATTTCATATCGAAAAAAAATCCTTTATCCAATCGTACGAAATGGAATTCGTCATTAGTTCAAGTCACTCAGATTCCGAAATGGAATCCCATTCAAGCTCCGAAAGCAGTGTGACCAGAATAGATCAACCAATCAGTCATCACCTATTCTGGATGAATTGGGGATGGGTTCGTAGCCTCCTCAATCATTAGAGACAAGAAGAAGGTGATCCCTTCCATCCACCACATTGCCCTCTTGACAAAGAACCTGAAGCACTTACCGGCGAACCTGTCCGAAACACCATTTTCTCGCTCATTTCCAGAGTATCTCGTCACGATTATATATTACATCAAATTTTAGATTTTATTTATCCGCTCGTCCGAACCGACAATCACCCCGGTGTAATAGAAGAAGTCAACGAGCTTCGCGCTCGGGTAGTAGCTTTGGAGAATACGGTGCAGAGATTACAAACACCAGCAGCAGCATCAGCAGCATAACCTGTACCACTATCATTAACGCCAATAGTACCATTACCACCTCCAACCACAACTGCGTCGTAAACCTCAACTTCACAATCTGTCCCACGAACATCAACGTCATACGCATCGTAGATACCAAGGAGTACCAACAACAATAACTGACGAAGTATTAATTCATAACTTCATTGGAGAAACATTCCGCGGTGATTATGTAATCTCTAAAGTCTTAGAGATTATCTAATCTAGCCCTAACCATAAATCAGTTAAGCGAACCAAAATGATAGAAGGAAGAGTATAAACTCTGACAAAAATGGTGTGTGATTAACAAGCTAAACTTGCTTTACCAACAACATCAACAGTACCATTAGCGTTACCAGCATCGTCAGTACAGTCAACATTCAAATCAACAACACTGATTACATCACAAACTCCGTCAGTTCAAGAATCACTGTGGACATCATTACGAATCAATAACGTGTATATTGTATCAACGAGTTATGAAGAATTAACTCATTCCCTCTGAAGAAATTATATGTATATTATATATATATATATATATATATATATATATATATATATATATATATATATATATATATATATATATATATTTTGAAATAAATCTTTCCGTGCTAGGCTATTGTGTCTGAATCTTAACTACTTTGTTAATTCATATTACAAATATGCAATAATGTACATCCTTCGGCCGCAACTTAACCAGCGTTAACTACAATCTCTATCGCAATTCAAAAAATTCCAATTCATAATAAATCAAGTATATATTTGATTTTACACTTTCATCATCGATGTACCAGAAACTTTTCAGATAACATCATTCGTACTTTGCGAAATTCACAAGAATTCCACGAACTGAACATCATACATCAACAAATAACGAAGTATTGATTCATAATTTCAATGTCATTAAAGAAATAATGCGTAAAAGTTATGTACTTTTTAAAGCCTTTAGGGAATATTCAATTCTAGTTTCAACCGTAAATCAAATGAGTTAAATTTAACATTAACTCATTAAATCTATGTTACATCTGAAGAAAATATACATATATATATTTTCATAAAGACTGTAATAAAATTTTTTGTACAAAATATTAATTGTGAAATTTTTTTAACGGGTAGGTAATACCCGAGAAATATATAAATTCACAATTAATATGTTACATTCTTCGATTCTGATTCAGCAAATCATCCATTATACTCCCTACTTTCACAACAATATACATTCTATTATAGAAATTAAAACAACCATACTCATTCAAAATTTAATTACATATTCTGATTTTGAAATCTCAAAATTCAACTTGAGATATGACCAAAATCATCACTCTTAGATCCTTACATCTTTCACAAGCTATATTTTGACTTCAAAACTGTGTTAGAATATCAAATGTATGTTAACGATTACAATCTGTGTTCAAACCCTTTGAAAATTTCTGAAGACACTTCGAATGATGAGCAATCGAGATGATGATCCAACCACATGTTACCCACAATTATGTACCCGAAAAACTCTTAAAACCAAAGTAAAAGTTTAAACAACGTATCCGCGTCAGATTCTTTGGCATTTATTAGCAAAAATAACTTTGCGACTCCTATTCAAAGTAGCCAGTTTTGTCACAGCTCCAGCAAGTCAACTTCGACTTTTCAGTCAGATTAACCTTATTATAACCTTGAGATATACACCATCGTTACCAGGGAACCTTTTACATTCCACCACATTATTAGCAGATGTACCAACAACTTCATTACCCTTTTACTTTAGCCTCTCCAAAAAGTCATTATAATTATTCATTGAAACCCCATCATTTACTCATTCGCATCTTGTAATGAGAATTGCCATACGAATCATTGGGAATTAGCAATCAGTATTTTGAAATCTCGCAGCATGTCTACGCCAACAGTTATATGTGTATATATAACGTCTATCTTCTGGACTTAATTTGAATGTGAAGTTTCTGAAAAACACTCCGAACTACGAATTGGTTCTCCGAAAATGGAAAAAATGCTGATGAAGCAGCAAAAACTATAAACGACTTTAAACGGTAAAAGCTGGATGATAATGATGAAGTGTGCTGGCAAAGCGCAGAAAAAGAGAAGTTTTGGAACTGTAAAACGGATTGAGCAAAGTAGGAAGGAGGCTGTGGGCAAATTACAAAGACTGAACCTGACTTCAAAGGATCCAAATGATTCAGTACCTACTGAAGTCATTAACGAATACCTTGCTCCTGACTCTAAACCCCTGCGGACAATATTCTTCATCATCCTCTGATATTAGAAATTCAAAAATATCATCATATCTTTCATTATAAATATCCTCCATATTTCTGAAGATATTTTCTTAATTTTTCTTATTTGAAATCATTTACCTCTTCGCGCTATCTGTATTACATCATAAAAGAAACTATTTTAGTTTCTAAATTCTGAAACATTCAAGTTTAAAATAGGAATATTTTGAAGTAGTGTTGGGAACTGAAGCATGAATTAGTATAATATAATGACACTTGATCAATGTGATTATATTATAGTAAGTCATGCTGAGTTTCTAAATGGAACGTGATGATTCATAGATCATAACATCATCATGTGCCATGTTATACGACTCTTGTATTCTATTTAACCTCTAAAATATCAAGAAAATATTTCTTGATGATTCGGCCTTTTCCAAGATATTCTAGTAATTTGACAAGTCAAGATCGTGCCATCACAATTTCCTTCCTAGAACATTAACAACGTTCATTCCGAAATTCACAACAAAATTCATATCTGTGAATTCTGGACCATTACAAGCGGTGCTTAATCGCAAGAAGAAGAAACGAAAGGACAAAACTCCGAAATAGAAATTGGGGTATAAATTGCAGCAAATAAAAGAGAGCATTAACTGTGAATGATAATGATTATAGAAGATAGAAGCAGAGACTTTGAAATATAAGGGAACATATAAAGCCCAACGACAAAACCAGAAATTATAAACCATATATATCGATGCATATAGCAATATAAAGACACGGAAGAACTAGAAACACTATAAACCCAAGAGTATAGTAGAAGTAAATAGATTCTTCCGGCGGTAGATGAAAAAGAAGAATGACCGATATGAAAGTTAGAAGTATATCGAGAATCAGAACTGGATGGAGCATATTGATGAATACTTTAAAATATGAGTTGAGGGGGAAAGAATAGAAGGTGATGAAACATGACTAGGAACTTAGAAACAATAGATTTAACTCACACAATGGCGGAATAAGTGAATCAAACCCTCTAGTGAATAGGTTAAGTTTTTTTTTGATTAATTTAGTCAAACCACAACTAAATCAAGTGTGATTAGATCAATACCTAGAGCTATTATTTACCACCTGGGTGATTTGGACTGAGAGAGAATCGGAGGAGCTCACTAGATCTGAGTGTGTGTAACAAATGAGAGGCTTAACCTAAAATGAAGAACATAAGACTTTATATACCCCTGCTATTGACTCACCCATACGATTCATTCATCACACGTACGAGTTGACTTCATCAGCCGTACGGGTGATCACTCACTCGTGTCTTCTCATTTAGGTTGTAATTGTGACTTAGCTCAGCATCAACCGTGCGTATGAGCCTGTCAGCCGTACTAGTGAGGCTTCACTCGTACGTCTGACTAAGTCTAACATAGTCAAACATCTAAATCTCATTCCTGCAGTTCATGTAACCACATACAAACACGGATAGGATAATAACGAGCAATCACGGTGGCCTGTAAACTGTTGTACCTGCAATGGACGTGGGTAGATGTCTAGGGACTTGCATAAAATGCATCAACAGAAGGTGTGAGTTGTAAGGAAACGAAGGAGGTAAATTTATAAGAAAATCTCTGACAGAACAATTAAAATGGACGATCGCATTTAAAGCGGATCCTAATTCCCTTGATTACCGGAGAGTCAAATCTTATTAAGAAGATTTTCTTCAAATCCCTTGAAATCTGGGAATCAATCATATCTACGTCAAATGATAAGATGAATCTACACTTACTCATTTCACTCTTCTATGTTAGCTTCATTCGTACTCTTCATATAAATGGATTGTTTATCCAAATTATTCGCTGATGATAAAACTCTAATTTTCAGCCCGTATGCATCATGAAAACATACTTATTATCATTCACGACCTTTCCACTCAAATTTCGGGACAAAATTTCTTTAACGGGTAGGTACTGTGACAACCCAGAAATTTCCAACCAAATTTAAACTTTAATCTTTATATGTTTCCGACACGTTAAGCAATATTTGTTAAGTTTAATTTCAAGAATTTTAAACTATGTTCATACATTCATTCAACCTCGACCAAGTTCTAACGATTCACGAACCATTAAACGAATAGGATTATATATGTATATGTGTATATATATTATAACTTGAAACGTAAACAAAATATTAGATTAAATACTTTATATGATTGTATCTGTTTCAAAATGTTTATCAATGGAATTAGAAGATAAGATCAAACGATTGAATTATCAGATATATTGAATTATGATTACAAGTGTTTGTTGAAAGACCTACGTTGATTTGAGAAATCTTTCCATTTTAACAATATTCGGAAAATGGTAGTGATTTATAAATAAGAACAAATTGTCAATCATTGAGAACTAGACAAAGGATAGTGGAAGATTGAATCTCATAAAGACTCGATTGATCTATTTAGTTTCAAACGTACAAAAACGTTTTCAGTTTAAAAAGAACTTTATTATTAAAACGTATATAACATTTATAAATATCTAGAACCACTTTTGATAACTCATTACTTAACTAGTATGATAAAGATAACGATATTTATATTTTATTTTATTAAATATATATAACGATTTAAATTAATATTATATATATTTATACGCGTATTATACGTACATAGTTTTATACTTTTACTATACTTAAACTTTACCTTTACTTTATTTTTACTTTACTTTAACTTTAATAATTCACTTTAATAATTCATACTTTAATAATTTACTTTAATAATTCATACTTTAATAATATACTTTAATAATTCATACTTTAATAATTCACTTTAATAATTCATACTTTAATAATTCACTTTAATAATTCATTCTTTAATAATTTACTTTAATAATTCAAAAATCTATTATAAATAGAATTCAATAGGTTTCATTATTTCATAGAAACTTGAAAATATTTTTCTCTAAACTCTCTCAATCGATATATATATATATATATATATATATATATATATATATATATATATATATATATATATATATATATATATATATTTATATATATATGCTGTCCGAGTGATTTTGAAATTGTTTTTCGAGTAGGATAGGATTAAAGAAATTATGGGTTATAGCTATGGAGGTGATTGAGTATGGTTCATGGGTATGCTCGTGAGGTCAATATAGTGTTTATCATTTCCGTTGCGTCTACGTACCTTTCCTGCAATATTGAATCTCAATATTGATACGTGAGTACTCATAATTTAACTTTTACATACTAATAGTGTATCCCTGACTAGTGCTCGAGAATTTAGGATTATGCATGCTTGTACTTTTGATATTGCCCTTAGACAGGTTAGGTTGAATCTTGAATTAGTTACACTTGCGGTTGAGATAAGGTATAAGATATGCATGTCCTTGGAAAGCTAGCGAAAAATTAAGAACTTTTCCTTTAGATATCGAATGGTTTCGATGAACGGATTATAAGTTATAATCAATTGAATTTTTGATATTTTTATTAAAAATGATTATTATTATCGTCGTTTTTATCATCGTTCTAGTTTTATCTTATTATTATCATTATTATTATCTTTATCCATAAAAGGGATTTATCATTAAAAATTGTTATTTTTTTTTTTAATATTACTATCTGTTGAGTCCCCAAAATAATTAAGGATTTAATTATGACAAAACAATATTTATTTGCACTAAAGTGTTATGTGCAGCCAGCACACGTTTGTTTATGTATAGTCAGCTAATATAGCTGTGTCGAGTGTTTAGTATGCTGCCTAGTTTATCAGCACAAGGTAGAAATGTATTCTTCGAATCAGCACAGGATGTGCACCCAGCAAATCAAGAATATCAAGTGACTCAGCATATGAAGGACCAGTAAGTCTGGATATTAGCATACAACACAAGACAGCCATGCTCCATTACAAGCATGGTAGTTTCCCAGAGTGGTCTACATCAACGCACTATTCAACAGAAGTCGAAGACAAAGTTGAACAGAAAAGGACAGGAGTCGGCGGCTGACAAGTGACCTTACAAGACCACGTGGGAATGCAGAAGTGGAACGCATGTGCAGACATGTGTTATACTTTATTCATACCTAGGGAACACAACATTCCATTTGTTTAAATCAAATGGTAGTGCCAAACCGAATTGGTGTGTTCCAGCAAATAGCTACCTAAGAGGAAAGAAGGAGAGCACGCCTTCTGACACAATTGTCCCCACAAGTACAAGGCATCCAATGTACTAGTGGACAATAGATTAATTACACGGTTAATAGAACTACTATATATATTGTTGTATCCACTATTGTAAAAACTAGTGGTGTGGGTTTATCTGTTAGAGTCAAAACCGTGTAATAGCTTTAGTTTATCTCTTAGCTATAATCTAGGTAATCTGTATCAACCAACTATCATTTCCGCCAAGGATAGTTGTGATTCTTTCTGATTTAATCAATAAAGAATAACAGTTGAAAATTACCTGTGACTCTATCTTATTTACTACAGAATACTAAACGTGTTTAACTGACTAGTTAATTAAGAAAAGAATTGTATTCACCCCCCCTCTACAATACTCCTGTTGTTATTAAGGACCAACAACTGGTATCAGAGCTTCAGTCTTGATAATTAATATCTTGGATCTGAATTCTCTTATGGCTTCGTATTCAAACTCAGCTTACCTTGAGAATGGCTCGTCTAACAGACCACCTAAGTTTGATGAAGATGAGTATGAAACCTGGAAGGCAAGGTTCATGCTCCATCTTGAGTCTGTGGATTCACTCATGCCTGGAATTGCCAAAGATGGCCCTTTTGTTCCCACTGAGACAGTTGGTAGTGCACCAGCAACAGCTGACACTCCTGCCATCCCTGGCAGAGAGGTTATTCTTACTCCCTCTAGATGGGATGATGAGGATAAACGTCGAGTTGGTCTTGACCCTAAAATCAGAACCCTGTTAGCCATAACTTTGCCTAACCCACTGTTCAAACTGATCAAGGGAAAAGAAAATGCTAAGCTTATGCTTGACTACCTAGATGTCACCTATGAGGGTATGGGAGAAGTTAGGCAGAACAGGATGATTGCTCTTAAAAGAGAATATGAAATGTTCTTTGCCTATAAGAATGAAACCCTTAAGCAAACCTTCATTAGGTTTAACTCTTTGATAGCAGACCTGACCACTTTAAATGTAACCTACACTGAATTTGAACAAGTGAACAAATTCATTGATGCACTGCCATGTAAATGGAAACCTGTTACTGACCCATTAAGAACCACACAGACCCTAAAGAACTTTAACCTGTCTTCTCTCTACAGTTCCCTTTGGAATCATGAGAAGGCAGAAGCCAAGTTTGAACTTAACATGAAAGAAAACTTTAGGTCTGCCCCCACCACTTCAAAATCATCTAAAAATGATGATGCTGCTCTTATTGCTGCTGCTAAATGGAAGAAAGCTCAAAAAGCTTTACTGGTTCAAAAGTTACTGGCAGAACAAGAGTCAGCTGATAGTGTTGAGGAAAGTGGTACTGGGTCTGAAGAAAGCAGTACAGATGAAAGTGATGTAGAAGGGTTTGCTGAAGGTATGGCTCTGCTGGCTAGGCAGTTCAAAAGGTTCAATCGTAGTAGAACCAGCAAGTCATACAAAGGGAGCAAAAAGCCAAATGCTAGGTACAACAGCAAGTCAGTCAAGGGTCCTAAATCTGAGTGCTTTAATTGTGGGAAGGTTGGACATTTTGCTGCTGAATGCATGTCCAAGAAACCTTCCACGTCACATGCTAACTCTTTCTCAAAAGCTGATAAGTACAAAAACAAGTACAAAGCTATGAAAGCTCAGATGAAGGGAAGTGCAAAGACTGACAAGAAGGGTAAACAGCCAGAAAAGGTTCTAGTTGCTGAACATCATGACTGGGATGAAGCCAGCACGTCCTCATCTTCTGATAGTGATACTGATGATGATGGTGCTGGTTATGCTACTGGTAAAAAGCTGTGTTTGATGGCCAAAGAGGTAGAGGAGTCTGATGAGGATGATGGTGGTAGTACGTTTTTGGCTGATATGAGGGAAGCTGATCAAAACAGAGATTCTCCTCAATGGAAAACTGAAATGATGTATAAGGTTGATAATTTTCGAACTTATACTGATGATGAAAAAGCTGAAATGTTTGACTACCTAAGAATTGATTTATGCAGAAGCTGCAAACGTGAAGAGAGTTTGAAATCTAATAACAAATCTTTAAATGAAAAACTCAAAGGCAAAAATGATGAAATTAAGATCTTAAAAGATACAATTTCCAAACTTGAAAAACAAAACTTTGCTTTAGAAACTCTTCACGTTGAGGCAGCAGAAGTCAAGACCCAGCTGGACAATCTCAAAAGAGTTGTTGCTTCATGGTGCACATCTGCTCAACGCACAGCTAAATGTGTTAACGAGCAGGTGCCTGCCCAAGTTCAAGCCTTCTTTGCTGGTGACTATGCTGCTTGTGACGCCCCGTACAAAATCCTCATGTACGGTACATCAACAACAGGATCATTACAAGGTCAAACACTATATGCTGTTTGAAAACCAGTTTTGCATTCATGAACAGATAATGTTTTACAAAAGATGAATAGGAAACATTAACATGAGTACATGATACTAAGGTCATTACAAAGCTATTGTTTTGAAAATAACATAAGTTGGGAATGCAAAGTAAAAGTTTCATGTTTGAGACATCTCTAAGTAATGCAGCGGAAGTCTAACACAGCAAGTCTGTAACAGCAAGTCTATACACCGAGACTAGAACAGCAAGGCTAACAGCAGAAGCAACAACGTCTAAACACCTAAGAAATACATGCTTAAAAAGTCAACACGAATGTTGGTGAGCTATAGTTTTTTTGTATTCAGTAATGTAATGTAGGCCACGAGATTTCAGTGCTTCAAACAAGCGTTTCAAATCAGTAATTCAAATCAGTATGATTAAGTATATGCTCAACCGTGGGCACTCGGTAACTAACTTAACGTTTAATAATATAATACCCCCTGAAAGTACACTTGGCAAGTGCGTATGTTTACGAAGTATTAAACACTCGTTAAATGCTAGCGCGACTAGCCCGAGTGGGGATGTCAAACCCTATGGATCCATATCTAAGATTCGCGTTCACGGTTCAAAAACCAATGATTAAACGTTACCGAGCTAAAGGGAATGTTTATGCCGTTGTATAACCCACACATATATAAGTTTAAGTACTCGTGCCTAGTATGTAAAACATAAAATCTGCATGTATTCTCAGTTCCCAAAATAAGTTTAAAGTAAAAAGGGAATGCTATAACTCACAGTGATAAAAGCGGTAAAGTCGGTAATGAAAGTACGCAAGTAGTAAGTCGGTCCGAAAGGTCGTCAACCTAAATCAAGGGTTACTAGGTCATTAGGTTGTTTTTATAAATTCTAATAGTGCATAAAATAAGTTTAAGTGTCATCATCATCATCATTCATCATCATAAAAGCTAAGTAAGTTCGACAAGAATAGAGATCGAAACAATAGGCTGACTTCGGTCAGCTGCTGCGACCTCTACGTAAATCGAAAAGATGCATAGTCAGTGGCTATGGCTCCGTATGTGAGTCCCCTAACCGCTGACCAATTTTCAGAACCTAACTCGTCTTCGTTTGACCGTGGCGACGGTTTATGTGTGAGTAGGTCAGAAATTTCAGCACAACGTTAATAGGGTGTAGTGACTCTCGGAGGGCCATAAATCCTAAACCGTAACTCGGATTAAGACGAGGCCTAAACGGAAAATCATCTACTCGAATCGAACTAACTGAAAATCAACTTTCCAGTAGCCCAGGTGGTCTGATCAGATAATAAAATCAGTGGACAAGTGCTCCGGTGAGGTTCTTGGTGCTTGATGCTCATCACGGTTCTCATCCTTGATGCTTGTAGCTTCAAGTGTAAAACTCGTTGATGGTTTAGCATCACTTTTGACCAAGATTATACCATCAATACACAATATGTTAAGACCAAGTGGTAACACAATTCATTTAAGAGTCTTAGATGGATGATGAACCAAGGTTACATCATATCCTTAGTCTTAACACAATTACAAGTCCTATTTACAAATAAAGTTACAAAGTTTACATCAATCAAACAAGTATGAACATGATCCAAGTCAAAAGAGGTGATGGAACCCTAAGCTAGAGAGCTTGGATCCCTTTCACACAATTTATAAGGTCACAAAGCTAGAAAGCTTGAACCTTTAGTGTTCTTGAAGATCTTGAAGCATAAAGCTTGGATCTTTAAGATATATGAAGATAACAAACAAAAGTTTGAATCTTTATCACAAAATAACAAGATTAAAGTAAAAGAAAGATGAATCTACAAAGTTGGTGAAGATTCAAAGCTAGAAAGCTTGAATCTTCCATGTTCTTGAAAGATTCATGCTTGAATCAACAAGATATAAGCAAGATCAAAGCTAAAAGGAACTTTGATCTCCATAATATGATGATGATGGCCACGAAAATGAAAGGAAAAGAAGAAGAAAAAGAAGACTTACAAGCAATACTAGAAAGGAAAGAAAGAAAGAACAAGTGTGTGTGAAAACCAAATGAGCAAGTGATTTGAATGAGAGGTAAATGGCTAGTATTTATAAGCAAGGAATTTGACAAGGATTGATGACATGGACAAGGGCTAGTATTTATAAGCAAGGAATTTGACAAGGATTGATGACATGGACAAGGGCTAGTATTTATAAGCAAGGAATTTAACAAGGATTGATGACATGGACAAGAGCTAGTATTTGTAAGCAAGGAATTTGACAAGGATTGATGACATGGACAAGGGCTAATTAATTGGGTCACTAGCTAGAGTAGGGTGGGCTTGAGCCCAACAAGGTAGAAAGTCCAACAAGACTAACTATTGTGCATAATTAAATTACTACGAGTAATTAAGCATCCAAAAACCCAGGTAATTATTATTATAAAATAATAATTAATATTTTGCAGTCATAATATTCCGATTATGACAAAAGTTAAACGTGCGCGCAAGTTCGCGGTTTATTCAAAACGTCAAATAACACTAGCGGTTATAAAGGCTTCCAATGATTAAGTTATGTATCCTACGTACTCTAAGGCATGTTTTAACATATAAATGGAAGTAAACCACGTAAATCAAGTTTCCAGAGTATAAAGTAACACAGTACGCACAAATACGCAGTTTCGCAAAAACACAAGGCACAAAAGCAAGTCGAAAAAGCCGGGTCGTTACATTACCCACCTGTTAATGGAAATTTCGTCCCGAAATTTGAGGAGTGAAAAAAAAATAGTACCGTATTTAAATAAGAAGTAGCGTATCAAAGTTCCGAAAGATTCGTGGGCTAAAAAGTGAGCTATTTACCTTGAAAGGTACTCTGGCATATAAAAGTAAGAATAGGTATATGCTATTAATTAAGTCTCTTAGGAGATCAACAAATTGATTTCGTTTCTGGTTAACATGAGTATGTTGTCTGAATATATCCACAAAAGAAAAGATGATGTTTTTAGCCTTACAGGCATCTTTAGTAAGCTGGATGCATGAAATACATCATGAATGTTACTAAACTCATCTAAAACATTGAGCGCTTATGTCGCAATACAAAGCTGACAGGTAGGATGGAAAACATGGTGATCATAACCATGCGATTTGATGTCTGGATAGTGTTAGCCACGGATTTTACTAACCCCTTGATTTCGGAAAGAGACCATAGGCATAAAGAACTCGATATTTAAGAACGTTTCATTTGACTATATGAATTGAAACTTTTGCTGAAAGTGAATAATCGGACTTATATGCAATGTAAGCCATAATTATCTATAGTGCCTTCAGGACGGTCTGAACGAACAATGAAGGATATCACCCAGTTTACCATACTGCAGGTGAACTTATCCTTAGATGGAATGAAAGAACAGTTCCATAATGTAACTTTATCCTTTCAGTTACATATTGAAGTTAGGGTTAACATTAACTAGAACAACATATAGTTGCAACCAACGAAGAAAGGAATGTGTGGAGTAACCATATCCGTATTACAGATGTTTTAAGCAGTCCCTTCCAAGAGGATAACAAGATTCATAGATTCCTAAAGTATGTTACTTTACATTTCTGAAAGAGAATCGCACGAAAGGTGTGATCTTTGAACCAGGGTGAACTCTTCGAGCGGTTTGTTCTGAATTTATCCTTATACTTAAGGAGATGCACGGACAAGAAGATACGTGGACCCTTGGTCATAAAGAATGGTTTACTCTAAGTGAAAAGAATCTCAAAACGATTCCTTGTACCTCAACCTACTAATTCATAGAGATGATTTTTACGAGGATGTTGCGATTAGCCGTGAAATATTGAGAATAGAAATCCACCTAGTGCCCTTCCTACAATGGGGTGACCATTGAGTGTACCTCAGAAAACTGGTTTATCGGCCCGCGATTTTGCCATGTTTAAGCTTAAAAGGAACATTTTTCGAGTACAAAGACTTCCTAATAAATTTTTTTTTTTTTTTATAAATCTGCCACCCAAAGTGGCTCAAGCATTTTTAACAAGGATTTTAATAGTAAGCTTCATCCCTAACGGAGGGAGAGAAGAAGTGTGATCCCTACATGGTGTAGTCTAATACGGAAACCTTTAATAAAATCAACCGAGGAAGTTTTGAAAAACCTTTAAATGTTTGATGCAACAACATAAATGGAACGAAGTTCTTGGTAAATTTAGAAGTATGTATTACGAGTACCATTTGCACAAAATTATTTGACTTAAAACAACTCAATAAAGGAGCGATTTTTAATCATCTTGAAGGTATAACTTAGTATGTACTAACCCAAAATAAGTAAGGGTAAATTTATACATATATGATTTTATAAATCGCGTAAGTGATAGAAAAGTTTTTAGTACTTTCATTTGTCCATAAATCTCGTGAGCACTGCACAAATAAGCAACGTGTAAATCAACGTGTAAAAATTTTGATAAACATAGTTTTTTCGTATTTCAGAGGTTATGAGTTGAAAAAGGTCGAGTGAAAAATCTTTGAATTATCGGTTGACATGTTACTAGGTAATGAAAACTAATGAATTAAATGTAGTTTTGATGATTATCCGAACTTAAGTCTTTGGCCCAAAAATGTTTACGTGCGAAGCCGTTGCTAAAAAGTGAGGTATGAAAGATAGAGCATGAGGATGAGAAGTTAATCGCTTCTTGACTTTGCAGAATGCCATACAGGTTATGGCTAATATTAAAGTCGGAATACTAATGATGTTAATATCGCTAGATGAGAATTTCCTTGGAATAGGTCAGGACTTTGAGTTATGTAAGATAGAGCATCGCTCCGACAGGTGTGAAGAATAAGATCCCTAGGGTAACGCAGTAATTTTGAATGGTTTAAGTGTTTGTGGATGCCCGAAGGCTCTGCATGATGTGGTAGTAAGTGCCTTCATCACATACACACACATGAATCTCTTAGTTTCGACAGTTGTCTGTCTTCATGATGACTTGGATACGAATAAGCAACGAAAATTTTTATATTGACAAGCAACGAAAATTTTATAGAATTCATTTAAGGTGACGATGTAAGAAAAGAAATTAAGTTCTTAGCAAACTAGGGTTATGTACAACACGTACCATTCAAGGTAAAATATCCTTTGAATAAAAGATTTGATTTGTAAAAGTGAAAGTAAAATTTCATATGTATTTGTCAAAAAGAAGTAATTATTTACTTTATTTTATATAACGTATACGATTTCAAAAATTTGCACGAATGGCAAATAAAATAAATTTATTTTTATTAAGTTTTGAGAGGATCGCACAGTAAAATAGTGTAAGTAAAATTTTAGCAAACAAAATTTTCATATTTCGGAGGTTACAAGTTGAAAAAAGATTGATGAGAATCGAGTAAAAGACTTTTGAAAATCTCGGGTGATATTTGAGCAAAAATGTTACGAGGTAATGAAAACTGTTGAATTTTAATGTGGTTGATGACTATTAGTAGGGCATAAGTCCTTCGACCAAAAATGCTTAAGTATAAAGTTATTGCTTATAAGTGAGAAACGAAAGGGAGAGTATGAGGACGGGGATTTACTACCCATTGATTTTGGAAATTCCGAACTGGTATGACTAATATCGAAGTAAGAAGGGTGATGGTGTGATTATCATTGATTAAGAATTCTCTCGGAATAAGTTAGGATTCAGTGTCGCATAAAAATGAGTATCAAATACGATTCTTGGGTAGTATAGAATTTGAATTGCTGAAGTAACGGGATACAATTTCCTTTATGTATCGTTGTCCATTGTATCGGTTTCTTTCATGGCTAGAAAGTGAGCAGATTTGGTGAGGCGATCAACGATAACCCCGATAGTGTCATAACTGCCGACTGTTTTCGGTAGTTTCAGAATGAAATCCATCGTCATCCCTTCCCATTTCCATTGTGGGATCTCGGGTTGTTGAAGTAATCCATATGGCTTTTGGCTCACCATTCTCGCGAGGTATACGAATAATCTTCTTACTTTAAATAACTTTCGCTTTCATCCTTGAAAGTCAGTCCGTTCCAACTATTTCCTCAAAGCTTTCTAAATCGATGAGTATTAGGTTAATTTCAAGGTCCATTCCAACCAAATCTTATTATACTGCCGTGAAATTTTTTATCAACCTTCTCAAATAACATCTTCTTGTGCGCAGGTAACTAATCCTTTCCAACTACTACTATAAAACTTCCAAGTTTTGTTGGCATGAGGTCATCTCCAAATGACCCACCTGTTAATTTTTAAGGTACTATCTTAAATTACTCCTCTATCTCTGCCAACTTACCATTAGCTTGTCCTATAGAATACTTAACTCTCATGATTGTTAATGGCTTATTAGTCATCACACTAGGATTCTTAGATATAAGGTTTCTATCACTCTAGTATTAAACAATTCCGAGACGATAAATCGTTGTGAAGAAACGTACCCTAACTAAAATCAGGATCCATGCGAGTCTCCATAGCTGAGATAACGATTGCTCTATCGTATGTGAGTCCAAAGTTTTTTTTTTCCTATTTGAGAACTTTTTCCTTAAGTATCCAGGGTGTCTATATCTATAAAATTTTTCGGGTTATCAATTCTGCAGTCCAGGCCCTTCTCGTACAGTATCTAGACCAAGTGGTTATTCCTGCCTTTATCAGACCATAATGCGTATACTCAAGTGGTTCCTATCAAAATTTCCTTTGAATTGCTTCATATTCCTTATGTAGTAACATTGGGACTTCTGCATGATTCACTTCAATATAATTATGCTGGCCTGGCGTCATTATATTGTACTAAATCGTACGTTCATTCCAATATCACTCCATATGGTCAATGTAACGTGATCACTTTTAGTTCTACTCAATTTCATCCAACGGTGCTTTATCTATGCTATCTCAAAACAAAATCTACATAATTAATCTCACGGTTTCTCGGTGTGGGTGCGTAAGTTCCGTAGGTCATGCACCAATGCCTAAATGTCCTGAAATTTCTTCAAAATGTTCAGGTTCAGGTAACATCGTTAGGTTCCTTTCTAGAAATTCAATCTGGGTCTCGCGTTGAGTTGTATGTGTAGCAAGTAGTAGTACGATATGTCTTGAGGCGACTCCCAAGTCTTTGGGTATGGTTGAGCATCAGTAGAAGGCACTCTGACCTTGTGAAAGGAGACGTCCTCCCGACTTCCCCAATGCCTAAGAGTGTTAGGGTACTAAATCCAGAAATGTCGTCAGATCGTCGAGCAGTGGTGAAGAACGAAAGAGATAAGTGACGGTCATGAAAGCGTACGAGATACGAGCCATCTTGCAGGAACTGAACAACTTTCGAATGTTCATACGTCGTACGTGGCTATTTAGAGTGAGCTCAGGGTGCGGTTACTCCGACAAATCCTCCAATATCTCCTCCTCCGAGGATCGACTTTAGTGGGCGTGTAATCCGAGGGTTACTCCTCCTAGATTGCGTGAAGAATCGTTTCGATCTCTGGAACGGTGGAACAGTAGTAACAGGTGGATTACAATACTAATCCTTAGGGTTAGACGTGTGGGAAATGGGTTCAGAAGAACATCTGAACTAGGAAAGGTAAGTTTTTCCAAGTCGGTGCAGCGAATAGCAGGCATGAAGCAAGCACGTAATCAGGCACTACAGCAACCTAGCTCGTTTACAGCAGTATATAGCATGGCAATATTAACAGTACTAAATAGAAGTAACATGTAATCGAAAGCAGATAGTAGCATGCAGTAGCTAGAATAAGCAAAAGCATGCAGCGAGTTTACATAGCAGTAAAAGGAAACGGTAGCATGCAGCAAGTTCATACGGTAGTAAAAGTAAGCAGTGGCATGCAGTAGTCGTAAGCAGTAACATGTAGTAATATAACACAGTAGCATGCAGCAGGTTCCGCAGAAACAAGTAAACTAGCAAGTTGTAGATTAGTCCTATTAGTGAATCCTACTCGGGTCGGTCCTAGACACACTAATGCAACCTAATTCCCTACAACCTGGCTCTGATACCAACTGTGACGCCCCGTACAAAATCCTCATGTACGGTACATCAACAACATGATCATTACAAGGTCAAACACTATATGCTGTTTGAAAACCAGTTTTGCATTCATGAACAGATAATGTTTTACAAAAGATGAATAGGAAACATTAACATGAGTACATGATACTAAGGTCATTACAAAGCTATTGTTTTGAAAATAACATAAGTTGGGAATGCAAAGTAAAAGTTTCATGTTTGAGACATCTCTAAGTAATGCAGCGGAAGTCTAACACAGCAAGTCTGTAACAGCAAGTCTATACACCGAGACTAGAACAGCAAGGCTAACAGCAGAAGCAACAACGTCTAAACACCTAAGAAATACATGCTTAAAAAGTCAACACGAATGTTGGTGAGCTATAGTTTTTTTGTATTCAGTAATGTAATGTAGGCCACGAGATTTCAGTGCTTCAAACAAGCGTTTCAAATCAGTAATTCAAATCAGTATGATTAAGTATATGCTCAACCGTGGGCACTCGGTAACTAACTTAACGTTTAATAATATAATACCCCCTGAAAGTACACTTGGCAAGTGCGTATGTTTACGAAGTATTAAACACTCGTTAAATGCTAGCGCGACTAGCCCGAGTGGGGATGTCAAACCCTATGGATCCATATCTAAGATTCGCGTTCACGGTTCAAAAACCAATGATTAAACGTTACCGAGCTAAAGGGAATGTTTATGCCGTTGTATAACCCACACATATATAAGTTTAAGTACTCGTGCCTAGTATGTAAAACATAAAATCTGCATGTATTCTCAGTTCCCAAAATAAGTTTAAAGTAAAAAGGGAATGCTATAACTCACAGTGATAAAAGCGGTAAAGTCGGTAATGAAAGTACGCAAGTAGTAAGTCAGTCCGAAAGGTCGTCAACCTAAATCAAGGGTTACTAGGTCATTAGGTTGTTTTTATAAATTCTAATAGTGCATAAAATAAGTTTAAGTGTCATCATCATCATCATTCATCATCATAAAAGCTAAGTAAGTTCGACAAGAATAGAGATCGAAACAATAGGCTGACTTCGGTCAGCTGCTGCGACCTCTACGTAAATCGAAAAGATGCATAGTCAGTGGCTATGGCTCCGTATGTGAGTCCCCTAACCGCTGACCAACTTTCAGAACCTAACTCGTCTTCGTTTGACCGTGGCGACGGTTTATGTGTGAGTAGGTCAGAAATTTCAGCACAACGTTAATAGGGTGTAGTGACTCTCGGAGGGCCATAAATCCTAAACCGTAACTCGGATTAAGACGAGGCCTAAACGGAAAATCATCTACTCGAATCGAACTAACTGAAAATCAACTTTCCAGTAGCCCAGGTGGTCTGATCAGATAATAAAATCAGTGGACAAGTGCTCCGGTGAGGTTCTTGGTGCTTGATGCTCATCACGGTTCTCATCCTTGATGCTTGTAGCTTCAAGTGTACAACTCGTTGATGGTTTAGCATCACTTTTGACCAAGATTATACCATCAATACACAATATGTTAAGACCAAGTGGTAACACAATTCATTTAAGAGTCTTAGATGGATGATGAACCAAGGTTACATCATATCCTTAGTCTTAACACAATTACAAGTCCTATTTACAAATAAAGTTACAAAGTTTACATCAATCAAACAAGTATGAACATGATCCAAGTCAAAAGAGGTGATGGAACCCTAAGCTAGAGAGCTTGGATCCCTTTCACACAATTTATAAGGTCACAAAGCTAGAAAGCTTGAACCTTTAGTGTTCTTGAAGATCTTGAAGCATAAAGCTTGGATCTTTAAGATATATGAAGATAACAAACAAAAGTTTGAATCTTTATCACAAAATAACAAGATTAAAGTAAAAGAAAGATGAATCTACAAAGTTGGTGAAGATTCAAAGCTAGAAAGCTTGAATCTTCCATGTTCTTGAAAGATTCATGCTTGAATCAACAAGATATAAGCAAGATCAAAGCTAAAAGGAACTTTGATCTCCATAATATGATGATGATGGCCACGAAAATGAAAGGAAAAGAAGAAGAAAAAGAAGACTTACAAGCAATACTAGAAAGGAAAGAAAGAAAGAACAAGTGTGTGTGAAAACCAAATGAGCAAGTGATTTGAATGAGAGGTAAATGGCTAGTATTTATAAGCAAGGAATTTGACAAGGATTGATGACATGGACAAGGGCTAGTATTTATAAGCAAGGAATTTGACAAGGATTGATGACATGGACAAGGGCTAGTATTTATAAGCAAGGAATTTAACAAGGATTGATGACATGGACAAGAGCTAGTATTTGTAAGCAAGGAATTTGACAAGGATTGATGACATGGACAAGGGCTAATTAATTGGGTCACTAGCTAGAGTAGGGTGGGCTTGAGCCCAACAAGGTAGAAAGTCCAACAAGACTAACTATTGTGCATAATTAAATTACTACAAGTAATTAAGCATCCAAAAACCCAGGTAATTATTATTATAAAATAATAATTAATATTTTGCAGTCATAATATTCCGATTATGACAAAAGTTAAACGTGCGCGCAAGTTCGCGGTTTATTCAAAACGTCAAATAACACTAGCGGTTATAAAGGCTTCCAATGATTAAGTTATGTATCCTACGTACTCTAAGGCACGTTTTAACATATAAATGGAAGTAAACCACGTAAATCAAGTTTCCAGAGTATAAAGTAACACAGTACGCACAAATACGCAGTTTTGCAAAAACACAAGGCACAAAAGCAAGTCGAAAAAGCCGGGTCATTACACTGCTGCTGCGGCTATTGCAGAAGTTACTTTCATGGACCCGATTCTTGAAACTGATCCTGAAGCTGTCTTGCCAAATACTTTTGCCAAGATAGTTGAAGGTAAAAAGGTTGTGACAAACAAATTTGTTAGACCTACTGTGTCCCCACCACCTGCCATGAAAGAAATTTTGGAGGATGAAGTTAGAGCAAGAGAAGCCAGTAACTCAATTGATGAGACTACTGACCCCTCAAGCATCCACTACATGACTCCGAAAGAAAGACGTATTAAAAGGGAAATCACTGAAAACAATTTGAGAAAAGTTAAACCAACTGATTCCCCTTCGTGTTCGAGTTCTACCAGTGCTAAGCCAGCTGATGACCAATCTACTGGTCACCCAGTAGCTGCAGACAAGCCAGTGAAACGAAATACTGGCAAATCTAAGGCAGCAGTTAAGATACCTACTGGTTCATCAGCATCAGAAGACAAGCCAGCAACTTCCCACGCTAACTTGTCAAATGATAAAGGAAAGACAGTTCGCCATGGTCATGGTACTGGTTCCAAAAGGAAAGCTGCCCATAAGGGAAAAGCAAAAATTGACTCGACTGATGAGCTGTCTATCACTGAGATAATGACAGCCAAGCTTGACCAGCTAATTGAGGCAGTAACTAAAAGTCGACCCGATCCTACTGCCCTTATTAGATCTGTGCATGACCAGCCACAAAAGCCAAAAGTGAGAAAATGCTACAAATGTGGCAGCAAAGCTCACCTGGCTAACCAGTGTACTCAAACCCAAACCCCATCTGCTGCTTCTTCTAGCAAGCCAGTAGAAAAGAAGATGTCATCAAAGGTGACTCCTTCAGAACCCATCCTTGGATGGGTTCCCAAAAAGAACTAATCTCTAAGTTATTGTGCAGGGCATTCAAAACAAGCAAATCTGGTATCTCGATAGTGGTTGTTCGAGACATATGACCGGAAGTAAGTCCCTGCTGATGGACTATCAGGAAAAGGATGGTCCAGTTGTTTCGTATGGAGATAATTCGTTGGGTTACACAAAAGGTTTTGGTACTTTGACAAATGGGAATGTCACGTTCTCAAATGTTGCATATGTAGTTGGGCTTAAACATAACTTACTCAGCATAAGCCAACTGACAAGCAAGAATAAGATAGTCCAATTCAGAAAGAAAATTGGTACTATTTTTGATAAGACAGGGAAGCCACTGCTGACTGCAAAACGTCATGAAAACATGTATCAAATTGACATGAACACAGCAGTCACAACAACTGATACTTGTTTCTATTCGAAGGCAGCAGACAACCTGAAGTGGTTATGGCACAAGAGACTCTCACATCTCAACTTCAAAGATATTCACAAATTATCCAGTAGAAGTTTGGTGTCTGGGCTACCCACAATGTCTTATGTGAAGGACAGATTGTGTCCTGGTTGTGAAAAGGGGAAACATCACCATGCCTCGTTCAAATCAAAGCAAATCTCATCTGTTGAGAAACCATTTCACTTACTTCATATGGATCTATTTGGTCCAGTGAATGTGGCCAGCTGTAGTGGGAAGAAGTATACACTGGTTATTGTTGATGAATACTCGAGATACACTTGGGTGTTCTTTCTGAGGCAAAAGAGTGAAGCTGCTGATGAAATCATCAATTTTATCAAAAGAATGGAGCTTTTGAATGGGCAACTGGTGAAGCAACTAAGAAGTGATCATGGTACAGAATTCAGAAATGCTACATTAGAAGAATTTTGTGCTGACAAAGGTCTTTCCCAAAATTTCTCTGCTGTGAGAACACCTCAGCAAAATGGTGTTGCAGAAAGAAGAAACAGAACTCTCATTGAAGCAGCAAGATCTATGTTGGCTGAGTCTGGGTTGAAGAATTCCTACTGGGCAGAAGCTGTGAATACTGCCTGTTTTACCCAGAATAGATCTCTTATTGTGAAAAGACATCAGAAAACTGCTTATGAAGTTCTCAAAGGAAGAAGACCCTCAATTTCATTTCTTCATGTATTTGGCACTCCCTGTTACATTCTAAATAATAGGGATCAGCTGGGCAAATTCGATGCTAAAGCTGATGAAGGTATATTCCTTGGATATTCCAACATGTCAAAGGCATATAGGGTCTACAACAAAAGAAGAGGTTGTTTTGAAGAATCCATCAATGTTACATTCGATGAAACTGCCTCTGCTTCATCTACTGATCGTGAAGATGAAGTGTTACTGTTTGAAGAGCCTACTCAGCAAGCTCTTGATGATGAAGAGCCAGCAGCACAACCCTCACCAATCCATGCTGCTGGGTTCTCTGATGATGAAATGGAACATTCTGTTCCATCTGTGTCTAAACCAAGTGGACCTACTGGCTCTACTGAAGTGCTGCAACTTGAGCCTAGGTCTGCTGGTTCTGAGAGATCACAAGCTGGTACTGATTCTACTGATATTGATCAGCAACCTTCTGTTGCTGCTCACTCATCTGAACCAGCTGATGATCAAGATGCTGTGTGTTCTACAACCAGCTCACCTGTTCATAACACCAAATGGACAAGGGAGCATCCGATTGAGCAGATTATTGGTAATCTTGCGAGTGGTGTTAAAACACGGAGGCATGCTACCAGTAACTTTTGTATGCATGTTAATTTTGTGTCTACCATTGAGCCCACGTGTCCTGAGGAAGCACTTCAAGATCCTAGCTGGGTTGGTTCAATGCAAGAAGAAATTACTCAGTTTGATAGGAACAAAGTGTGGACATTGGTACCTGAACCTGAGGATAAGACAAAGAAGATCATTGGTACTAAGTGGGTGTTTAAAAACAAGATGGATGAAGATGGTGTCGTTATCAGAAACAAAGCAAGATTGGTTGCTCAAGGGTTTAGACAGGAAGAAGGATTGGATTATGGGGAAACTTATGCACCAGTGGCTAGGATGGAAGCTATCAGATTGTTCTTAGCATATGCTGCTAGGATGAACTTTAGAGTATTTCAGATGGATGTTAAATCTGCATTTCTGAATGGGAAGCTGCAAGAAGAAGTTTATGTCAAACAGCCTCCTGGTTTTGTAAGCAGTAAATATCCAGACCATGTCTACAAGTTAGACAAAGCTCTTTATGGCCTTAAACAGGCTCCAAGAGCATGGTATGAGACACTTCATGTGTATCTCACTGGTATAGGTTTTAAAGTTGGAACAATTGATACCACTCTATTCTCAAAAGAGATAGATGGTGATCTCTTGTTGGTACAGATATATGTGGATGATATTATTTATGGTTCTAAAAATGAAAAACATTGTCAAGATTTTTCAAAACGTATGTCAAAGGCATATGAAATGAGTTTACAAAGAGATCTGCAATACTTTTTAGGATTGCAGATCAAACAACTTGATGATGGAATATTCATAAGTCAAGATAAATATATCAAAGATATGTTAAAGAAATTTGGTCTGACCTGTTTAAAAGACATAGGGACTCCAATGGCAGCATCCATTAAAATAGATGCTGATCCAAATGGTGAACCAGTCAATATCACTGAATATAGAGGTATGATTGGATCCCTACTTTATCTCACAGCCAGCAGACCAGATATTATGTTCGCCACATGTCTCTGTGCCAGATATCAAGCTGATCCTAAAGAGTCACACTTGCTGGCAGTAAAAAGAATATTCAGATACCTAAAAGGTACTGCTAAACGTGGTCTTTGGTATCCCAAAGACCAGGATTTTGAACTAATTGGGTATTCAGATGCTGACTTTGCAGGGTGTAAAATAGACAGGAAAAGTACTACTGGTGGGTGCCAGTTACTGGGTAGTAGGCTAGTCAGCTGGACAAGCAAAAAGCAAAATACTGTGTCCACATCCACTGCTGAAGCAGAATATGTCTCTGCTGGTAGTTGTACTGCTCAAGTACTATGGATGCAAAGCCAGCTAAAGGACTATGGTGTTCATGTTACAAAAACTCCAATCTACTGTGACAACACCAGTGCAATTGCTATCACCAACAATCCTGTGATGCACTCAAGGACTAAGCACATCGATGTTCGGTATCATTTCATAAGGGATCATGTTCAAAAGGGTGATGTTGAGTTACATTTTATTTCTACAGACCAGCAATTAGCAGACCTATTTACAAAGCCATTAGATGAGAAACGTTTTAACTATCTCATCTCTGAGCTGGGTATGCTTGAGCTTTAAATAAAAGACAACTTTTGTTGGTGTGCTGGCTCTACAACGTGTAGGGCAAACCAATAAGTCACACTTATTTACTTACTGCCTACATGTCAAACAACCAGCACAGCAAGGTCTTTTATATTTTGGTTACTTAAATGTTTTAAATGAAATAATAAATAGCTCTCCAAATTTAATGATTCCTTAAAACTGGAAACTCATTTACTTCCAATGATTTAAATTAAATTCATGACATATTAAATGTAACAAAAGTATTTTGTATTTAATACAAAAAATTATTTTTGAGGTTTTAAATCAATTTGTTTGAAATAAAATCTGATGCATTTAATGCTGTATGGGAGTAATGAGTGTTTAAGCCGTATAAATGTCATGTCAACCGTCTGTCTCCCTTTGAAAACGTGCCAGTCTGTCACATCTGCCCACGCGCCTGCAGATGACAGTAATTTTCTCTCTCCTGCACTTTTTCACCCACTCACAACGGATAAACGTGTGTTTCATCTTACAAAATAACCTTCGGTTATTCATTTTTCAAAATACACACACTTTTACTCTCAAAATCTTTTCAATCTTCAAATCTTCATCCTACACTCATCAATGGCAGAACAACAACAGCAATCACCACGTGCTGCAAGCCAGCAAGACGAACAACAGCAACAACAACCTCAAACAGTCGAACCACAACAGCAACCACAACCTGCCCCACAACCGGCACCGGCACCGGAGGAACCGGTGGTTCAAGAACACGTCGTTCAAGGACCACTGTTCAATCTCCACCCCAACCTGATTAGGGCTCCCAATGCACCTGATCACTCACTGATTCGCCTATCTAGAGGCAATGCTGCACATGCCCTCTCTATTCCCAAATCGAAGGTTAACAAAGGGTATGAGGCCCTCATCGAATACATCCGTCAATCACCTCTGGCAAGAGCCATCACCGGTGTACCTTCCCGATTCTATGCTGCCTGTTTGGCACGATTTTGGTATACTACCACTGTTGCCACCACTCCCGGCAACGTTCCATGTATTCGTGGCATGGTGACTGAAACCCTAAATTGCTCTGTCACCGTCGAAGCTATTAGACGTGCTCTTCAATTGCCCGGTGGACCATTTGTTGCTTCACCTACTAGTGACGAATTAAGAAGGGAGGTGTTGGAGACCATTGGGTTTGCTGGACCAGTGGCACATACACCGTTGAGAAAGCATATGCCACCTCTGTGGTACTACTTCTTTGGGTTGATGACTCAGTGCATGAGTCAAAAGTCAGGAAGCTTTGACCAATGCTCAGATTTTGAGCTCAAGCTTGGTCATGGGTTGTTGTTCAACAGGAACATCGATTACGCCCTTGAAATTTATTTGAGGCTAAGGGAAATGGTCACTGCTAGAGTAAGAACCAACTTGATTCCATTTCCACGATTCTTAAGCCTGGTATTTGAAAGTGAACTGGGTGAAGCTTATCAGCAAATTGCTGATCAATCATTTGAGGTCCCAGTAAAACAAGGGGGTATGCCAAAGGATGTACCTGCTGCTCCATATGCTGAGTTGACACCAGCAATGAACGAGTATCTTGCTGCTCGTCGTGGAGCCACCCAATCGACTGCCTCTGGTTATGCACCAGCTGAGGGGGAGGGTCCTCAGCGAAAGCCAGCAATGCGAAGGAAGCAGCCATCTACCTCAACTAGTACAACCACCGTCTCATATACTGGTAAAGCAGTAGTTGTATTAGAATCTAGTGCTCTCTAATCATAAAGAACAGCCCTAGTCTTATATACTGACTACCCAATTCTAGTGTTGGAATCCGTTGCTCATCTATTTCTTGGTAACAGGCAAACCTAAGCGTGCTAAAGCTGGCTCCAAGCGAACCACAGGGGAGATTGCACCAGTCTCAGCTGCTTCTCCTGCAAAGGATGTAGCTATGGAACCTGGTGCGTTTCTAGACCAAACAGCAGATCAATCTAACTTAATTGAAAATTTTTTAACTGCTGACTTGAAAAATGTTGAGGGAGTTAACAGTATAACCCTGGCTCCCAAGCTGACTGGTTTTAAAACTGGTGTCAAGAAGAGTAGCAACCCATACTCGTCTAACCAGGCACTTCCACATTTTTCTGAAATGAACTTATTGCAATACTCTCTGCTGACAGTACAACCAGCAGAGAACATAACTGACCCCCAAAGCAGGCTTGAGCTGGGTCTTCATCGTGTTGAACCAGCTCAGGTGACTGCACAGCCAGTATGTTACTCGGATACTGATAAGAGTCGCACTCCTACATCATTACCAGCCAGATCTCTTACACTATCTGGGTCAACATGTGTTGCCAATGAGTCAGCAGAGTCACCGCTGTACTTACAGACACCTTCTTCTGTCTCATTCAAAGGGCTGACCAAATCACAAGTCTGTCCCCAGAGACCAAAAACAGATGCAATTGTTGAGTCAAATTTATTTGGTTCTACAGTTGCTAACATAACTTGTTCTATTGTTTCAGTTCTTAGCAGGGTAGATGAACAGGCAGAGGGGGAGCAAAATAAAGATGTTGTTATTCCTACTGGTGATATTGCTGCCTCTGCTACTGGTGTTGGCGCCACTGATTCTGTTACTGGTGGTGCTGATGCTAGTACTGTTGATTCTGCTGCTGCTGGTGTGGAAGATGTTATCATGGAAGAACCTCCTGTTCTTGAGAAGGTTATTAACAATATTGTCAAGGATGTTCTTCTTGATGAACCTG
Organism: Rutidosis leptorrhynchoides; assembly: GCF_046630445.1. Classification (NCBI taxonomy): domain Eukaryota; kingdom Viridiplantae; phylum Streptophyta; class Magnoliopsida; order Asterales; family Asteraceae; genus Rutidosis; species Rutidosis leptorrhynchoides. The sequence goes on from NC_092336.1 coordinate 238,713,372, forward strand.
TCACCCAGCCAAGAGTGGACTCTGCATTAATGTCTGATGAGCCTGCTAATTCTTCTGATTCTTCTTCTATGGAACGTCAAGTTCTTACAGAATCGGCAGTTCGTCATCGTATTGGTCCGATTTTGGTTGCTACTGAACCAATTGCTGATGTTAAGGATGCTGGTACCTCTGCTGACACAACTACTGATTCGACTAAGGCTTCTGTTACTGAGGAAACAAAGCCATATGTTGTGCAGGTACCAGATCCAGATGAAGTTGTTCCTAACTTCATTTTCAAGGGAGCTTCAATCTCTCCCAAGATTGCTATGCTGGTCGATCAGCTGACCATTGATCCCGAATCTGCGATAGTCTCAGCCAGCAGATTACCTCGTGAAGAGATGGTTGAGCTATTATCTCAGCTTGATAGACCAGCTAGAGAAGAAATTTATGAGAGGATAGCCCTGCTGGAGCAAATCAATGAACAGCCTTACTATCATGTTTTTGGTATGGCTCCAGCTGCTTCGCCATTTCCTGGTACATGGAGGCCTCTCAAGTTTGTCATCGATCCTACTACTGGTAAGTGTGTTATGCAAAATGTCCCTGATTCGCCAGTACCTTCTTCTTCCTCAGCTTCTTCCTCCTCATCTTCTTCTGATGAGGATGCTGATGAAGGTACTGGTAAGGGCGAACCAGTCACTCATGATAACGTGACTGGTTCCAAAGACAAACCAGTGGATCTTACTGATGACAATGCTGATAGTAATGCTGACAAGGATATCAGTGGTTCTAAGCCTTCGGGCGAAGGTAAAAACGATGGTGATCATGATGATGAGTCAGCTCCTGACCTTCCATCTCCACCACCCCACGGTGATACTCCTCTGTTAGCTTGTGCTGACCAACCTTCAACCTCTGCATACTTAAAGTTCAATGCAGATGAGGTTGCTGATATTTCCACCTTTGCTGTCTATAAGACACTGCAAGGGATCACACCAAATTTGGAGGAAACTATTCGCAGAGCTATTGTTGATAGTGTCTCTGCTGCTGTCAGATCTGCTGGAGAGGCTGTTACAACTCCTATTGATCTTAAACTCCAGCAGGTGTGTGCTTTTGCTGATGTGGCAGTCGAAGCAATCACAAAGCACCACGAAGATGAAGAGGAGCTTCAAAGGCGAATTATCTCTCACAATGAGTACTGTGAAAATATCACCCGACTCCAAGCTGATTTGGATGCTGCTAACCGCAGAAATACTTTCTTAAATGAGGAGAACAGGGTGTTACACGAGAGATTGGAATCGCAGGAAGCTCAAATGGCTAACATGATTCCTGCTGCTGCCTATGTTCAGATGGTTGAAAACATGCAACGAATGGCTGCTTTGCAAGGTGATGTTCGGGCCATCGTTGAACAAATGGCTATGGGTGTAGCCAGGAATGAAGTTAGATCCTCCAATCTTCTGCTACGACAATTTGGTGTGGATCCTGGTGCCCATCTTACTCCAGAGGTTGCTGAGTGGAACAATTTTGCCTTCTCTGCTCCTCAGTCAGACAGTGATCTTGATGCTACTGTCTCCCCTTCTATTACTGCCCGCGCTGATGACAAAAAGGGGGAGAAAAAGTCTCAAAAGAAATCTAAAAAGAGAAAACAGTCTGAGGGGGAGCATGAACATGAAAAGGCTCCTAAACAACCCAGGAGAGATGGAGATGGTGATGGTGATGGTCAAGACACTGGCCCTAAGCCCAGCAACGCTCATACTGAAGCTGGTGGTGCACAGGCAACTGGTGGTACTCAACCCAGTGTGTCTGCCACACCAGTGGATGATATTGGTTCTGGCAGTAAGCCCAGTGATGTTTCTGATATGGCTGTAGCTGAAGCTTTTGTGCTGTCTCAATCTATTGAACGTAAAATGAAGAGGAAGTTAGAGAGACATCAAAAGCGACAGCAGGAACTAGATGATGCCTTCAATGCCAAGTTTGAGGCCTTTGCTGAACTTAAACATCGTAAGATTATGCACAGAAGATGGCTGAGTCCAAAAGCAATGGAAGTCGATGATGACCTGACTGCCTTTGATAAACACAGAAAAGAGGCAAGAAAAAGAAATGCCAAGTTCATGGTCAAATACGACAAACAGAGGGCAAAGCTGTATGCACAGAGAGCAGAAAGAATCAGGAACATGACTCCTGCTGAGATGAAGGATTACCTTGATTCTACTGAGTCAACTGGTGGAGTTAGAGCTGATATTTTCATGAAATGGGTTGATGCTATGTTAGAACCCAGCTCTACTCCTCAACCAGCATCTGCTGCTCAGCCAGCTACACAACAAACACAGCCAGCAGAAACAATCATCCTTAATGATGATGATGTTATTAGACAGGGGGAGCATCTTGCTATTGTTCCTTACCTGCCTCCTATTCAACCAGTATCGACACAAGAACCATCAGCTGAACCCAGGCCTATTGACAAATACAGGGTGAAATCTGCTCCTAGGGACAATCAGCCCCTGAGGAAAGGACCCCTATTCGAGGCAGCTGATGAAGGTACTGATGTGGTTGAGCCAGCTGATACTAATCAGTCAGCTGGCATTGAAGACACAGCAAGGAGTGCTGTGATAGAAGACCCAGCCAGAAGTGTGCTGCTGGGTAGTACAAGTGTTGAAGACCCAGCAAAGTCGGTTGAGCTGGGTGCTAAACAAGTAGGTGATGAAACGGTTGATCCTGCTCACTTCACAGTCTGGGGAAGAGACGGCCAAACATTTGTTCTATCTCCTCTTCCTCCCCAGATTCAAGTTTACTTTGACAGAACACAGGATAACCGGGTCAATCAGCATCCAGTTAGTTCATCTGGTAGCTATGAATCATCTATGTATCCTCCATCTTCCCCAAGGGTTCATGACAAACATATCACTTGGGAAGATGACTCAGTAACCCATGGTGAGCCGAACATCAGAAAAATGAACCCAGATGAAAGAGATGCCTACAGACTTCAGATCACTGTTCCAGAGTTGCTTGAACAAAGACAAATTGAACTTAATGAAAGAATTCGTCAAGTCAGGCTGCTGCATCACCCTCTTGATCAGCCACACTATATTGCTGCACTAACCTTTGGCGTTGACATTAGGGTGTACTTGAATAACAGTGGTCTCAGGCTCTCCACTACTGATGAAAGAATTCATTTTGAAGATGCTCTCCAGCTGGGTATGGATATAAGGGAGTATTGTGCTGCCCTTAGTACTGAAGAGGGTAGAAAGATGGTTGAAGCAGTAAGATCCCTGAACATTTCTTATGATGATTATCTGATGGGTTTAGCTGCTGAAAGGGAAGCCAGAGAAGCTGCTGATGCTGAACTTGCTGAACGTTCAAGGCTTCAGGATATTGAAGACAGATTGGCTGCTGACAGAAAGCAACAGGCTGAGTCCCTCAAACTAGCCAGAGCCATTGTCAAAGAACAGGATAAGGTTTTTGATAAGATAGAAACTGCTGAGAAAGTACCTACCACTGCTCCTGTAGTACCTGATCACAATATTGAGTTTCCTGATACTTACTATAAGAGCAGGTATGGTAATGTGATGAATAGAAGATCTAATCCCTGCAGAATTATCAAGGTAAACAGAGGGACAAAAAGGGCTTTCAATGTTGTCAGGGAGAACAATGTTCAAGAAAGGATTAGTTTTGATGACTTAAGAACTCTTGGATTCAGTGAATGGATAGAAATCTTGGAGTATTTCATTGGTAAAGGTGAGAGTGCTATCAAGAGTGCTCTTAAGACTGAACTCCAACAGCTGTTCAAGAAGGCAACTAAGTTTGGGAATGCACCAGTAGTTGATGTTGATGAATTTCTTGCTCAAAAGCCTAAAGGGAAGCAACCTACTGGTGAAGGACCAACTGGGAGAAGCCGAATTGTTCTACCTCCTTCCATCCCTGTTTTTGACCCTGCTGAATTACCTCTCCTGTTCCCTGAAGCCTGGAAGATTAAACAAGAGGAGCTATCTGATGAAGAAAGAGAAAGAGAAAGGGATAAAGATAGATAGTCTCCTATGTGCTTAACTTGTATCTTTGTAATTTATTTTTTTTTTTTTTTGAATTATCTTGTAATTATTGTATATATCTGATGTAATGTAAGTAAAGTGAGTTTATCTTCAAAATCATATCAAATTATAAGATATAGATAACTCATCAAAAGATCCCAAAACAAACTTAAAGGGACGAATTTACTGTCTACTCTCTCTAGGTCCCAAAGTGCTGGCTTTAGTGTTTTCTCTTCAAGTCATAGGTTTTGTCATCATCAAATAGGGGGAGATTGTTGAGTCCCCAAAATAATTAAGGATTTAATTATGACAAAACAATATTTATTTGCACTAAAGTGTTATGTGCAGCCAGCACACGTTTGTTTATGTATAGTCAGCTAATATAGCTGTGTCGAGTGTTTAGTATGCTGCCTAGTCTATCAGCACAAGGTAGAAATGTATTCTTCGAATCAGCACAGGATGTGCACCCAGCAAATCAAGAATATCAAGTGACTCAGCATATGAAGGACCAGTAAGTCTGGATATTAGCATACAACACAAGACAGCCATGCTCCATTACAAGCATGGTAGTTTCCCAGAGTAGTCTACATCAACGCACTATTCAACAGAAGTCGAAGACAAAGTTGAACAGAAAAGGACAGGAGTCGGCGGCTGACAAGTGACCTTACAAGACCACGTGGGAATGCAGAAGTGGAACGCATGTGCAGACATGTGTTATACTTTATTCATACCTAGGGAACACAACATTCCATTTGTTTAAATCAAATGGTAGTGCCAAACCGAATTGGTGTGTTCCAGCAAATAGCTACCTAAGAGGAAAGAAGGAGAGCACGCCTTCTGACACAATTGTCCCCACAAGTACAAGGCATCCAATGTACTAGTGGACAATAGATTAATTACACGGTTAATAGAACTACTATATATATTGTTGTATCCACTATTGTAAAAACTAGTGGTGTGGGTTTATCTGTTAGCGTCAAAACCGTGTAATAGCTTTAGTTTATCTCTTAGCTATAATCTAGGTAATCTGTATCAACCAACTATCATTTCCGCCAAGGATAGTTGTGATTCTTTCTGATTTAATCAATAAAGAATAACAGTTGAAAATTACCTGTGACTCTATCTTATTTACTACAGAATACTAAACGTGTTTAACTGACTAGTTAATTAAGAAAAGAATTGTATTCACCCCCCCTCTACAATACTCCTGTTGTTATTAAGGGACCAACACTATCATTATTATCGTTAAAGTTATAATTAGTATTATTATTATCCAATTATTATTATTATTATTATTATTATTATTATTATTAGTATTATTATTATTATTATCATTATTAATATATATATATATATATATATATATATATATATATATATATATATATATATATATATATATATATATATATCATTATTTAAAAATGGTTATTGTTATTGTTATTATTATTATTACTATATTATCATTAAGATAATTATTAGTATTATCATTAATAATGTTATAGTAACTATCATTATTAATATTAGTATAATTAAGACAAATATTTGTAACACCTAATTATTTTGATTACTATTATTATCATTATTATGAACACGATAAGCTATTAAACGAAACGATTAGGAAATAATGAGTAAGAGTATCATGATGAAATTAAAACATTATAAGATATTGATTTAGATAAAATTATCGTTCTTAGTATTTTTATCATTACTATTATTATTAAAAGTATCGTTAGTATTAAAACTATCATTTTAACAAAAATTATCATTTTAATAGAAATGTCATTGTTACTATAAAATATCATTATTATTATTATTTTAAATAGAATTATTATTTTAAAGATAATATTAAAAATTATCGTAAATATTAAAGTTATCATAATTAGAATTATCGTTTTATAATAATGTCATCTTCGTAATTATAAATATTGATATTTTTATAATAATAATTATTATTACAAAATAATACAACTTTTATTTACTATCATTATAGATATTATTTTATCAAATAAATATGTGATACAAACATATTTTACTACGTGTAATAACTTATTTTAATAATACCTATCATATTATCTTTATGATATTAAATGAACCCTATAAATTTTTCTTTTGTTGACTTTTGCATATTAGTCTCGAGCATTAGGATTGTGGTACACTATGACTTGACCTAATTTGTTAGACAAATATTGACCAACACATAAATATATATAATTAATTTAGGTTCGTGAATCCGAGGCCAACCTTGCACTTGTTCAATGACGTTATATGTATTTTTACTACGAAATACAGTATGGTGAGTTTCATTTGCCTTTTTACCCTTTATATTTTTGGGACTGAGAATACATGCGCTTTTATAAATGTTTGACGAAATAGACACAAGTAATTGAAACTACATTCTATGGTTGAATTATCGAAATCGAATATGCCCCTTTTTATTAAAGTCTGGTAATCTAAGAATTAAGGAACAGACACCCTAATTGACGCGAATCCTAAAGATAGATCTATTGGGCCTAACAAACCCCATCCAAAGTACTGGATGCTTTAGTACTTAGAAATTTATATCATGTTCGAAGGAGGATCCCAGAATGATAGGGGATATTCTTATATGTATCTAGTTAATGTCGGTTACCAGGTGTTCACCATATGAATGATTATTTTTGTCTCTATGCATGGGACGTATATTTATGAGAACTGGAAATGAAATTCTTGTGGTATATTAAAATGATGGAAATAAATGATTATGATAAACTAATGAACTCACCAACCTTTTAGTTGACACTTTAAAGCATGTTTATTCTCAGGTGTTAAAGAAATCTTCTGCTGTGCTTTTGCTCATTTTAAAGATATTACTTGGAGTCTTTCATAGCATATTTTGAAGAACGTTGCATTCGAGTCATTGAGTTCATCAAAGATTATTATTAAATCAATTTATAGTTGGATAGTGGATATTATGAAATGGTATGCATGCCTGTCAATTTTCGATGTAAAGAAAGTTTGTCTTTTAAAAACGAATGCAATGTTTGTAAACTGTATCATATAGAGGTCAAATACCTCGCAATGTAATCAACTATTGTAAATCGTTTATAATGTATATGAACGAGTCCTTTCACATACGGTGAACACCTGGTAACCGACATTAACAAGATGCATATAAGAATATCCCCATCATTCCGGGACATCCATCGGACATGATATAAAAACTCGAAGTACTAATGCATCCGCTACAACGGATGGGGTTTGTTGGGCCCAATAGATCTATCTTTAGGATTCGCGTCAATTAGTAGACTGGTTTACTAATTCTTAGGTTACCAAGTAAAAGGGGCATATTCGGCTTCGATCGTTCAACCATAGAAAGTAGTTTCATGTACTTGTGTCTATTTTGTAAAACATTTATAAAGCTGCATTATTCTCATCCCAAAAATATTAGATTTTAAAAGTGGGACTATAACTCACTTTCACAGATTTTTACTTCGTTGGGAAGTAAGACTTGGCCACTGGTCGATTCACAAACCTATAACAAATATGTACATATATATCAAAGTATGTTCAAAATATATTTACAACATTTCTAATACGTTTTAATATTTTAAGTTTATTAAGTCAGCTGTCCTCATTAGTAACCTACAACTAGTTGTCCATAGTTAGATGTACATAAATAAATTGATATATTATCTTGACCCAATCCATGACCCAGTGTATACACGTCTCTGGCTAGATCACAACTCAAAATATATATTTTTGGAATCAACCTCAACCCTGTATAGCTAACTCCAACATTACTGCATATAGAGTGTCTATGGTTATTCCAAATAATATATATAGATGGGTCGATATGATATGTCAAAACATTTGCATACGTGTTTATGGTATCCCAAGATTACATAATATATTAGAATATATGTATTATACAATATAAGTTAGCTAGGATATGATTAATATAGATTTGTTACCAATTTTCACGTAGCTACAACAAGTAAAAATATCCAATCTTGTTTTACCCATAACTTCTTCGTTTTAAATCTGTTTTGAGTGAATCCAATTGCTATGAATATATACAGAAAACATATAAGTTTATAGTCGGAAATACATGTTACAAGTTGTTTTTGTAAAGGTAGTCATTTCAGTCGAAAGAACGACGTCTAGATGACCATTTTGGAAAACATACTTCCACTTTGAGTTTAATCATGATTTTTGGATATAGTTTCATGTTCATAAGAAAAATCATTTTCTCAGAAGAACAACTTTTAAATCAAAGTTTATCATAGTTTTTAATTAACTAACCCAAAACAGCCAGCGGTGTTAGTACGATGGCGTATATCCAGTTTTTCGTGTTTTCAGGTTTTAAATCATTAAGATAGCATATCATATAGATATATAAAATTTTTCTAGTTGATTTTAAAAGTCAAGTTAGAAGGATTAACTTTTGTTTGCGAACAAGTTTAGAATTAACTAAACTATGTTCTAGTGATTTCAAGTTTAAACCTTCGAATAAGGTAGTTTTATATATATGAATCGGATGATGTTATGAACATCATTACTACCTCAGGTTTTATGGATAAACCTACTGGAAATGAGAAAAATAGATCTAGCTTTAAAGGATCCTTGGATGGCTTGAAAGTTCTTGAAGCAGAATCATGACACGAAAACAAGTTCAAGTAAGATTTCCACTCGAAATAAGATTGTTATAGTTATAGAAATTGAATCAAAGTTTGAATATGAGTATTACCTTGTATTAGAAAAATATCTTACTGTAAACAAGAAAGATTTCTTGAGGTTGGATGATCACTTTACAAGATTGGAAGTAAGCTAGCAAACTTGGAAGTATTCTTGATTTTATGAAACTAGAACTTATAGAATTTATGAAGAACACTTAGAACTTGAAGATAAACTTGAGAGAGATCAATTTGATGAAGAAAATTGAAGAATGAAAGTGTTTGTAGGTGTTTTTGGTCGTTGGTATATGGATTAGATATAAAGGATGTGTAATTTTGTTTACATGTAAATAAGTCATGAATGATTTCTAATATTTTGTAATTTTATGAGATATTTCATGCTAATTGCCAAATGATGGTTCCCACATGTGTTAGGTGACTCACATGGGCTGCTAAGAGCTGATCATTGGAGTGTATATACCAATAGTACATACATCTAAAAGCTATGTATTGTACGAGTACGAATACGGGTGCATACGAGTAGAATTGTTGATGAAACTGAACAAGGATGTAATTGTAAGCATTTTTGTTAAGTAGAAGTATTTTGATAAGTGTCTTGAAGTCTTTTAAAAATGTATGAATACATATTAAAACACTACATGTATATACATTTTAACTTAGTCGTTAAGTCATCATTAGTCGTTACATGTAAATGTTGTTTTGAAACCTTTAGGTTAACGATCTTGTTAAATATTGTTAACCCATTGTTTATTATATCTAAAGAGATGTTAAATTATTACATTATCATGATATTATGATATATTAATATATCTTAGTATGATATATATACAGTTAAATGTTGTTACAACTATAATCGTTACATATATGTCTCGTTTCGAAATCATTAAGTTAGTAGTCTTGTTTTTACATATGTAGTTCATTGTTAATACACTTAATGACATGTTTACTTATCATTTATCATGATTAAACATAGTGTATCAATATCTTAATATGGTTCATATGTATTTAGTAAGACGTTGTTATAACGATAATCGTTATATATATCGTTTCGAGTTTCTTAATTCAATAAACTCAATTTTATGTATATAACTCATTGTTAAAATACCTAATGAGATACTTACTTATCATAATATCATGTTAACTATATATATAATCATATATATGTCATCATATAGTTTTTAAAAGTTTTAACGTTCGTGAATCACCGGTCAACTTGGGTGGTCAATTTTCTATATAAAACCTATTTAAATTAATCAAGTCTTAAAAAGTTTGATTGCTTAACATGTTAGAAACACTTAATCATGTAAATAACAATTTCATTTAATATATATAAACATGGAAAAGTTCGGGTCACTACATTGAAGACATGCTACGAGCATGTGTTATTGATTTTGGAAACAGTTGGGATCAACATCTACCGTTAGCAGAATTTTTCTGCAACAACAGTTACCACTCGAGTATTGAGATGGCACTGTTTGAGGCACTTTATGGCAGAAAGTGCAGGTCTCCGATTTGTTGGAGTGAAGTGGGTGATAGACAAATTACGGGTCCAGAAATTATCCAAGAAACTACCGAGAAAATCATTCAAATTCAACAACGGTTGAAAACCGCCCAAAGTTGACAGAAGAGCTACGCGGACAGTAAAAGAAAAGATATAGAATTTGAAATTTGTGACATAGTCATGCTCAAGGTATCACCTTGGAAAGGTGTTGTTCGATTTGGTAAACGGGGGAAACTGAATCCAAGGTACATTGGACCATTTAAGATTATAGATCATGTCGGACCAGTAGCTTACTGACTTGAATTACCTCAACAACTCACCGTCGTACATGATACTTTTCACGTATCGAATCTAAAGAAATGCTTTGCCAAAGAAGATCTCACTATTCCTTTAGACGAAATCCAAATCAATGAAAAACTTCAATTCATTGAAGAACCCGTCGAAATAATAGATCGTGAGGTTAAAAGACTTAAGCAAAATAAAATACCAATCGTTAAGGTTCGATGGATTGCTCGTAGAGGACCTGAGTTCACCTGGGAGAGTGAAGATCAGATGAAGAAGAAATACCCGCACTTATTTCCAGATGATACGTCAACACCTCCAACTACTTAAAATTTCGGGATGGAATTTATTTAACGGGTAGGTACTGTAGTGATCCGAACTTTTCCATGATTATATATTATATGAGATTAATATTTACATGAATAAATTTTTCCAACATGTTAAGCAATCAAACTTGTTAAGACTTGATTAACTTAAACGGATTTAGTGTTAACGTTTGACCACCCAGTTTGCCTGATGATTCACGAACGTCATAACTTGTGATAATTATATAATCGTTTTATTTATTTTATGATGTAAGTTTTTATTATATATATATATATATATATATATATATATATATATATATATATATATAAGAAGAAATACAATTAAATCAAATATGTACAGTAAAATACTATTTGCTACAGTAAAATACTATTTGCCTACAGTAAAATACTATTTGCTACAGTAAAATACTATTTGCTACAGTAAACACTGTTTGCTACAGTAAACACTATTTACTCGTATTCAGTCTGTATTCGTACTCGTACAATACCCAGCTTCTAGATGTATTTACTATTGGTATATACTAATAGTAAACACCAATGATCAGCCATGAATGAGTCCACAACATGTGGGAACCATTACTTGTCTTCATGTATGAATTATTACATAAAATAACAAAATGAGGAGCCTTTGTTCCATGATAAAAATCACGCCACCACCATCATTTACTACATCATTTTCATTCCATAATTTCACATATAAATCCTCTCTAACTACCTACTCCAAGAACACTTTCATTTCCAGAGAAATAACCTTCAACTTCATCAAAAACTACATCAAGAACATCCAATTTATCTCAGTAACTTTTCTTTCTAATTCAAGGTAATAATCATATCCAAACTTTAATTCAATTTCTATAACTATAACAATCTTAATTCGAGTAGAAATCTTACTTGAACTTGTTTTCGTGTCACGATTCTACTTCAAGAACTTTCAAGCCATCCAAGATCCTTTGAAGCTCTAGATAATTTCTTGTCATTTTCAGTAGGTTTACCTACAATATACTTGAGGTAGAAATGATGTTCATAACATCATTCGATTCATATACATAAAACTATCTTATTCGAAGATTTAAACTTGTAATCATTAGAACATAGTTTAGTTAATTCTAAATTTGTTCGCAAACAAAGTTAATCCTTCTAACTTAACTTTTAAAATTAACTAAACACATTTTCTTTATCTATATGATATGCTAACTTAATGATTTAACACCTGAAAACACGAAGAACAATGTAAAACCGGACATACGTCGTCATAGTGAAACCGGTGGCTGTTTTGGGTTAGATAATTAAAAACTATGATAAAATTTGATTTAAAAGTTATTCTTATGGGAAAATAATTTTTCTTATGAACATGAAACTATATCCAAAAATCATGGTTAAACTCAAAGTGGAAGTACGTTTTTCAAAATGGTCATCAAGATGTCGTTCTTTCGACGGAAATGACTACCTCTTTCAAAAACAACTTGTAACCTGTATTTCTGACTATAAACTTATACTTTTTTCTGTTTAGTTTCATAAATTTCAGTTCATTATGAAACCATAGCAACTTGATAAACTCAAAATGGATTTATAACGAAGAAATTATGGGTAAAATAAAATTGGTTAGATTTACTAGTTTAGCTACGAAAATTTTATAACAAATCTATATTAACCATAAGTTAACTAACTTATATTGTATTATACATGTAATCTAACATATATTATGTAATCTTGATAGACCATAGACACGTATACAATATTTTGACATATCATATCGACGTCATCTATATATATTATTTGGAATAACCATAGACACTCTATATGCGGTAATGCTCGAGTTAGCTATAAAGAGTTGAGGTTGATTCCAAAATAATATATATACTTTGAGTTGTGATCGAGTCTGATACTTGTATACACTGGGTCGTGGATTGATTCGAGATAATATATATTGATTTATTTCTGTACTATTAACTGTGGACAACTAATTGTGGACTACTAACGTTGGACTGTTAACTTAACAAATTTAAATCGTTAAAAAGTAATAAAAAAATGTTGTTAATATATTTCGATCATACTTTAATATATATGTATATATTTGTTATAGGTTCGTGAATCGACCCATGGCCAAGTCTAATTCTCGACGAATTGATAATCTGTGAAAGTGAGTTATAGTCCCATTTTTACTACCAAATATTTTCGGGATGAGAATACATGCAGTTTTATAAATGTTTTACAAAATAGGCACAAGTACTTGAAACAACATTCTATGGTTGGATTATTAAACCGAATATCACCCTTTTTAGTCTGGTAATCTAAGAATTAGGGAACAGAAATCCTAATTGACGCGAATCCTAAAGATAGATCTATTGGGCCTAACAAACCCCATTCGGGTTATGGATGCTTTAGTACTTCGATTTTATCATGTCCGATGAGAGTCCCGGAATGATGGGGATATTCTAGATACATTTTTGTTAATGTCGGTTACCAGATGTTCACCATATGAATGATTTTTAATTCGCGGGTTACGCGTATTATTTTGTAAACGGGTTACGTGTGCGGTTATAATTGAAATCTTGTGGCCTATTGTTATTATTATGAATTATGATAAAGATTAAACCTATAACTCACTAACATTTTTGTTGACGTTTAAAGCATGTTTATTCTCAGGTGATTATTAAGAGCTTCCGATGTTGCATGCTAATTAAAGACAAGATTTGGAGTCAGCATGCTTGTATTATATTGTTTAAAAACTGCATTCGGAATTACCTTTTGTTGTAGCATATTAATGTAAACCATTATGTAATGGTCGTGTGTAAACGCTATATTTTAGATTATCATTATTTGATAATCTACGCTATGTCCTTCAAATCTTTGTCGATGAAATAAAGGTTATGGTTTGTTTTAGAAACGAATGCAGTCTTTAAAAAACGTCTCATATAGAGGTCAAAACCTCACAACGAAACCAATTAATATGAAACGTTTATAATCCATATGAACGGGATATTTCAGTGACCTTGTGGCTACCGGTCACGTTCGTGTTCTTCATGTTTCATCGCGGTACCAGTATGCAGATATCTTTACGAAGGGTCTGCCATCGGCTCTGTTTGAAGAATTTCTTACCAGTTTGGTCGTTCGTTCCTCTCCCGATCCAACTACGGGGGGGACGCGGGGGGGGGGGGGGGGGGGATATTAAGAGACTTTTGGATTGTCCACATTTATTTATTGTAGCCCTTTGACATAACCATTTTACTTGTATATATATATCTAAGTTTGTATTGTTCATGATCAAGCAAAATAATAAAATATCTCTCTTATTATAATATTGTGAAAATTCAATCAGTCGTAATATAATATCCTTTATATTTCATTATATAAAAACATGTATTATTGTAATAATCGTATGACAGCATTCTGTTTTTTTAGCGCAAAAACGAAAAAACTTTATAACAAAGGAAGTTCATCAAAAAGATGAAACGTCCTAAAAAACGTACAAACCAAGCTCACGATAATAACACTAAAGTGAAATAAGAATACAATATAGATGACAAAACGTAAGAGAATAAACCATCTATCCACGAACAAATCCTCAAGCGTCTTTGATGAAAACGCTAAAGGACTTCATTTCCGCACCTTGAACCAACCTTTTCTTCCTTCCTTTCGTCACCTTTTTTTACTTATTAGTTTATTAGAAAACATTCTGCTAATTAAATAAGTTGATATGCAATATATACATGTTGTTTGAAAATCATGGTTTCATAAAATGTGATTTTATTAAACAAGAGTTTTATCTATTAACTAAATAAGTTAGTGTATTTTCAAGATCTTGCAGAGCGGGGTAAAATTCCTCCTACTAAGGCTATTTCGGTTGGTGATGGGTCCTCTAATGTGTTACAAGGCGGGTTTCACGGATTGATAGAGACAGAGCCGGTCCCGAGTTTTCTAGTGCCCTGAGAGAGGCGGTAAAAAAAGGCCCTTATGAATAAATAAATTATTAATTATGAAATCTTTGTAAAATAGTAACACTCAGAGGTGAAGCCAGAAATTTTGATGGATGATGTCACAAAATAATACTGAAATATATCAATTAACAAAAAAAATTTAATAACAAATTATAACTAAGTAAAAATACATAAAATCAAATACTTTATAACATAATGTAAATGGTAGAAATCTAAATCTAGAAGGAAAATATACTTTAAAAATTGATTTTTTTTAAGGCAAACAAATTTTATTAACAACTCAAAGATTACATACAATGAAGCCTATGAAGCTCCATATATAACTCACAACTAACTCGACATATATACACCTACGGATGTAAAGCGGAAACTAAGAACGAAACCAACTATTACATCGATAGACCATGAAACAATACAAGCCGTAAAACAAAACGAATTTAAATTCTTAAGTGACGAAGGAATACGGATTAATTAACCACGAATGCCACTAGATCTTCAAAGTTTTACACCGTCTCGCGATCCACTCGAACCTTTAAATTTGTATCTCATTAAGTGCCACCGGCGAATTCCAACTAGTGTCTTTGAAAATTTTGTTGTTTCTATTTTTCCATATTAGGTAACCGCATGTCCATTCCACCGCTTGCCACACTTTAATTCCCTCGGAAGAAAGTTGAGAAGATGAATTCCCTTTAAACGCATTGTTAAACCCCATTTGAACTATGCCGAAACCAAACCATTTGTGAACCTTATCCCAAATCTCTTTACTAATAGGATACTTGAATAGCACGTGATCAATTGTTTCTATAGCACCATCACAAATCGGACACCGGACGGAATGAAGGTCAACTCCCCGCTTGTCAAGTTTCGACAACACCGGGAGCCTACCCTTCAAAGCCCGCCATATAAAAATGCCCACTTTGTTTGGTACCAACCTATTTCTCAAAGTTTCCGTCCCTAAAGCGCCCGAAGATGACACTTTTGGACGGAGCAAATCAGAAAGAATTTTTGTTGAGAATTTACCACTCGGACCAAGCTCCCACTCCCATCGATCTTCCTTTCCGTCGTCGATTTTGATCTCGCTGAGCATGCTGATCAGACCCGCGAGCTCACTGGTTGCTTGACCACGAATCTCACGAATCCAATCCAAATCCCAGATGCAAGTTGTACCGTCCCAACCCACTCGAGATCTTACCACGGCTTTCGGGAAACGACCCAGTCTAAACAACCGATTGAAAGAGACCTTCAGAGGCGTGGATGAGATCCACGTATCAGCCCAAAAACTGGTTCGCAGCCCGTTACCGATTACCCTTTTGAAAGCCTTTGAAAAACCAATACCAAGATCATCCATAGCACAACCTATTTTCACAATATTTCTCCACGTAGAATTGTAAGAACACGAATAATTCCACCCGATGAAAGTCCCCCCGAAACCCCATAAATACTTTGGATGACTTTAACCCACAAGGAGGTGGGTTCGATTTTAAACCTCCACCACCACTTGCCGATTAGAGCCATATTTTTTGCTTTTAAAGATCCCACATCCAACCCGCCCTCCTCGAAAGGACACATAATAATATCCCATTTAACCCAAGAAATTTTTGAACCCTCACCCGTCCCGCCCCAAAAAAAATTACGTCTTACACTCTCGAGCTTTTTGAGCACGGTAGTCGGGGCATGGAAGAGCGAGAAGAAATACAAGGGCAAACTATTGAGAACCGATTTGATGAGAGTCAAACGTCCACCAAATGAGATCGCACGCGCTTTCCAATCGGCTAATCTTTTTTCGAATTTACCAATAACCGGGCTCCAATTACACGATTTATTCATATTCGCACCAACCGGGAGACCTAAATAAGTGCACGGAAAAGTCCCCACTGAACAACCGAAAAACCGGGCCATGTCAGCTACCTCCATCAGATCAACATCAACACCAACACCAAACATATTACTTTTATATTAATTAATTTTTAACCCGGAAGATAGCTCAAAACATTTCAATAATTTCATTAGGTTTTCAATATTATCCCTACTCCATTTACCAAAGAATATCGTATCATCGGCGTATTGTAAATAAGAGATCCTCACCTTTGCTTCTCCAATTTCAACCCCTTTGAATTTATTAGATCGAATGGCGGATTTAGTTAACCAATTCAATCCTTTCGCCGCGATGATAAAAAGAAAAGGGGATAACGGGTCACCTTGCCTCACACCTTTTTCAAACTTGAACTCATTAGTCGGGGACCCATTAACAAGAATAGAAATAGTTGCTGAATTGAGGCAACTAAGAATCCATTTTCGCCACTTTTCTCCGAACCCCATAATCTTCATCATCTCCATTAAGAAATCCCAATTAAGGCTATCAAAATTAAGAAAATTCGGAACCCTAGAACTGATCTGGTTAAACGCAATGAGGTACCATTTCTTCTATTCGCCAAACTCAAAAACCCTGAACTGATCCCTCACATTAAACGTATATGGCTAGTAGAAGGGTTTATAGACATCGATATTCACCATTTGGGTGGGTCTTGGGTTGATATTGTGTTCACTTCTGAGAAGGCTTTGGAGCTATTTTGCAAGAATCAATCCATTCTATCTTACCTCTCTGAATGGAAAAGATATGAAGATTCATTCGTTATTCAGGAAAGGGCTGTTTGTTTAGATATTTACGGTCTCCCCTCTTGTGCTTGGACCGAAGATATCTATAAAAAGATTGCTCTAAAGTTTGGCTACCATGCTTTTTCTCTGAAATCAGAGCAACCTGATTGTGGTAAAATTTTTGTCGTGACCAAAAGATTAGACTATATACATGATGCCATTTTTGTAATTGTGAAAAATAGACATTACAAGGTTTTGGTCAAGGAACTTGCAAATTGGGTTGCTACCATCTTAAGAGATGAGGATGACGAGTCGTCGATGGAATCAGTTGACATAGAGGAGGAAAATAAAAATTCTGATGCTTCGGTTAAATCAGTCGAGTCAGAAGAAATTCCAGAAACGGTTTTTAACTCTCCTTATGTTGCTCAGGTTGAAGAAGAGGTTAATCCTAATTCACACTACCACATGCCTAACTATGATTTTAATGAACAAGTTCACGAGGTACACGAGCGGGTTAATCAAACTCCACAGGAACATGCTAACAAAGATGATGAGGTGGATGGAGATGCGGTTGACAATACCCCTATAAAAAGTCAAAAAGAGGCTACTGTTAAGGAGAATAATGCTACTGTTTCCCAGACACAAGGTAGTAATGAGAACGTGAGAAGCAATAACTCTGTCAAAAATGATACAAAGCAGCGTGCTAACTCTTCCAATAGTTCCTCTACTTCTAAAGCACCGGGCTTCAATGGAGTTCGATTCCATTCTCCATTGGTCAGCGTTACATCATCTTCGAATAATATGGCAGCTGCTTCGGCTAAATTCGTACGATTTGGTGAGGTTTTGGGTTATGATGTTAAGAACTGCTCGGCTGATCTGCAAAAGGTTGTTGTAAGTATGCGTGGTTTTAACACGATTTAATGAATATCATGTCAATCAATATTGGAGGAGGGATGACTTTCGGTTGTAAACAAAGGTGGATTCGGAATCTTTGTAATGAACATGCTATTACTATTCTTGGTATTCAAGAAACAAAACTTGTTGCCCCTAATCACGCTGCATTCAAAGCATTCTGGGGAAACTTTCAATTTAAGTTCGCCTCTTCTAGTGCATCGGGGCGATCAGGAGGTATTTTAACGATGTGGGATGAAAGTGTCTTCTCGGGCAAGAGGGTAATTTCTTTTGATAACATCCTCATTGTCGCGGGCTTATTGGTGAATTGTAACGATCCTTGTTTTCTCGTTAATGTTTACGCCCCTCAATCAAGGACTAGAAAAAGAAGAATTTGGAACTATTTAAGCTCCTTCATGTCATCCAATGCAGGTAACTTCGTTTTCTTCGGCGACTTCAATTCGGTAAGATTCCCTCATGAAAAATATGGCACGCATTTCAGCTCTACTACGGCTGATGATTTCAACAATTTCATTTCTTCGTGCAATCTCTTTGATATTCCTCTTGGAGGTCGTGAATTTACGAGGTTTAATAAATCATTCACTCAACGAGCCAAGCTTGATCGTTTTCTCGTTTCAGATGGTTTGTTGAACATATGGCCATCGCTAGCAGGAACTATCCTTTCTAATATCTGGTCGGACCACTGTCCTATCATTTTAAAGAACGAATCGTTCGATTATGGTCCAATCCCGTTTAAGCTCTTTAACTCTTGGTTCAAATTAGAGGGGTTCGATAACATTGTTACTAATGCTTGGAACAATTGCCCCTCGTTTTCTTGTAATCCCCAAGTTAGATTCAAAAATAAATTAAAGCATGTTAAAGAGGCAATGAAAATTTGGCACAGGGATATTCGAATACATTCTGACTCGGCCAAAACTCAGTTAATTGCTAAACTGAAAGAGATTGATGCCCAACTCGATAATGGTTTACCTCAAGTTTCCTTATCCCGAGAAAGATCCACGGTGCTGAAGGACCTAGCTAACCTTGAATCAATCGAAATGGAAAACATGGCTCAAAAGAATCGAAGGACCTTTACCTCTTTGGGTGATGAGAATAGCACATTCTTTCATACTGCGATTAACAGAAAACGGAAAAAGTTACAAATCCCGGGTGTGATGTCGAATGGTATTTGGGTTACTCAACCAGCTGCGGTAAAAGAAATTTTTCTTGACTTTTTCGTTAGGAAATTCAGGAAAGCAGATTGTATGTCAATGACGACCCCTAGCAGGTTCCTTAAAAAACTTTCCACTCAACAGGCGGCATCTTTGGTTTCTAGTTTCTCGGTCGATGAAATTAAAAATGCAGCGTGGTCTTGTGGCGGGGAAAAATCCCCCGGACCGGACGGTTTCTCATTTAAATTTGTCAAACATTTCTGGAGCCTTATTCAGTCTGATGTCTTTGATATGGTGTGTAATTTTCAGGACTTGTGTATCATTCCTAAGGGATGTAATTCTTCATTTTTTTCCCTGATTCCTAAGAAAGATAGCCCTGTTTCCATTCAGGATTATAGGCCTATTAGTCTAATTGGCATTCAATATAAAATTATTGCTAAACTTCTCTCTATTAGGCTTGCCTCGGTCATTGATTCTATTATCGGCCCGGAACAATCCGCTTTCATTTCGGGAAGACAAATTTTAGATGGCCCGTTAATTGTTAATGAAGTGATGGATTGGTGTAAGAGGAAAAAGAAAAGAGCTATGTTATTCAAGGTCGATTTTGATAAAGCTTTCGATTCAATTCATTGGTCGTACATTTTTTCTATGATGCGTTTCATGGGGTTTGACATGAAATGGATTTGTTGGATTAAAGCATGCTTAGAGTCGTCGCGAGCCTCTTTACTCCTAAACGGTAGTCCCTCTTCGGAGTTTCCAATTGAAAGAGGTCTACGTCAGGGAGATCCTCTATCGCCATTTTTGTTTATCATTGGTATGGAAGGGCTAAGAGCGGCAATTCTTGACGCTTCGGAAGCATCTCTTTTCTCGGGTTTGTGTTTAAATGATTCAACTTGTCTAAGTTTGTGCTCCTTCGCAGATGATGTATTGTTTGTGGGTGAATGGAATGATCAGAATGCTTGTAATTTAGTCGCCATCCTGGGTTGCTTTTTTGCTGTCTCTGGTTTGAAGATTAATCTGCACAAGTCTTCGGTCTTTGGTATTCGTGTTGACACTTTGGAAATCAATCGTCTAGCTAATGTTCTGGGTTGTTCTTCTTCCACTCTGCCATTCACGTTTCTTGGAGTTCCAGTAGGCCAAAATATGCAGCGGAGTGTGGGTTGGAAAGGTGTAATCGAAAAAGTCAAGAAACGTTTATCTTCTTGGAAAGCGAATCTCCTTTCCATTGGAGGTAGACTCACTTTGGTCAAATCCGTACTAGGAGCCATCGGTACCTACACGATGTCATTGTTTCAGGCTCCTAAGAAAGTTATTCAGAAAATAGAATCTCTCCGTGCTTCATTTTTTTGGGGGGCTAAAGAATTTGAAAAGAAAATTCATTGGGTGAATTGGCGCCTTATTCTAAACCCTCTCGACAAAGGTGGCCTCTCGGTTTGCTGCCTTAAATCGTTAAACCTTGCTCTTCTTTATAAATGGCGATGGAGATTTTTTTCAAACAAGGATGGTTTTTGGTCCAAGATTATCACTGCGATTCACGGGAATAGAGATGGCAACTCTTTGCCATGTGCGCCCAATGCTACTGGTTCATGGGCTATCATCGTATCCTCTATTTCAAAAATGCATGACAACAACTACCTGATTCCTTCTAAGTTGCACATAAAAATTGGCAATGGTGAGTATTCAGACTTCTGGCGAGATCCGTGGATTGGTAATGACATTCTCGCAACGCGTTTCCCTCGTTTATTTGCTTTAGACTCGGTTAAAAAAGGTTCAGTCGCCTCTCATCTTGCATCTGTAGGCTGGTTTTGGGAATGGCGCAGGTCTATTAGAGGAGGGGCTGAGCAAGAGCAACTTTTGCATCTTCTTTCCTTGTTGAGCACGGTCTCCATTTCAGAGGGTGAAGATCGATGGTGGTGGGATTATTCAACAGATGGTTTGTACCGAGTATCCTCTGCTAGAAGCATTATTGCATCATTTGATTATGCCCCGTTCACTCATCAAACGGATTGGTGCAATAGTGTTCCGATTAAAATAAACATCTTCGTTTGGCGGCTCAAGCTCCATAGGCTTGCAACTCTCCGAAACCTAGAATCAAAAGATTTATCATTTGATAATTCTTGTTGTGCCCTCTGCGATGTCTCTGAAGAATCTCATAGTCACTTGTTTGTTCGGTGTGACACCTCATATCAGTTATGGTGTAAAGTTGGTAGTTGGCTTGATATTTCTATCCCCATTTGGAATTCGGTGGACGATGTTTGGATTTGGATTAACTCTTTCTCGCATAATAGGAACAAGAAATTAATAATTTCAGTGATTGCTTATTCTACTATATGGAATATCTGGAAACTTCGTAATGACATCATCTTCAAAGAGCATAAGTTTCGGAAATCTCATGTTTTTGACGCCATTGTAGTTACAGGGTTTAACTGGTTGTACGCGAGATATCACAAGTCCACTTTAAACTGGACAGAGTGGTTGCAAAATCCGTTGTGTTCCTTGTAACTTTATAATTGTTTTGTCTTTTCTTTTGTTCCTATGTATTTTTGCCTAGCTTCTCGCTAGTTTTTGTTTAATAATATTTCTGCCGTTCGAAAAAAAAATTAAGGCTATCAAAAGCCTTTTCAAAATCGACCTTGAAAACTACACTTGGATAGTTATGATGCTTTAAAAAGTCAAGTGTTTCGTTTGCAATTAGAGCACTATCCATGATGTTTCTACCTTTAATAAAAGCGCTTTGTTCAAAGCCTACGAGATTCGGTATCACCTTTTTGAGTCGGTTAGCCAAAAGTTTCGACACCACCTTATAGTAACTCCCGATAAGACTTATCGGCCGATAGTCGTTTAAGCTTACCGGGTCTCGCTTCTTCGGAATTAGAGTGACAAAAGAAACATTGCACCCCGTCGATATTTCACCTTTATCCCAAAAATATTTGATAGCATCCGTAAGGTCCGAACGAATAATAGACCAAAATTTCTTGTAAAACCGCATATTAAATCTATCCGAACCAGTTGCTTTTTTACTCAAACAACTTTTGACTGCTTCCCATATTTTGTCCTCAGTGAATTCAGATTCAAGCCACTGCGATTCCTCTCTTGACAGACCCAAAAAACCATGCTCAAATTGAGCAGAATCTTCGGCCTGACCTGATTGATCACTTGCATCAGCT
The DNA here is from genome assembly GCF_046630445.1 of Rutidosis leptorrhynchoides. Classification (NCBI taxonomy): domain Eukaryota; kingdom Viridiplantae; phylum Streptophyta; class Magnoliopsida; order Asterales; family Asteraceae; genus Rutidosis; species Rutidosis leptorrhynchoides. The sequence continues at coordinate 238,735,921 of NC_092336.1, forward strand.
AAACCGTCACCATTAGGAGCTGAAAACGCAGGCCTGTTCCTAGATGAACCATCAGGCCCAATACATTGGCCCAATCGACAACCTACCAACAAAGATTCAGGAGCAATTTGTGGTCTATTACTAGTTGTGATTGAAAAAATATTTTTAAAGTGGTTAAAAATTTCGCCTTTGACTTCAACCGGGTTATCACACCATATGCCGTTAATATTGAGACCCCGAATATTGCTCTTATTTTGCTTGCGACGAATTGAAGAGTGAAAAAATTTAGAATTTTCGTCCCCCTCAAGAACCCACTTAATTCTCGCCTTTTGTCTCAACATGCTTACTTTAACTTTCTCTTTCTCGATCCACTTCCTTCTACATTCAAGCCATTCGGTTCTTTCACAATCCTTGACAGAGTTCGACTCGACCATTTTTTCCCACTCACTACCCTCCTTTTTTAACAAGTTGATTTCTCTATCCAACCCCCCAAATTTAATTGAGCTCCACTTCTTTAGATCACATTTAACTCCCTTAAGTTTGTTCCTAAAAACACAATCTTTTCTAACCGCACCCATATCATTATTCCAAGCCTTCTCAATAATCTTTTCGGCTTCGCTATCCTCAAACCAAATATCGAACACTTTGAAAGGTTTGGGACCGTAATCAATTACCTTGTCACGTAGAACTAGCGGGCAATGATCCGAAAGTTTACGATCCAAAGCAATAATCGACAAATCATCCCATAGATTTAGAAATTTATCCGTCACCAAAAATCTATCCAACTTACTAAATTTTAATCCATCATCGCTTATCCTCGTGAATTGTTTACCGCTAATCGGAATTTCAATCAATTTATTATTAGAAATAAATTTATTGAAACGATTTGCCTGGAATTCCAAGAATTGAGAGTTAAGCCTATCGGATCTATGACGAACCTCATTAAAATCACCACAAAGTAACCATGCCGAATCAACGGAGCTTACCATCGACTCAAGGGATTTAAGGAAAATCTTTTTCCCGCAATCGTCATGCGGGCCGTACACATTAACAATAAAAGACTCTTGCCCGGAGAACTTCCATCTACCTTTAATAGCCAAAAAGAATTCATTTCCCATTGCATCAATCACATCAAAACAACCCGTATCCCAAATTAACAAGAGACCTCCCGAATTCCCCACTACTTCCTTTTGAATATAACCAAAGTTATTATTACCCCACAAGGATTCAACCCACTTATCACTAACATTTTGACATTTTGTTTCTTGAAACGCCGCAACAAATGGTCTTTCAGAGATACACAATTTTCGAACCACCCAAATTTCCCGTCAACCGCAAAACCTCTTACATTTAAAGAAAGAATCTTCATAAATATAAAAGATAAAAACGAGATTAACCAGAGCAAATTACTTACTGATGGTTAGAGGTCGGCCACCTCAAACCGATTTGCTCCCCATAAGATTTTAGCTCATCGCTTGTAAACGATACCCCGTTCACCTCGCCGCTTTTCTTCTGCCTAGTTTTCTTCTTTGTGACCAGTTTCCTTGGCCTCAATATGGATCGTTTCCCACAAGATTTACAACAATATGCAGCCGAGTTATCCTTAACCGACCCACATCTCGCCATCGATTTGAATCTCATAATACGTGATGAGGCCTTGCAATTCCCTATACACCTCCAATAACAATAACTGAAATTTGAAACTTCTTCTGTATTCCGCATACTACCAGAATATTTAGAGCTATTACCTCGATTTGGGGCGGACTGAACACCTGATCTGGAGTTACTATCTTTTCTTATCGATTGATTAATTTGATTTCTGCTTTTTCTCAGATTCTTAACCTTATCTTGAAGTGAGTTATGTCCGCTTGATTTGGAGGAAACAGGTCCATCTTCAAGATTGTTACCCAGTCCATCACCCTTCGGCCCAAAAGACTCCCCAGGCCCAAACATATTACAACCATCATCATTTAAAACGGGCCCATTAACTGAGTTGGACCCAAGGCTACCCGAAGATGAGTCAGCACTAACCCTTTCAGCTTCACCTGCAGAGTTAGGTTTAACCTTTTCTTTATCCTCTTGAACTCCACAGTCATTAATCTTGACCTCGGGATTCGAATTTTGGGAGACAAAGTTCTCTTTTGTCTCTGCCACCACCTCGACATCATCAAAAGGATCATCAGTCCTGAAATAATTTGATTGTTCATCTTCCTTAATGCCATCTTCCTTATCTGAGGTAGTTTTATGAACACCGGAGAAATTTTCTATCTCTTCCGGTTCCTCCTCTACAACTTTATCTCTCATCTCTAGGTCATCATCTGAGCATAACACCTCATTAAATAAGCTAAATTCATCCTCAAAAGATCCCATGTAGTAATCACTGTTCGAGACAAGATCAGAATCAATGCTTGAATCCGAATAGTAATCACCATCAAAACCATGACCTTTACAACATGTTGTTGAGCTGGACTTAAACTGAAAATCTTTTGACTCCTCTTCCACATTGATAAAATACACATTGGACTGAAACTTTAATTTTAATGCACCTTTAACGAATTCAGGTTCATTAAGTTTAACGAATACACGTCCGTACTCCAACGATTGATCACCTGTAAGATTGCAATTCTCATGCAGATAAACTGTACCCGACCATTCTGTAATGGATGTGAAATTCTTCTCCGACCAACATGGAGGCGGTACACCTCTAATCCTTAGCCATGACATTCTGCTTTCCGGCCACTCCATGAAGTTCCAAACCCTAATCTTTGTAATCCATCTGGACAAAGGGTGATTCTTCTCTAAGACCTTTGTCATGTCTTCAATTGTAGGAAATACCACCATAACAGCCAGATCCCCTAAACGTTTGATTTCAATGTTGGAAAACCCCTCAGCTTTCAAAATGTTGTTTAAATTGTTCAGGACTCCACGATTTGTAACATCACCTGTAATTGCCCGTTTGAGTAGATCTTGATTGAAACTACTATCTTCTTCCTTAATCTCAATAGACCTAACCGATTCACCATGACTACTGAGATTCCCCCCATTCTCCCTCTTCTTCTCGTTCAACCTATGTCGTAGATCATCACATTTAAACCCCATTGCATCTTTGAAAGAACGGTCATCCTTGAGCTTCTGAAAGTCCACATGGATTTGGCCATTACCCCGGAGATTATATACCTGAGGACCATTAGCATCATTCTTCCTTTTACGCTGTTCATCACTCAGTGGTGCCCTAGTAGTTTCCTTGAAAACCCTAATTAACTCACCCTCTATCTTGATCTTCTCTAGGGTTTTCAGAAACCTGTCTCCATCGGTAACCTCTGTAAATCGAACGATGGCAAACTTTGCACCACTTTTCAATCGCTTACTTTCCATGAACACATCCCTAACCACTCCATAGGGTTTGAATAATTTCCATAGTCTATCACACGATAGTTTTCGGGGAAGTTGAAAAGCATATACGACGTCAAATGATTTCGATTTGAACCCATGAACTGATTCCCATAGTTGTTGTCGTTGAAACCCTCTTGAAACTTGCCTGCTGCCGTTGCCGCCGTGCCCTTCCAAGCCTTTTCTCTCTCTACTCTCTCTCTCATTTTTTAACTAATGTATAATATTGATGTTAACGTCAACTTATTTATAATTTAAAAATTGATAATTTAAAAATTGATACAAATTAGAATTTGGTAAATGGTAATACTCCTTAGACTGTAAAACTTGGTGAAAAGTAGAAATAGATAATAATATATACTTGACAGAAATGGATAATAAAATACACTTTATTGCCAGTATGAAAGCATACACTCTATTGTAAAAGAGCAACATTATGTTCTACGGTCAAGTTATTGCTAACATTTTCTTTTTCATCCCACATCGAACTAACAAACAAATAAATATTTGTATAAATATAAAAGCCCGTTGCTATAATCCAGTAAGAAGAAAAGGTTGACTAGATTCCTTTGGGAATGCTCTACTATCAAATTTTCTTAAGGTTGTGAGTTTATAATTCTGTTAAGCTAAAAAAAAAAAATTTGGCCCATGTTCAAATGCGCATCTAAGCTTGTTTGTAATATATTTTTGGTTTTTTCGTGGTCGATAGGTTTAGAGTCTTGTGAGGGGGTACGAGGTTTATTCTTGTGTTTTTTAGTTTGACTAGATTCCTTTGGGCATGTTCTAGTATCAAATTTTCTTAAGGGCCTAGGTTTATAATTCTGTTAAGCTAAAAAAAAATTGGGGCCTGTTCAAATGCGCATCTTGCACCCTTATTGAGCCGGCACTTCATAGAGAGGTTCCGATATCACAAGGTTGTTTGTCTTCTTTGCTTTTAATAGATAGCTTGTTTGTAATATATTTATGGTTTTTTCGTGGTCGATAGGTTTAGAGTCTTGTGAGGGGGTACGAGGTTTATTCTTGTGTTTTTTAGGTTGACTAGATTCCTTTGGGCATGCTCTAGTATCAAATTTTCTTAAGGTCGTGGTTTATAATTTTGTTAAGCTAAAAAAAAAATTGGGCCCTGTTCAAATGCGCATCTTGCACCCTTATTGGGTCGGCCCTTCATAGAGAGGTTCCGATATCACAAGGTTATTTGTCTTCTTTGCTTTTAATAGATTGCTTGTTTGTAATATATTTTTGGTTTTTTCGTGGTCGATAGGTTTAGAGTCTTGTGAGGGGGTACGAGGTTTATTCTTGTGTTTTTTAGTTGCGAGGAGGCTTTTTTTTTTTTTTTTTTTTTTTTTTTAAAAGCAAGTAAACCTTTAATCAATAATAAAAATACACAATGTTTGAGTTCATTAGGCCCAACCCAATCCTACGTCTACCATTATAAATACAAGTGGGATGGCCTTTGAGTAGGTCCATAAGCCCATAATAATTTAAAGTATGAAAAACAAAACTATGTTGTCGTTAGCAGTATCAAGTTCCACAATGTAGAATGCAAAAAACTTCAATGTGATGCTTAGTCTATGCCTATGCGATTAGTAGATGATGAGACACAATGACCAAAATTTATTAACCATTGGTGTCACTTCAAACGTTGTTTTCTTGAATTTTTTTGAAATTTAGATAAAGCTTTGTACTTGAATGTCAGTAATGATCTTATCTGGGGACCAATCTTTGTTGCAGAATACTTTGTGATTTCTCGATTTTCAAATGGAGTATCCACGTATCCACTTTGTTGCTTAGCAAATGGTTTTGCCGTTTGATGTGTTTGCAAAGGATTGGTTTTCTGAAAAAGTCTCGACCAAGTTGGTTATGTTAGACAGATATAAAGATTGCTTCTATGATGACCTCCGGCCTATAAGTATGCACAATTTTTAAAAATAAAAATAAAAAATAGGACGTCATAAAAATAGTAGAATTAAATTTTTATAATTTTAAAGGTTGCCGAAATTCAAATTAACTATTCATTTTCTAGAAATAAACTAGTTAAAAGACCCGTGAATTCACGGGTTTGTATAAATGAAATATGTAAATTCTTGAACAAAACATTCAACCTTGTAATGAACCACACATGTAATCAGTATTGTTTTTTATGTACTTTATGATTTTCAAATTGTATTAACAGCCATCCATTACGAACTTGTAAGACTCTGTTTAGTTAATATAGTGAACTATCTTGAGAATGAGTTTTTTTAAGCAAGTGCAACCTCTTGAACATAAACTTCTTTAATAACACTCAAAACTTGATAAAAATCTCTATGATTAACAACTACACCAGTAACAAATGAGGTTCCTTCATCCACTTCCAAAATCTCTCATCCTTTTTTTATTCCCTTTTCCCATCACATATATAATAAATTTTCAATTGCCAGAGTATAACTTTTTCTACAACTAATGAACTCATATAAATATAAAGTTTGATATAAAACTTACATTGAACAATAGCAAGCTGACAATAAGCCCAACGCCATCACTTGCAAGTTAAAATTATCAACAAAAACCATATAAGAAATAACATTGTTCCATTGATCTGAATCTGAAAAATCAAGTAAATAGTCAGTATTGTATTTTAATGAGCAAAACATTCAACCTTGTAATTAAAAGAAAGAAGCACACATGTAATCAGTATTGTATAATGAGCAAAAGATTGAACCTTGTAATGAACCACACCTATAATCATTATCGTATCCTATGTACCTTATGATTTTCAAATTTTGTTAAAAGCATCCATTTCCATTTGACATAATCTCACATACCTTCCTAGTCCTTGAAATATCCTTACAAAAAAATGCACATTCAAAATCAATTGGTTATCTTCATCACAACTACAATCCTGAAAATCATATTCATCTTCCTCATCGGATAAGAATTGCATGCTATGTCTTTCACAATAAAGAAATAATGAGATGCTCAAAATATTAGCAGGCTAATTTCTTTCTCAATAAAATTTACACCTGCTAGAGTTTATAAAGCAAATTCTATACATGGTAAATCTAAAGTTCATTTATAAAAGGTTTAACTGATTTAGCTAAGCTTCTAAGTAGACAAAAGCTTGTTACTTCAAAAATATAATTACTGCAAATTTAAGACAATCAAGGATAGTAAAACCCAAATAAGATCCTAAATCCTTACCTTGACTATTGTTTTATATGCAGATGCAGGTGTAGTTTTTTGCTCAATTGGAGGATGAGAAGCGAAATGCTTCAAGATTTCAAGATCAAAGAAGCAATCAAATTCAAATATAATTAAAGTTACATAATATTACTAAGCACATCAAACCGCAAACCGACAATAATTAGCATTTAAGATCATATACTAATGTTAGACCATAATATAAATAAATAACCGTATGTAAATCACGGAGAGAAAATGATCACAAAAAGTTACATTTCTCAAAGAACCTTAAAACGGTCTTCTCTATCCAAACAACTTGGTGAAGAAAATATCAATCTTTCTAACTAAAAATATAAAATAGAATAATCCAAATAATAATAAAATTGTGTTAAAAATTAGAGAAATGCAATACACATGAGGCTTCCGTTGGTCCCTTGATTAACAACAGGAGTATTGTAGAGGGAGGTGAATACAATTTTCTTTAAATAACTTAATAGTTAAAACGGTTTAGTATTCAAGCAATCAATTTAAATAGAGTCTAAAGTAACTTTCAACGGTTTATTCTTTATTGATTGAATCACAAAGAATTACAACTATCCTTGGCAAAATGATAGTTGATTGATACAGATTATACCTAAGTTATAGCTATCGAGGTAATTCTAAAGCTATTACAAGTTTGGACTCTAAGTAAATAAACCCACATCACTAATTGTTACAATAGTGGATACATCAATTTATAGTAGTCCTATTAACCGTGTAATTGTTCTATTGTTCGCTGGTACATAGGAAGTTTGTACTTGTGGGGACAACTGCATCAGAGAGTGTGCTCTCCTCTTTCCTCTTTGGTAGCTATTTGTAGGAACACCCCAAATCGGTTTGGCTCCACTATTTGATTAAACAAATGGAATGTTGTGTTCCCCAGGCATTGACAAAGAATAACACATGTCTGCACATGCGTTAAACTTATCAGCCGCCGACGCGTGTCCTTTTCTGTTCAACTTTGTCTTTGACTTCCGTTGAATAGTACGATTGATGAAGACCACTCAGAAAACCACTATGCATGTAATGGAGCATAGTTGTCTTGTGTTGTATGATGTTTACCAGCTATGCTGGTTCTTCATTTGCTGAGTCACTTGATCTTCATAATTAACTGGTTATACATCCTGTGCTATATGAAGATTACTGTCTACCTTGTGCTGGTAGACAAGGCAACATACAAAACACTAGTCACAGCACATTTGTTGTTGATAATGCTAAAAACGAACATATATTTCAAAGCATTATCCCTCAAGAAAGACAAGCTTTTAGTTGCAATTGTTCTATTTACAAGTGATATTCGTTTAAATAATAAAAGGTGAAGACAAAAGACAGATTCGACGATTTGAAGACGGAAATGACCAAAAAGCTAAAAAGAACAAAGTACAATCAAAGTGGTTCAAATTATTGATGAGAAACGTCTCAAAATTACAAGAGTACAAGACGCAAAATGCAAAGTACAAGATATTAAATTGTACGCAAGGACGTTCGAAAATCCGGAACCGGGACCAGAGTCAACTCTCAATGCTCGACGCAACGGACTAAAAATTACAAGTCAACTATGCACATGAATATAATATAATATATAATTAATTCTTAAAATTATATATATATATATTATATTATTTAATAAAATCGTCGGCAAGAAGAAAACAAACATTTGTGAGCTGGAATCCCAGGCCATGCGATCGCATGACCAAGAAGAACAATATCCATGTGATCGCATGGAGCAAAAAATCTGGTGACATCCTATAAATTTCGCAGTTTTCGGCCGAATATCACACATCTTTTCTCTATCTCTCTATCTCACGTAATATATATATATATATATATATATATATATATATATATATATATATATATATATATATATATATATATATATATATATTATAATTTTAATTTTAATTTTAATTTTAATAATAATAAGGGTTTGTTAGCGAATGTTGTAAGGGTGTAAGTCGAAATTCTGTCCTTGTAACGCTACGCTATTATTAATCATTGTAATTTATGTTCAACCTTTTTAAATTAATGTCTCGTAGCTAAGTTATTATTATACTTATTTAAATTGAAGTAATCATGATGTTGGACTAAATATTAAAGACGGGGTAATTGGGCTGTGTACCATAATTGGGGTTTGGACAAAAGAACGACACTTGTGGAAATTAGACTATGGGCTATTAATGGGCTTTATATTTGTTTAATTAAATGATAGTTTGTTAATTTAATATAAAGATTTACAATTGGACATACATATAAATAACCATATACACTTGATCGGACACGATGGACGGGATATTTATAAGTACTAATAATCGTTCATTTAACCGGATACGGGAATGGATTAATAGTCAATGAACTTATTAAAATAGGGGTGAATTACATACAAGGAAAATTGGTGTAATTATAGTTTAAGTCCCCAATTAGTTGGAATATTTGACTTCAGATATAAGAATAATTTGACGAGGACACTCGCACTTTATATTTATGACTGATGGACTGTTATGGACAAAAACCAGATGGACATATTGAATAATCCAGGACAAAGGACAATTAAACCATGGTAATAAACTAAAATCAACACGTCCAACATCATGATTACGGAAGTTTAAATAAGTATAATTCCTTTATTTCATATTTAATTGCACTTTTAATTATCGCACTTTAATTTATGTCATTTTAATTATCGTACTTTTTAATTCTCGCAATTTTATTTATCGTCATTTTATTTATCACACTTTTATTTATCGCAATTTCATTATCGTTATTTACTTTACGCTTAAAATTAAGTTATATTTATTTTTAATATTTTACATTAGGTTTTAACTGTGACTTAAGTTTTAAAATCGACAAACCGGTCATTAAACGGTAAAACCCCCTTTTATAATAACAAAACTACTTATTTATATATATATTTATATACAAATATAGTTTTTAAAAATATAGCGTTAAACTTGGCTAGCCCCCTGTGGAACGAACCGGACTTACTAAAAACTACACTACTGTATGATTAGGTACACTGCCTAAAAGTGTTGTAGCAAGGTTTAAGTATATCCACTCTATAAATAAATAAATAACTTGTGTAAAAATGTATCGTATTTAATAATATTTTGTAATAAATATATAACTATTTCGTATACACCTCTACGCACATCAAGTATTTTTTGGCGCCGCTGCCGGGGAACTGCTTAAACGCCGGAAGCGAAACGCTATAAAAAAAAGGATTTTTATTAAGTCTTTGTTTACTTTTGTAAAAATACGCTTTTGTAAAAATACGTATTAAATATTAAAAAATTACAAAAATATAAAAAGAAAAACAAAATATATATATTTTTAAGAATTGTTCAAAATATATAAATTATAAATATTTCTATTTCTATTTTTAGTTTGTAAAATATAAGTTTTTATTTAATTTATATAAATATTTTATATAAATATAAAACAGAAAAAAAATAAGTAAAAGAATCGGGCCACAATACTATAGCAGCCCGATTTCTGGCCTGGATCCACGTACCATGCGACCGCATGGAATTAACAAGAAAACCTCATGCGATCGCATGAGGTAACCTGACACACCCTACTGAAGCTGGTACAGCAATAATTACGGTATATTAATTATTATTATTATTAATTAAAACCCTAATTAGGGTTAATTATTTAATTATTTAGTTTTAGTTTTTAATTAATTTGTATTTTAAGTTAAAATTAGTTTTATTAAATATATAAAATTAATACTTTTATAAAATAAATATGAAAATAATATTTTTATAAAAATAAGTTATTTTATCACTTTTTATATTTCGTATCTTTTTAATCGTTTATTTGTAAATTGTATGTTTTTCGTTCTTATTTAGTTTTAAGTGTAGTATTTTCCGTATTTATTTTTATTTCTAGATTTTTAGGCTTTGTCGTAAAATCCCTTAAGTACTTTTTTTAGACTAAGATTTAAGTGCTTTAAAATTTTGCGACGCCGTTTTAAGATTTTAGTACTTTTTAAGTTATTGCCGTTTTGGATATAGAATTCCTTTTAAGCTTGAATACTTTTAGACGCAATTTTTTATTCTTAGTTTTTAGACTTTTAAGTTTCGACGCTCTACGTTTTCTTTATATTATTTTTCGACCTTTTATTTTTCAACGTTTTCTGACGCGCTCTTTTTCTTTCTTATTTCACGACGCTCTACTTTTTTTTTTTTAGGATATAGAATTTTCTATTTCTTCTCTAAAATTTCTTTAAATTTCGACGAAAAATTATTTTAAGCGGTTAAATTGATAGACATCCAAAATTTTCTGGTTCGTAGTAATAGTTGGATTTGTTAGTGGCGAGTTGTGGGCTTCTAATTTAAAGGGTCCTGGCTACCTGCTGCATCTATTGGCTATTCGAAACGTGGGCAAAATCAGAAAAGTCTATTATTTTGATAAATTATATAATTTTAATTTTTATAACTAATATGATATTCAGTGAATGCACCGAGCAAAACGTTCACCACCTTTTATACGTTCACCACCTGTAACTCGATCAAGACATTTAGCAAATATTGTCGCCGTTGATTTTTCTTTAGAATCGTCATCAAGTCGACCAAGTACTCCAATTCAAATTTCCGATAATCCATTTTTTGAACCCGACCTCACAATTGAGAATCCGGAGGATATTCAGGGACAATTCAGAGATCCTGAACCACTAATCATTCCTCCTGAACCACAAATCACTCATCCAGAGATTGTCGAGGAACAAACCATTAAATCAGAATCATCTAGTGATTCAGATTCAACAAATTCAATCATGGAAAATCTGGAACCTCTAAGTATGGAAGACCGAATGAGAGCTAAACGCACTGGCCAAGGTCACTCAATTACTCAACCGGACATTAATGCGCCAGATTATGAAATCAAAGGACAAATCCTACACATGGTAACTAATCAATGTCAATTTAGTGGTGCGCCGAAGGAAGATCCAAATGAACATCTTCGTACCTTTAATAGGATCTGTACACTATTTAAAATTCGAGAAGTTGAGGATGAACAGATATATCTCATGTTATTTCCCTGGACTTTAAAGGGAGAAGCCAAAGATTGGTTAGAATCGTTACCTGAAGGGGCGATTGATACATGGGATGTTTTAGTTGAAAATTTTCTTAAACAATTCTTTCCGGCATCTAAAGCCGTGAGACTTCAAGGAGAAATTGTTACTTTTACACAAAAGCCGAATGAAACTTTATATGAAGCATGGACAAGATTTGGAAAGTTACTGAGAGGATGTCCGCAACATGGTTTAGACACTTATCAAATAGTACAAATATTCTACCAAGGATGCGACATCACTACAAGGAAAGACATCGATATAGCAGCTGGTGGTTCCATTATGAAGAAAACCGCAACTGAAGCTTACAAAATTATTGATAACACTGCTTCCCACTCACATGAGTGGCATCAAGAAAAAGATATCGTTAGATCATCTAAAGCGGCTAGAGCCGATTCTAGCCATGACTTTGATTCCATTTCCGCAAAGATAGATTCTGTCGAGAGACGAATGGAAAAGATGACGAAATATATTCACTCAATACGAATTAGTTGTGAACAGTGTGGAGGACCACATTTGACAAAAGATTATCTCAGTATTGAACAAACAATGGAACAAAGAGAGAATGTTTCATACATGAACCAAAGGCCTGGAAATAATTATCATAATAATTATCAACCGCCAAGACCAATCTACAATCAAAACCAGAATTATAACCGAAATGTTTCATACAACAACCAACAAGGTCCTAGCAATCAACAAGTATCCAACAATACTTACAATCAGCAAAGACCTATTTTTCAAAACAAACCACCACAAACCGATGATAAAAAGCCAAATTTTGAAGATATGATGTCGAAGCTAGTTGATCTCAAACGCAGTTTTTCACATCTCAAAAACAAACCAATGAACAAAATGCTCAAGCATTTAGAAATCAACAAGCTTCTATTCAAAATCTGGAACAAGAAGTAAGTAACCTAGCAAGGTTAATAGGTGAAAGAAAACCGGGAAGTCTACCTAGCAATACAAATGCTAACCCCCGAAATGAAACAGCTAAAGCCATTACCACAAGAAGTGGTATTACACTTAAACCACCTGAAATGCCTGTAATTTTTGATGATTCTATTCCTACTCCACCGGCACCACAACCTGAGCAAGATAAGGAAACAGAACCGGTAGTTGAAAAGGTTAATGAAGATAACACAGTTAAGGCAAAACCTTATGTTAAACCATACCAATCACCACTTCCTTACCCGAGTAAAATGAGAAAAGAGAGACTTGAAGCCGAGCAATCCAAATTCTTGAATATGTTTAAACAAATAAATATAAATCTTCCTTTCATTGATGTGATTTCAGGAATGCCTAGATATACTAAATTCTTGAAAGATCTAATCACAAATAGAAAGAAAATGGAAGAATTTTCAGCTGTTACTATGAATGCTAATTGTTCTGCAGTACTGTTGAATAAGATACCAGAAAAACTTTCAGATCCAGGAAGTTTCACGATTTCATGTTTTCTGGGTAGTCTTAGTTCAATAGAAGCATTGGCAGACTTAGGAGCTAGTATAAATTTAATGTCGTATTCACTATATGCTAAACTAGACCTTATAGAATTGAAACCAACACGAATAAGCATACAACTAGCCGATCGATCAGTAAAATATTTTAGAGGGATAATGGAGAACATGCTAGTTAAAGTTGGTACTTTAGTATTTCCAGTAGATTTTGTTATTCTGGACATGGAAGAAGATTCTCGAGTTCCTCTCATATTAGGAAGACCATTCTTAAACACGGCTAAAGCAATAATAGACGTGTTCGGTAAGAAACTGACCCTAAGTAGAGAGGACAAGAGTGTAACCTTTTCTGTTGATAGAGCCATGCAACAACCGCAATCTGCAGATGATACATGTTATTATATTCAAACTATAGATTCACATGCAGAATTGTTAGAAGAATTTCTAGAATTACAAGGAACAGGAGAATGTTCTTTAGGAGAAGGAATTGAACCAATTGATGAAGCTGAAATGTTAGCTACACTCATGACTAATGGATATAAACCAACAACAGAAGAAATTCAAATGCTAAAAGAGGAAGACAAATATCGATATAAATCATCGATAGAAGAACCACCGACATTAGAATTAAAGCCACTTCCAAACCATTTGGAATATGCTTATTTATATGGTGAATCTGAATTACCTGTAATAATATCGTCTTCTCTTACTGAAAATGAAAAATCTCAACTCATTTCTGTGCTAAAAGCTCATAAACCAGCTATTGCATAGAAAATTCATGATATTAAAGGAATAAGTCCTTCGTATTACACACATAAAATCCTTATGGAAGAAGGTCATAAAACGTATGTGCAACGCCAACGAAGACTAAATCCTAATATGCAAGATGTTGTTAAGAAATAAATTATTAAACTGCTAGATGCAGGTTTAATTTATCCAATCTCTGATAGTCCATGGGTAAGCCCAGTTCAATTGCGTGCCTAAGAAGGGTGGCATGACTGTCATCACAAATGAGAAAAATGAGCTTATTCCTACTAGGACTGTAACAGGATGGCGTGTCTGTATTGATTATAGAAAATTAAATAACGTCACCAGAAAAGATCACTTTTCCTTACCTTTCATTGATCAAATGTTGGAAAGATTAGCCGGAAATAGTTACTATTGTTTTCTTGACGATTTTTCCGGATATTTTCAAATTCCAATAGCACCCGAGGATCAAGAGAAAACCACGTTCACATGCCCTTATGGTACTTTTACTTACAAACGCATGCCATTTGGACTTTGCAATGCCCCTGCAACCTTTCAAAGGTGTATGATGGCGATTTTTCATGACATGATAGAAGAATGCATGGAAGTTTTTATGGATGACTTCTCAATTTTCGGTGATACATTTGAATCATGTCTAGTTAATCTTGAACGAATGCTTATTAGATACGAACAATCAAATCTAGTTTTTAATTGGGAGAAATGCCATTTCATGTTTAAAGAAGGCATCATTCTTGGTCATAAAATTTCAAAGGAAGGAATTGAAGTGGATAGAGCTAAAGTAGATGTAATTGCTAAACTTCCACATCCCACCAATGTTAAAGGAGTTAGGAGTTTTCTAGGGCATGCCGGTTTTTACCGACGTTTCATAAAAGATTTTTCTAAAATTGCCACTCCTATGAATAAACTCCTAGAAAAGGATGCACCATTCATCTTTTCAGATGAATGCATAAAATGTTTTAATATTCTTAAAGAAAAACTCACTAATGCACCGATCATGATAACTCCAAATTGGAATCTACCATTTGAACTCATGTGCGATGCAAGTGATTTTGCAATGGGAGCCGTTTTAGGACAAAGGATTGAAAAACGATTTCAACCTATTTATTATGCTAGTAAGACATTACAAGGAGCACAAACGAATTACACAACTACTGAAAAAGAACTCCTTGCCATTGTCTTTGCTTTTGACAAATTTCGTTCATATCTCGTTCTATCTAAAACGGTGGTCTATACCGACCATTCTGCTCTTAGATACCTATTTTCGAAACAAGATGCTAAACCTCGATTAATCCATTGGATCTTACTCTTACAAGAGTTCGATATTGAAATCCGAGACAAAAAGGGAGCAGAGAATCTCGCCGCTGATCATCTTTCTCGCTTGAAAATCCTGAATTAGAAGTTCTAAATGAATCGGCCATACAAGATAACTTTCCTAATGAATATCTATTGAAGATAGATTAAAGTGAAATTCCATGGTTTGCAGACTATGCAAACTACTTAGTATGTGGATTCCTTGAAAAAGGATTGTCGTACCAAAAACGAAAGAAATTCTTTAGTGATATAAAACACTATTTCTGGGAAGATCCACATTTGTTTAAAAGCTGTCCTGATGGAATAATACGCCGATGCGTATTTGGAGATGAATCTAGTCAAATCTTAAACCATTGTCACACAGGACCAATAGTAGGGCATTATGGGCCTCAACTTACAGCAAGAAAAGTTTACGATGCTGGATTCTATTGGCCTACAATTTTTAAAGACGCACACCTTCTTTGCAAATCCTGTGATGCTTGTCAAAGGGCCGGAAAAATAAGTCAACGTGATGAAATGCCACAAAATGTCATTCAAGTATGTGAAGTATTTGACGTTTGGGGTATTGACTTTATGGGTCCATTTCCAAAATCTCATAATAATCTCTACATTCTCGTTGCCATTGATTATGTATCTAAATGGGCAGAATCACAAGCTCTCCCAACTAACGATGCACGAGTTGTAGTCAACTTTTTAAAACGTCTTTTTGCAAGGTTTGGAACACCGAAAGCTTTAATAAGTGATCGGGGTACTCATTTTTGTAATAATCAACTTGAGAAAGTTCTTAAAAGATATGGAGTATCTCATAAAATCTCAACTGCTTATCATCCACAAATAAGTGGACAAGTTGAAAATACCAACCGAGCTTTAAAACGTATTCTAGAGAAAACAGTAGGATCAAATCCGAAGGAATGGTCCATGAAATTGGAGGATGCACTCTGGGCTTTTAGAACAGCCTACAAAACTCCAATTGGTACCACACCTTTTAGACTCGTTTACGGAAAAGCATGTCACCTTCCAGTTGAAATTGAACACAAAGCATTTTAGGCTTTGAAGACATGTAATCTTGATTTACATGAAGCTGGACGTCTACGGTTAAGTCAATTAAACGAATTAGAAGAATTAAGACATGAAGCATATGAAAATTCGTTAATCTATAAAGAAAGAACGAAGAAATAGCATGATAAAAGAATCAGAAGTTCAAAAGAATTTAAAGAAGGAGATAGAGTTCTTTTTTTTTCAATTCACGATTTAAGCTATTTCCTAGAAAATTGAAATCAAGATGGTCTGGACCATTCATACTCAAAAGAGTTTTCCCGTACGGAATAATAGAGTTAATAAATTCAAATGGAGTTGAATTTAAAGTTAATGGTCACAGAGTTAAACATTACATAGATAGTCTAATGGAAGTTGAAGATGAAGTTAATCACAATTTCGACACCACAGCTAACTAAGTGTAGGAAGCTTCGAATCTTTTTAGGGTAATATATATTTCTGTTAGAGTTAGATATTCTATTTTCGTGTAGTTTCTGAGAATTAAATCCGAATGGTCTTTCCCTAGCAGACCCTAAAGAACTAGTCTTCTCCCTCCATTCTGAATTTTTATTTTTTTAGGTTTTACGAGATGAAGAATTCCTTTGATCTGAACCATGGTTTAATGCTACACGCTATGATTACTAAACGTAATAATGATACCCTTCCGAGTGAACTGGTATCATTCATAAGAGGGAAAATGGACGGAGTAAGAAAAGAACTCAGAAAAGATCATCATAAAATACATTTTGGTAAAGGAAAATCAAAATCCGCAACAAAAAGAAGAGCACGACACCTTGAAAGATGTTATAAATGCGGAAAATGGTCACACGAAGGTAAATGTTCAAATAATCAAACATATTCAAATACCGAATTTGTTACTCTAGGCAGAGAAGGACCGTTCATATGTTTAGAAGAAAAGATATTAAAGAATCGAGGTTATGCTTATGTAGCTATAGAGAACCAAATCACACGACTCTCCTATGAGTCAGCTAAAGCAGGTCTCTAAGAATTCTATCTCACAGGTAAGTATGTACAGTTTTTGTTTTTATTTATTTTATTGCTTTTAACCTTTTGATTGAAATGTCCCGTTCTTATTGATTAAAAACGTTCCATATTAATTGATTTCGTTGCGAGGTTTTGACCTCTATATGAGACGTTTTTCAAAGACTGCATTCATTTTAAAACAAACCATAACCTTTATTTCATCAATAAAGGTTTAAAAAGCTTTACGTAGATTATCAAATAATGATAATCTAAAATATCCTGTTTACACACGACAATTACTTAATGGTTTACAATACAAATATGTTACAACAAAATAAGTTTCTTGAATGCAGTTTTTACACAATATCATACAAGCATGGACTCCAAATCTCGTCCTTATTTAAGTATGCGACAGCGGAAGCTCTTAATAATCACCTGAGAATAAACATGCTTAAAACGTCAACAAAAATGTTGGTGGGTTATAGGTTTAACCTATATATATCAAATCATAATAATAGATCACAAGATTTCATATTTCAATACACATCCCATACATAGAGATAAAAGTCATTCATATGGTGAACACCTGGTAACCGACATTAACAAGATGCATATATAAGAATATCCCCATCATTCCGGGACACCCTTCGGATATGATATAAATTTTGAAGTACTAAAGCATCCGGTACTTTGGATGGGGTTTGTTAGGCCCAATAGATCTATCTTTAGGATTCGCGTCAATTAGGGTGTCTGTTCCCTAATTCTTAGATTACCAGACTTAATAAAAAGGGGCATATTCGATTTCAATAATTCAACCATAGAATGTAGTTTCACGTACTTGTGTCTATTTTGTAAATCATTTATAAAACCTACATGTATTCTCATCCCAAAAATATTATATTTTAAAAGTGGGACTATAACTCACTTTCACAGATTTTTACTTCGTCGGGAAGTAAGACTTGGCCACTGGTTGATTCACGAACCTATAACCTTATATACATATATATCAAAGTATGTTCAAAATATATTTACAACACTTTTAATATATTTTGATGTTTTAAGTTTATTAAGTCAGCTGTCCTCGTTAGTAACCTACAACTAGTTGTCCACAGTTAGATGTACAGAAATAAATCGATAAATATTATCTTGAATCAATCCACGACCCAGTATATACGTATCTCAGTATTGATCACAACTCAAACTATATATATTTTGGAATCAACCTCAACCCTGTATAGCTAACTCCAACATTCACATATAGAGTGTCTATGGTTGTTCCGAAATATATATAGATGTGTTGACATGATAGGTCGAAACATTGTATACGTGTCTATGGTATCTTAAGATTACATAATATACAATACAAGTTGATTAAGTTATGGTTGGAATAGATTTGTTACCAATTTTCACGTAGCTAAAATGAGAAAAATTATCCAATCTTGTTTTACCCATAACTTCTTCATTTTAAATCCGTTTTCAGTGAATCAAATTGCTATTGTTTTATATTGAACTCTATTTTATGAATCTAAACAGAAAAAGTATAGGTTTATTGTCGGAAAAATAAGTTACAAGTCGTTTTTGTAAAGGTAGTCATTTCAGTCGAAAGAACGACGTCTAGATGACCATTTTAGAAAACATACTTCCACTTTGAGTTTACCCATAATTTTTGGATATAGTTTCATGTTCATAATAAAAATCATTTTCTCAGAATAACAACTTTTAAATCAAAGTTTATCATAGTTTTTAATTAACTAACCCAAAACAGCCCGCGGTGTTACTACGACGGCGTAAATCCGATTTTACGGTGTTTTCCGTGTTTCCAGGCTTTAAATCATTAAGTTAGCATATCATATAGATATAGAACATGTGTTTAGTTTATTTTAAAAGTCAAGTTAGAAGGATTAACTTTTGTTTGCGAACAAGTTTAGAATTAACTAAACTATGTTCTAGTGATTACAAGTTTAAACCTTCGAATAAGATAGCTTTATATGTATGAATCGAATGATGTTATAAACATCATTACTACCTTAAGTTCCTTGGATAAACCTACTGGAAAATAGAAAAATGGATCTAGCTTCAACGGATCCTTGGATGGCTCGAAGTTCTTGAAGCAGAATCATGACACGAAAACAAGTTCAAGTAAAATCATCACTTGAAATAAGATTGTTAAAGTTATAGAAATTGAACCAAAGTTTGAATATGATTATTACCTTGTATTAGAATGATAACCTACTGTAAGAAACAAAGATTTCTTGAGGTTGGATGATCACCTTACAAGATTGGAAGTGAGCTAGCAAACTTGAAAGTATTCTTGATTTTATGTAACTAGAACTTGTAGAATTTATGAAGAACACTTAGAACTTGAAGATAGAACTTGAGAGAGATCAATGAGATGAAGAAAATTGAAGAATGAAAGTGTTTGTAGGTGTTTTTGGTCATTGGTGTATGGATTAGATATAAAGGATATGTAATTTTGTTTTCATGTAAATAAGTCATGAATGATTACTCATATTTTTGTAATTTTATGAGATATTTCATGCTAGTTTCCACATGTGTTAGGTGACTCACATGGGCTGCTAAGAGCTAATCATTATAGTGTATATACCAATAGTACATACATCTAAAAGCTGTGTATTGTACGAGTACGAATACGGGTGCATACGAGTAGAATTGTTGATGAAACTGAACGAGGATGTAATTGTAAGCATTTTTGTTAAGTAGAAGTATTTTGATAAGTGTATTGAAGTCTTTCAAAAGTGTATAAATACATATTAAAACACTACATGTATATACATTTTAACTGAGTCGTTAAGTCATCGTTAGTCGTTACATGTAAGTGTTGTTTTGAAACCTTTAGGTTAACGATCTTGTTAAATGTTGTTAACCCAATGTTTATAATATCAAATGAGATTTTAAATTATTATATTATCATGATATTATCATGTATGAATATCTCTTAATATGATATATATACATTAAATGTCTTTACAACGATAATCGTTACATATATGTCTCGTTTAAAAATCATTAAGTTAGTAGTCTTGTTTTTACATATGTAGTTCATTGTTAATATACTTAATGATATGTTTACTTATCATAGTATCATGTTAACTATATATATATCCATATATATTTCATCATTTAGTTTTTACAAGTTTTAACGTTCGTGAATCACCGGTCTACTTGGGTGGTCAATTGTCTATATGAAACATATTTCAATTAATCAAGTCTTAACAAGTTTGATTGCTTAACATGTTGGAAAAATTTAATCATGTAAATATCAATCTCAATTAATATATATAAACATGGAAAATTTCGGGTCACTACAGTACCTACCCGTTAAATAAATTTCGTCCCGAAATTTTAAGCTGTTGAAGGTGTTGACGAATCTTCTAAAAATAGATGCGGGTATTTCTTCTTCATCTGATCTTCACGCTCCTAGGTGAACTCGAGTCCTCTACGAGCATTCCATTAAACCTTAACAATTGGTATCTTGTTTTGCTTAAGTCTTTTAACCTCACGATCCATTATTTCGACGGGTTCTTCGATGAATTGAAGTTTTTCGTTGATTTGGATTTCATCTAACGGAAGAGTGAGATCTTCTTTAGCAAAACATTTCTTCAAATTCGAGATGTGGAAAGTGTTATGTACAGCCGCGAGTTATTGAGGTAACTCAAGTCGGTAAGCTACTGGTCCGACACGATCAATAATCTTGAATGGTCCAATAAACCTTGGATTTAATTTCCCTCGTTTACCAAATCGAACAACGCCTTTCCAAGGTGCAACTTTAAGCATGACCATCTCTCCAATTTCAAATTCTATATCTTTTCTTTTAATGTCAGCGTAGCTCTTTTGTCAACTTTGGGCGGTTTTCAACCGTTGTTGAATTTGAATGATCTTCTTGGTAGTTTCTTGTATAATCTCTGGACCCGTAATCTGTCTATCCCCCACTTCACTCCAACAAATCGGAAACCTGCACTTTCTACCATAAAGTGCTTCAAACGGCGCCATCTCAATGCTTGAATGGTAGCTGTTTTTGTAGGAAAATTCTGCTAAAGGTAGATGTCGATCCCAACTATTTCCGAAATCAATAACACATGCTCGTAGCATGTCTTCAACCGTTTGTATCGTCCTTTCGCTCTGCCCATCAGTTTGTGGATGATAGGCAGTACTCATGTCTAGACAAGTTCCTAATGCTTGCTGTAATGTCTGCCAGAATCTTGAAATAAATCTGCCATCCCTATAAGAGATAATAGAGATTGGTATTCCATGTCTTGAGATGACTTCCTTCAAATACAGTCGTGCTAACTTCTCCATCTTTTCATCTTCTCTTATTGGCAGGAAGTGTGCTGATTTGGTGAGATGATCAACTATTACCCAAATAGTATCAAAACCACTTGCAGTCCTTGGCAATTTAGTGATGAAATCCATGGTAATGTTTTCCCATTTCCATTCCGGTATTTCGGGTTGTTGAAGTAGACCTGATGGTTTCTGATGCTCAGCTTTGACCTTAGAACATGTCAAACATTCTCCTACGTATTTAACAACATCGGCTTTCATACCCGGCCACTAAAAATGTTTCTTGAGATCCTTGTACATCTTTCCCTTTCCAGGATGTATTGAGTATCTGGTTTTATGAGCTTCTCTAAGTACCATTTCTCTCATATCTCCAAATTTTGGTACCCAAATCCTTTCAGCCCTATACCGGGTTCCGTCTTCCCGAATATTAAGATGCTTCTCCGATCCTTTGGGTATTTCATCCTTTAAATTTCCCTCTTTTAAAACTCCTTGTTGCGCCTCCTTTATTTGAGTAGTAAGGTTATTATGAATCATTATATTCATAGATTTTACTCGAATGGGTTCTCTGTCCTTCCTGCTCAAGGCATCGGCTACCACATTTGCCTTCCCCGGGTGGTAACGAATCTTAAAGTCGTAATCATTCAATAATTCAATCCACCTACGCTGCCTCATATTCAGTTGTTTCTGATTAAATATGTGTTGAAGACTTTTGTGGTCGGTATATATAATACTTTTGACCCCATATAAGTAGTGCCTCCAAGTCTTTAATGCGAAAAACAACCGCTCCTAATTCTAAATCATGCGTCGTATAATTTTGTTCGTGAATCTTCAATTGTCTAGACGCATAAGCAATCACCTTCGTTCGTTGCATTAATACACAACTGAGACCTTGCTTTGATGCGTCACAATAAATCACAAAATCATCATTCCCTTCAGGCAATGACAATATAGGTGCCGTAGTTAGCTTTTTCTTCAATAACTGAAACGCTTTCTCTTGTTCATCATTCCATTCAAATTTCTTCCCTTTATGCATTAATGCAGTCAAGGGTTTTGCTATTCTAGAAAAATCTTGAATGAACCTTCTGTAGTAACCAGCTAGTCCTAAAAACTGGCGTATGTGTTTCGGAGTTTTCGGGGTTTCCCACTTTTCAACAGTTTCTATCTTTGCCGGATCCACCTTAATACCTTCTTTGTTCACTATGTGACCGAGGAATTGAACTTCTTCCAACCAAAATGCACACTTTGAAAACTTAGCGTACAATTCTTCCTTCCTCAATACTTCTAACACCTTTCTCAAATGTTCACCGTGTTCTTGGTCATTCTTTGAGTAAATAAGTATGTCATCAATGAAAACAATGAAAACTTGTCAAGGTATGGTCCACACACTCGGTTCATAAGGTCCATGAACACAGCTGGTGCATTAGTTAAACCAAACGGCATGACCATAAACTCGTAATGACCGTAACGTGTTCTGAAAGCAGTCTTTGGAATATCATCTTCTTTCACCCGCATTTGATGATACCCGGAACGTAAGTCAATCTTTGAATAAACAGACGAGCCTTGTAGTTGATCAAATAAGTCGTCGATTCTTGGTAGTGGGTAGCGGTTCTTGATGGTAAGTTTGTTCAACTCTCGGTAGTCCATACACAACCTGAATGTACCATCTTTTTTCTTGACAAACAAAACAGGAGCTCCCCACGGTGATGTGCTTGGTCGAATGAAACCACGCTCTAAAAGTTCTTGTAATTGGCTTTGTAGTTCTTTCATCTCGCTGGGTGCGAGTCTGTAAGGAGCACGAGCTATTGGTGCAGCTCCTGGTACAATATCTATTTGAAATTCAACGGATCGATGTGGGGGAAATCCCGGTAATTCTTTCGGAAATATATCGGGAAATTCTTTTGCAATGGGAACATCATTGATGCTCTTTTCTTCAGTTTGTACTTTATCGACGTGTGCTAGAACAACATAGCAACCTTTTCTTATTAGTTTTTGTGCCTTCAAATTACTAATAAGATGTAGCTTCGTGTTGCCCTTTTCTCCGTACACCATTAAGGGTTTTCCTTTTTCTCGTATAATGCGAATTGCATTTTTGTAACAAACGATCTCTGCTTTCACTTCTTTCAACCAGTCCATACCGATTATCACATCAAAACTCCCTAACTCTACTGGTATCAAATCAATCTTAAATGTTTCGCTAACCAGTTTAATTTCTCGATTCCGACATATATTATCTGCTGAAATTAATTTACCATTTGCTAATTCGAGTAAAAATTTACTATCCAAAGGCGTCAATGGACAACTTAATTTAGCACAAAAATCTCTACTCATATAGCTTCTATCCGCACCCGAATCAAATAAAACGTAAGCAGATTTATTGTCAATAAGAAACGTACCCATAACAAGCTCCGGGTCTTCCTGTGCCTCTGCCGCATTAATATTGAAAACTCTTCCGCGGCCTTGTCCATTCGTGTTCTCCTGGTTCGGGCAATTTCTAATAATGTGGCCCGATTTTCCACATTTATAACAAACTACATTGGCATAACTTGCTCCGACACTACTTGCTCCGCCATTACTCGTTCCGACACCATTTTTTCCTTTCGTTCTATTAACCCCTGGTCCGTAGACCTCACACTTCGCCGCGCTATGATCATTTCTTTTACACTTGTTGCAAAATTTGGTGCAGAACCCCGAGTGATACTTTTCACACCTTTGGCATAGCTGCTTCTGATTGTTGTTGTTGTTGCGGTTATTATTGTTGTTGGGATGATTGTTGTAGTTGCTGTTGTTGTTGTTGTTGGGCCGTTTGTTATAGTTGCGATTGATGTTGCGATTGTTGGGATAATTGTTGCGATTATTGTTGTAATTGCTGTTGTTGTTGTATTGGTGATTCTTATCACCGTTTTCCTCCCACTTTCTTTTGACTTGCTTCACATTGGCCTCTTCAGCAGTCTATTCTTTAATTCTTTCTTCAATCTGGTTCACTAGTTTGTGAACCATTCTACATGCCTGTTGTATGGAGGCGGGCTCGTGTGAACTTATATCTTCTTGGATTCTTTCCGGTAATCCTTTCACAAACACGTCGATCTTCTCTTCCTCATCTTCGAATGCTCCCGGACACAATAGGCACAATTCTGTGAATCGTCTTTCGTATGTGGTAATATCAAATCCTTGGGTTCGTAACCCTGTAAGTTCTGTCTTGAGCTTATTGACCTCGGTTCTGGGACGGTACTTCTCGTTCATCAAGTGCTTGAATGCTGACCACGGTAGTGCGTATGCATCGTCTTATCCCACTTGCTCTAGATAGGTATTCCACCATGTTAACGCAGAACCTGTGAAGGTATGCGTAGCGTACTTCACTTTATCCTATTCAGTACACTTACTCATGGCAAACACCGATTCGACCTTCTCGGTCCACCGTTTCAATCCGATCGGTCCTTCGGTTCCATCAAATTCCAAAGGTTTGCAGGCAGTGAATTCTTTGTAGGTGCATCCTACACGATTTCCTGTACTGCTAGATCCAAGGTTATTGTTGGTATGTAGCGCAGCCTGTACGGCAGCTATGTTTGAAGCTAGAAAAGTACGGAATTCCTCTTCATTCATATTCACGGTGTGTCGAGTAGTCGGTGCCATTTCCTTCAAAATAATCAAATGGAACAAGTTAATCATACAGAATATTAAGAGTAGTTAATAGTATTTCGTAGCATAATATGAACTCATTTATAAAAGCTTTTTCTTCATATTAGCGTTTTATAAGTTTAAATTCGGGTAGTACCTACCCGTTAAGTTCATACTTAGTAGCTAATATACAATTCAACTACTACAATCCTATATGAAAAACTGATTATAATAATATTTCGCGTTCAAACTTTTACACAATATTTTACAAACTTACAATACCGCTTATTTTACATATAGCATGAAATATAGCACACAATAAATTTGATACAAGATGGTTGTGAAGATAATTCTAGCTAGTACACAAGTCATTCAGCAAAGGCAATAAAGACACGTAATTCATACGTCCAGAAACAAGTCATGCATTCTGGTTTTACTAGGATTACTTCCCATCCTTGGTCTTATGGAACATAACCCTTATGGCCGTTGATAAGACAGCGTGTTGTAACGTCGTCAAAGGGACGAGGGTTACGTAATGTCCAACAGTCCCGTAACAATATAAAAACCTCATTTCTTACCCCAATTACCGACTCCGTCACTTGTGGGAACGTTTTGTTTAATAGTTGTAGCCCGATGTTCTTGTTCTCACTTTGGTGAGAAGCGAACATTACTAATCCGTAAGCATAACATGCTTCTTTATGTTTCATGTTAGCCGCTTTTTCTAAATCACGAAGTCCAATATTCAGATATATTGAGTCAAAATAATTTCTTAACCCATTGCGTAAAATAGCATTTGGGTTCCCCGCAATATATGCGTCAAAGTAAACACATCATAACTTATGGATTTCCCAATGTGATATCCCCCATCTTTCGAACGAAAGCCTTTTATAAACCAAGGCATTCTTAGAACGTTCTTCGAATGTCTTACAAACTGATCTCGCCTTAAATAGTTGTGCCGAAGAATTCTGACTGACTCTAGACAAGATTTCATCAATCATGTCTCCGGGTAGGTCTCTTAAAATATTGGGTTGTCTATCCATTTTGTGTTTTTATACTATAAAATAGACAAGAGTTAGATTCATAAAAAAAAATACTTATTAATACAAGCAATTTTTACATATATCATAAAGCATAAGCACACTATATTACATATATTACACCACACGAATACAACTATCTTATTCCGACTCGCTTGTTTCTTCTTCTTCGGTTTTGGTTCGTTTTGCCAAGTTTCTAGGGATATATGATGTTCCCCTAATATGAGCCGTCATTTTCCACATTGGTTTAGAAAAACCTGGTGGTTTAGAGGTTCCCGGGTCATTGTTACAACTTAAGGACTTCGGCAGTTGACGATACATATAAAGTTCATCGGGGTTGGAATTAGATTTCTCTATTTTTATGCCCTTTCCCTTATTATTTTCTTTCACCTTTTTAAATTCAGTTGGGGTAATTTCTATAACATCATCGGAATTCTCGTCGGAATCCGATTCATCGGAGAATTGGTAATCCTCCCAATATTTTGCTTCCTTGGCGGAAACACCATTGACCATAATTAACCTTGGTCGGTTGGTTGAGGATTTTCTTTTACTTAACCGTTTTATTATTTCCCCCACCGGTTCTATTTCTTCATCCGGTTCCGATTCTTCTTCCGGTTCCAATTCTTCTTCCGGTTCCGACTCTTCTTCCGGTTCCTCTTCGGGAACTTGTGAATCAGTCCACGAATCATTCCAATTTACATTTGACTCTTCATTATTATTAGGTGAGTCAATGGGACTTGTTCTAGAGGTAGACATCTATCACATAATATCAAACGCGTTAAGAGATTAATATATCACATAATATTCACATGTTAAAAATATATAGTTTCCAACAAAATTTGTTAAGCAATCATTTTTCAAGTAAACACGGTCGAAGTCCAGACTCACTAATGCATCCTAACAAACTCGATAAGACACACTAATGCAAAATTCTGGTTCTCTAAGACCAACGCTCGGATACCAACTGAAATGTTCCGTTCTTATTGATTAAAAACGTTCCATATTAATTGATTTCGTTGCGAGGTTTTGACCTCTATATGAGATGTTTTTCAAAGACTGCATTCATTTTAAAACAAACCATAACCTTTATTTCATCAATAAAGGTTTAAAAAGCTTTACGTAGATTATCAAATAATGATAATCTAAAATATCCTGTTTACACATGACCATTACTTAATGGTTTACAATACAAATATGTTACAAAAAAATAAGTTTCTTGAATGCAGTTTTTACACAATATCATACAAGTATGGACTCCAAATCTCGTCCTTATTTAAGTATGTGACAGCGGAAGCTCTTAATAATCACCTAAGAATAAACATGCTTAAAACGTCAACAAAAATGTTGGTGAGTTATAGGTTTAACCTATATATATCAAATCATAATAATAGATCACAAGATTTCATATTTCAATACACATCCCATACATAGAGATAAAAGTCATTCATATGGTGAACACCTGGTAACCGACATTAACAAGATGCATATATAAGAATATCCCCATCATTCCGGGACACCCTTCGGATATGATATAAATTTTGAAGTACTAAAGCATCCGGTACTTTGGATGGGGTTTGTTAGGCCCAATAGATCTATCTTTAGGATTCGCGTCAATTAAGGTGTATGTTCCCTAATTCTTAGATTACCAGACTTAATAAAAAGGGGCATATTCGATTTCGATAATTCAACCATAGAATTTAGTTTCACGTACTTGTGTCTATTTTGTAAATCATTTATAAAACCTGCATGTATTCTCATCCCAAAAATATTATATTTTAAAAGTGGGACTATAACTCACTTTCACATATTTTTACTTCGTCGGGAAGTAAGACTTGGCCACTGGTTGATTCACGAACCTATAACAATATATACATATATATCAAAGTATGTTCAAAATATATTTACAACACTTTTAATATATTTTGATGTTTTAAGTTTATTAAGTCAGCTGTCCTCGTTAGTAACCTACAACTAGTTGTCCACAGTTAGATGTACAGAAATAAATCGATAAATATTATCTTGAATCAATCCACGACCCAGTATATACGTATCTCAGTATTGATCACAACTCAAACTATATATATTTTGGAATCAACCTCAACCCTGTATAGCTAACTCCAACATTCACATATAGAGTGTCTATGGTTGTTCCGAAATATATATAGATGTGTCAACATGATAGGTCGAAACATTGTATACGTGTCTATGGTATCTCAAGATTACATAATGAAATGTCCCGTTCTTATTGATTAAAAACGTTCCATATTAATTGATTTCGTTGCGAGGTTTTGACCTCTATATGAGATGTTTTTCAAAGACTGCATTCATTTTTAAAACAAACCATAACCTTTATTTCATAAATAAAGGTTTAAAAAGCTTTTCGTAGATTATCAAATAATGATAATCTAAAATATCCTGTGTACACACGACCATTACATAATGGTTTACAATACAAATATGTTACATCGAAATCAGTTTCTTGAATGCAGTTTTTACACAATATCATACAAACATGGACTCCAAATCTTGTCCTTATTTTAGTATGCAATAGCGGAAGCTCTTAGTATTCACCTGAGAATAAACATGCTTTAAACGTCAACAAAAATGTTGGTGAGTTAAAGGTTTAACCTATATGTATAAAATCGTAACAATAGACCACAAGATTTCATATTTCAATACACATCCCATACATAGAGATAAAAATCATTCATATGGTGAACACCTGGTAACCGACATTAACAAGATGCATATATATAAGAATATCCCCATCATTCCGGGACACCTTTCGGATATGATATAATTTCGAAGTACTAAAGCATCCGGTACTTTGGATGGGGTTTGTTAGGCCCAATAGATCTATCTTTAGGATTCTCGTCAATTAGGGTGTCTGTTCCCTAATTCTTAGATTACCATACTTAATAAAAAGGGGCATATTCGATTTCGATAATTCAACCATAGAATGTAGTTTCACGTACTTGTGTCTATTTTGTAAATCATTTATAAAACCTGCATGTATTCTCATCCAAAAAATATTAGATTTTAAAAGTGGGACTATAACTCACTTTCACAGATTTTTACTTCGTCGGGAAGTAAGACTTGGCCACTGGTTGATTCACGAACCTATAACAATATATACATATATATCAAAGTATGTTTAAAATATATTTACAACACTTTTAATATATTTTGATGTTTTAAGTTTATTAAGCCAGCTGTCCTAGTTAGTAACCTACAACTAGTTGTCCACAGTTAGATGTACAGAAATAAATCGATAAATATTATCTTGAATCAATCCACGACCCAGTGTATACATATCTCAGTATTGATCACAACTCAAACTATATATATTTTGGAATCAACCTCAACCCTATATAGCTACCTCCAACATTCACATATAGAGTGTCTATGGTTGTTCCGAAATATATATAGATGTGTCGACATGATAGGTCGAAACATTGTATACGTGTCTATGGTATCTCAAGATTACATAATATACAATACAAGTTGATTAAGTTATGGTTGGAATAGATTTGTTACCAATTTTCACGTAGCTAAAATGAGAAAAATTATCCAATCTTGTTTTACCCATAACTTCTTCATTTTAAAATCCGTTTTGAGTGAATAAAATTGCTATGGTTTCATATTGAACTAAATTTTATGAATCTAAACAGAAAAAGTCTAGGTTTATAGTCGGAAAAATAAGTTACAAGTCATTTTTGTAAAGGTAGTCATTTCAGTCGAAAGAACGACGTCTAGATGACCATTTTAGAAAACATACTTCCACTTTGAGTTTAACCATAATTTTTGGATATAGTTTCATGTTCATAATAAAAATCATTTTCTCAGAATAACAACTTTTAAATCAAAGTTTATCATAGTTTTTAATTAACTAACCCCAAACAGCCCGCGGTGTTACTACTACGGCGTAAATCCGGTTTTACGGTGTTTTTCGTGTTTCCAGGTTTTAAATCATTAAGTTAGCATATCATATAGATATATAACATGTGTGTAGTTAATTTTAAAAGTCAAGTTAGAAGGATTAACTTTTGTTTGCGAACAAGTTTAGAATTAACTAAACTATGTTCTAGTGATTACGAGTTTAAACCTTCGAATAAGATAGTTTTATATATATGAATCGAATGATGTTATGAACATCATTACTACCTCAAGTTTAGTAGGTAAACCTACTGGAAGTGACAAGAAATGATATAGCTTCAAAGGATCTTGGATGGCTTGAAAGTTCTTGAAGTAGGATCATGACACAAAAACAAGTTCAAGTAAGATTTTTACTCGAATTAAGATAGTTTATAGTTATAGAAATTGAATCAAAGTTTGAATATGAATATTACCTTGAATAAGAAAGATAACCTACTGTATATAACAAAGGTTTCTTGATCTCAGATGATTATTTGGAATGGATTAGAAAGCTTGGAAGTAAATTAGTAAACTTGAAGGGATTTTTGAAGTGTTCTTGAAGTGTTCTTCCTATGATGATTATAGCTTGATTCTTGAAGTGATTTTTGATGAAGATGATGATTAACTACTGGAAAAATACGTTCATAATAGTGTGTGTGTGTTGAGAGAGAATTAGAAAGAGAATTGGAAGTGAAATGGAGTGAATGATGAGTGGTAATTGGTGAGTGGTGAGTGGGGTTAAAAGGAGTTCTAGTTAGTTGACTAGCTCATGGTAGAAGTTAAAATTGATTAGTCATACATGACATAATCAAGAGTGGAATCCCATGCTAGTTCCTATTGGTATATACTCATAGTAAGTACGTGTTGAAGCTGTGTATAATACGGGTAAGAATACGACTAGAATTCTTGATGAAAGAAAAGAATGGAAAAGTAACTGTAACCATTTTCGTTAAGTATGAGTGTTTTGATATATGTCTTGAAGTCTTCCAAAAGTATTTTAATACATCTAAATACACTACATGTATATACATTTTAACTGAGTCGTTAAGTCATCGTTAGTCGTTACATGTAAGTGTTGTTTTGAAACCTTTAAGTTAACGATCTCAATTAATGTTGTTAACCCATTGTTTATTATATCTAATGAGATGTTAAATTATTATATTATCATGATATTATGATATATTAATATATCTTAATATGATATATATACATTTAAATGTCGTTACAACGATAATCGTTACATATATGTCTCGTTTCAAAATCCTTAAGTTAGTAGTCTTGTTTATATGTATATAACTCATTGTTAATATACTTATGGAGATACTTACTTATCATAATCTCATGTTAACCATATGTATACCCATATATATATCGTCATGTCATTTTTACAAGTTTTAACGTTCGTGAATCGCCGGTCAACTTGGGTGGTCAATTGTCTATATGAAACATATTTCAATTAATCAAGTCTTAACAACTTTGATTGCTTAACATGTTGGAAACATTTAATCATGTAAATATCAATCTCAATTAATATATATAAACATGGAAAAGTTCGGGTCACTACAGTACCTACCCGTTAAATAAATTTCGTCCCGAAATTTTAAGCTGTTGAAGGTGTTGACGAATCTTCTGGAAATAGATGCGGGTATTTCTTCTTCATCTGATCTTCACGCTCCCAGGTGAACTCGGGTCCTCTATGAGCATTCCATCGAACCTTAACAATTGGTATCTTGTTTTGCTTAAGTCTTTTAACCTCGCGATCCATTATTTCGACGGGTTCTTCGATGAATTGGAGTTTTTCGTTGATTTGGATTTCATCTAACGGAATAGTGAGATCTTCTTTAGCAAAACATTTCTTCAAATTCGAGACGTGGAAAGTGTTATGTACAGCCACGAGTTGTTGAGGTAACTCAAGTCGGTAAGCTACTGGTCCGACACGATCAATAATCTTGAATGGTCCAATATACCTTGGATTTAATTTCCCTCGTTTACCAAATCGAACAACGCCTTTCCAAGGTGCAACTTTAAACATGACCATCTCTCCAATTTCAAATTCTATATCTTTTCTTTTAATGTCAGCGTAGCTCTTTTGTCGACTTTGGGCGGTTTTCAACCGTTGTTGAATTTGGATGATCTTCTCGGTAGTTTCTTGTATAATCTCCGGACCCATAATTTGTCTATCCCCCACTTCACTCCAACAAATCGGAGACCTGCACTTTCTACCATAATGTGCTTCAAACGGCGCCATCTCAATGCTTGAATGGTAGCTGTTGTTGTAGGAAAATTATGCTAATGGTAGATGTCGATCCCAACTGTTTCCGAAATCAATAACACATGCTCGTAGCATGTCTTCAAGTGTTTGTATCGTCCTTTCGCTCTGCCCATCAGTTTGTGGATGATAGGCAGTACTCATGTCTAGACGAGTTCCTAATGCTTGCTGTAATGTCTGCCAGAATCTTGAAATAAATCTACCATCCCTATCAGAGATAATAGAGATTGGTATTCCATGTCTGGAGACGACTTCCTTCAAATAAAATCGTGCTAACTTCTCCATCTTGTCATCTTCTCTTATTGGCAGGAAGTGTGCTGATTTGGTGAGACGATCAACTATTACCCAAATAGTATCAAAACCACTTGCAGTCCTTGGCAATTTAGTGATGAAATCCATGGTAATGTTTTCCCATTTCCATTCTGGGATTTCGGGTTGTTGAAGTAGACCTGATGGTTTCTGATGCTCAGCTTTGACCTTAGAACACGTCAAACATTCTCCTACGTATTTAGCAACATCGGCTTTCATACCCGGCCACCAAAAATGTTTCTTGAGATCCTTGTACATCTTCCCCGTTCCAGGATGTATTGAGTATCTGGTTTTATGAGCTTCTCTAAGTACCATTTCTCTCATATCTCCAAATTTTGGTACCCAAATCCTTTCAGCCCTATACCGGGTTCCATCATCCCGAATATTAAGATGCTTCTCCGATCCTTTGGGTATTTCATCCTTTAAATTTCCCTCTTTTAAAACTCCTTGTTGTGCCTCCTTTATTTGAGTAGTAAGGTTATTATGAATCATTATATTCATAGATTTTACTCGAATGGGTTCTCTGTCCTTCCTGCTCAAGGCATCGGCTACCACATTTGCCTTTCCCGGGTGGTAACGAATCTCAAAGTCGTAATCATTCAATAATTCAATCCACCTACGCTGCCTCATATTCAGTTGTTTCTGATTAAATATGTGTTGAAGACTTTTGTGGTCGGTATATATAATACTTTTGACCCCATATAAGTAGTGCCTCCAAGTCTTTAATGCAAAAACAACCGCACCTAATTCCAAATCATGTGTCGTATAATTTTGTTCGTGAATCTTCAATTGTCTAGACGCATAAGCAATCACCTTCGTTCTTTGCATTAATACACAACCGAGACCTTGCTTTGATGCGTCACAATAAATCACAAAATCATCATTCCCTTCAGGCAATGACAATATAGGTGCCGTAGTTAGCTTTTTCTTCAATAACTGAAACGCTTTCTCTTGTTCATCATTCCATTCAAATTTCTTCCCTTTATGCGTTAATGCAGTCAAGGGTTTTGCTATTCTGGAAAAGTCTTGGATGAACCTTCTGTAGTAACCAGCTAGTCCTAAAAACTGGCGTATGTGTTTCGGAGTTTTCGGGGTTTCCCACTTTTCAACAGTTTCTATCTTTGCCGGATCCACCTTAATACCTTCTTTGTTCACTATGTGACCGAGGAATTGAACTTCTTCCAACCAAAATGCACACTTTGAAAACTTAGCGTACAATTCTTCCTTCCTCAATACTTCTAACACCTTTCTCAAATGTTCACCGTGTTCTTGATCATTCTTTGAGTAAATAAGTATGTCATCAATGAAAACAATGACAAACTTGTCAAGGTATGGTCCACACACTCGGTTAATAAGGTCCATGAACACAGCTGGTGCATTAGTTAAACCAAACAGCATGACCATAAACTCGTAATGACCGTAACGTGTTCTGAAAGCAGTCTTTGGAATATCATCTTCTTTCACCCGCATTTGATGATACCCGGAACGTAAGTCAATCTTTGAATAAACAGACGAGCCTTGTAGTTGATCAAATAAGTCGTCGATTCTCGGTAGTGGGTAGCGGTTCTTGATGGTAAGTTTGTTCAACTCTCGGTAGTCGATACACAACCTGAATGTACCATCTTTCTTCTTGACAAACAAAACAGGAGCTCCCCACGGTGATGTGCTTGGTCGAATGAAACCACGCTCTAAAAGTTCTTGTAATTGGCTTTGCAGTTCTTTCATCTCGCTGGGTGCGAGTCTGTAAGGAGCACGAGCTATTGGTGCAGCTCCTGGTACAAGATCTATTAGAAATTCAACGGATCGATGTGGGGGTAATCCCGGTAATTCTTTCGGAAATACATCGGGAAATTCTTTTGCAATGGGAACATCATTGATGCTCTTTTCTTCAGTTTGTACTTTCTCGATGTGTGCTAGAATAGCATAGAAACCTTTTCTTATTAGTTTTTGTGCCTTCAAATTACTAATAAGATGTAGCTTCGTGTTGCCCTTTTCTCCGTACACCATTAAGGGTTTTCCTTTTTCTCGTATAATGCGAATTGCATTTTTGTAACAAACGATCTCTGCTTTCACTTCTTTCAACCAGTCCATACCGATTATCACATCAAAACTCCCTAACTCTACTGGTATCAAGTCAATCTTAAATGTTTCGCTAACCAGTTTAATTTCTCGATTCCGACATATATTATCTGCTGAAATTAATTTACCATTTGCTAATTCGAGTAAAAATTTACTATCCAAAGGCGTCAATGGACAACTTAATTTAGCACAAAAATCTCTACTCATATAGCTTCTATCCGCACCCGAATCAAATAAAACGTAAGCAGAATTATTGTCAATAAGAAACGTACCCGTAACAAGCTCCAGGTCTTCCTGTGCCTCTGCCGCATTAATATTGAAAACTCTTCTGCGGCCTTGTCCATTCGTGTTCTCCTGGTTCGGGCAATTTCTAATAATGTAGCCCGGTTTTCCACATTTATAACAAACTACATTGGCATAACTTGCTCCGACACTACTTGCTCTGCCATTACTCGTTCCGACACCATTTGTTCCTTTCGTTCTATTAACCCCTGGTCCGTAGACCTCACACTTCACCGCGCTATGACCATTTCTTTTACACTTGTTCAAAATTTGGTGCAGAACCCCGAGTGATACTTTTCACACCTTTGGCATAGCTGCTTCTGATTGTTGTTGTTGTTGCGGTTATTATTGTTGTTGGGATGATTGTTGTAGTTGCTGTTGTTGTTGTTGTTGTTGTTGTTGTTGTTATTGTTGTTGTTATTGTTGTTGTTGTTGTTGTTGTTGGGCTGTTTGTTGTAGTTGCGATTGATGTTGCGATTGTTGGGATAATTGTTGCGATTATTGTTGTAATTGCCGTTGTTGTTGTATTGGTGATTCTTATCACCGTTTTTCTCCCACTTTCTTTTGACTTGCTTCACATTAGCCTCTTCAGCAGTCTGTTCTTTAATTCTTTCTTCAATCTGGTTCACTAGTTTGTGAGCCATTCTACATGCCTGTTGTATGGAGGCGGGCTCGTGTGAACTTATATCTTCTTGGATTCTTTCCGGTAATCCTTTCACAAACGCGTCGATCTTCTCTTCCTCATCTACGAATGCTCCCGGACACAATAGGCACAATTCTGTGAATCGTCTTTCGTACGTGGTAATATCAAATCCTTGGGTTCGTAACCCTCTAAGTTCTGTCTTGAGCTTATTGACCTCGGTTCTGGGACGGTACTTCTCGTTCATCAAGTGCTTGAATGCTGACCACGGTAGTGCGTATGCATCATCTTGTCCCACTTGCTCTAGATAGATATTCCACCATGTTAATGCAGAACCTGTGAAGGTATGCGTAGCGTACTTCACTTTGTCCTCTTCAGTACACTTACTTATGGCAAACACCGATTCGACCTTCTCGGTCCACCGTTTCAATCCGATCGGTCCTTCGGTTCCATCAAATTCCAAAGGTTTGCAGGCAGTGAATTCTTTGTAGGTGTATCCTACACGATTTCCTGTACTGCTAGATCCAAGGTTATTGTTGGTATGTAGCGCAGCCTGTACTGCGGCTATGTTTGAAGCTAGAAAAGTACGGAATTCCTCTTCATTCATATTCACGATGTGTCGAGTAGTCGGTGCCATTTCCTTCAAAATAGTTAAATGGAACAAGTTAATCATACAGAATATTAAGAGTAGTTAATAGTATTTCGTAGCATAATATGAACTCATTTATAAAAGCTTTTTCTTCATATTAGCGTTTTATAAGTTTAAATTCGGGTAGTACCTACCCGTTAAGTTCATACTTAGTAGCTAATATACAATTCAACTACTACAATTCTATATGAAAAACTGATTGTAATAATATTTCGCGTTCAAACTTTTATACAATATTTTACAAACTTACAATACCGCTTATTTTACATAAAGCATGAAATATAGCACACAATAACTTTGATACAAGATAGTTGTGAAGATAATTCTAGCTAGTACACAAGTCGTTCAGCAAAGGCAATAAAGACACGTAATTCATACGTCCAGAAACAAGTCATGCATTCTGGTTTTACTAGGACTACTTCCCATCCTTGGTCTTGTGGAACATAACCGTTATGGCCGTTCATAAGACAGCGTGTTGTAACGTCGTCAAAGGGGCAAGGGTTACGTAATGACCAACAGTCTCGTAATAACCTAAAAACCTCATTTCTTACCCCAATTACCGACTCCGTCACTTGTGGGAACGTTTTGTTTAATAGTTGTAGCCCGATGTTCTTATTCTCACTTTGGTGAGAAGCGAACATTACTAATCCGTAAGCATAACATGCTTCTTTATGTTGCATGTTAGCCGCTTTTTCTAAATCACGAAGTCCTATATTCGGATATACTGAGTCAAAATAATTTCTTAACCCGTTGCGTAAAATAGCATTTGGGTTCCCCGCAATATATGCGTCAAAGTAAACACATCGTAACTTATGGATTTCCCAATGTGATATCCCCCATATTTCGAACGAAAGCCTTTTATAAACTAAGGCATTCTTGGAACGTTCTTCGAATGTCTTACAAACTGATCTCGCCTTAAATAGTTGTGCCGAGGAATTCTGACCGACTCTAGATAAGATTTCATCAATCATGTCTCCGGGTAGGTCTCTTAAAATATTGGGTTGTCTATCCATTTTGTGTTTTTATACTGTAAAATAGACAAGAGTTAGATTCATAAAAAAATACTTATTAATACAAGCAATTTTTACATATATCATAAAGCATAAGCACACTATATTACATATATTACACCACACGAATACAACTATCTTATTCCGACTCGCTTGTTTCTTCTTCTTCGGTTTTGGTTCATTTTGCCAAGTTTCTAGGGATATATGATGTTCCCCTAATACGAGCCGTAATTTTCCACATTGGTTTAGAAAAACCTGGTGGTTTAGAGGTTCCCGGGTCATTGTTACAACTTAAGGACTTCGGGGGTTGACGATACATATAAAGTTCATCGGGGTTGGAATTAGATTTCTCTATTTTTATGCCCTTTCCCTTATTATTTTCTTTTGCCTTTTTAAATTCAGTTGGGGTAATTTCTATAACATCATCGGAATTCTCGTCGGAATCCGATTCATCGGAGAATTGGTAATCCTCCCAATATTTTGCTTCCTTGGCGGAAATACCATTGACCATAATTAACTTTGGTCGGTTGGTTGAGGATTCTCTTTTACTTAACCGTTTTATTATTTCCCCCACTGGTTCTATTTCTTCTTCCGGTTCCGACTCTTCTTCCGGTTCCGATTCTTCTTCCGGTTCCGACTCTTCTTCCGGTTCCTCTTCGGGAACTTGTGAATCAGTCCACGAATCATTCCAATTTATATTTGACTCTTCATTATTATTAGGTGAGTCAATGGGACTTGTTCTAGAGGTAGACATCTATCACATAATATCAAACACGTTAAGAGATTAATATATCACATAATATTCATATGTTAAAAATATATAGTTTCCAACAAAAATGTTAAGCAATCATTTTTAAAGAAAACACGGTCGAAGTCCAGACTCACTAATGCATCCTAACAAACTCGATAAGACACACTAATGCAAATTTTCTGGTTCTCTAAGACCAACGCTCGGATACCAACTGAAATGTCCCGTTCTTATTGATTAAAAACGTTCCATATTAATTGATTTCGTTGCGAGGTTTTGACCTCTATATGAGACGTTTTTCAAAGACTGCATTCATTTTTAAAACAAACCATAACCTTTATTTCATAAATAAAGGTTTAAAAAGCTTTACATAGATTATCAAATAATGATAATCTAAAATATCCTGTGTACACACGACCATTACATAATGGTTTACAATACAAATATGTTACATC
The DNA here is from genome assembly GCF_046630445.1 of Rutidosis leptorrhynchoides. Lineage (NCBI taxonomy): Eukaryota > Viridiplantae > Streptophyta > Magnoliopsida > Asterales > Asteraceae > Rutidosis > Rutidosis leptorrhynchoides. Next base: position 238,774,424 of record NC_092336.1, read on the forward strand.
GAAATCAGTTTCTTGAATGCAGTTTTTACACAATATCATACAAACATGGACTCCAAATCTTGTCCTTATTTTAGTATGCAACAGCGGAAGCTCTTAGTATTCACCTGAGAATAAACATGCTTTAAACGTCAACAAAAATGTTGGTGAGTTATAGGTTTAACCTATATGTATCAAATCGTAACAATAGAACACACAAAATTTCATATTTCAATACACATCCCATACATAGAGATAAAAATCATTCATATGGTGAACACCTGGTAACCGACATTAACAAGATGCATATATATAAGAATATCCCCATCATTCCGGGACACCCTTCGGATATGATATAATTTCGAAGTACTAAAGCATCCGGTACTTTGGATGGGGTTTGTTAGGCCCAATAGATCTATCTTTAGGATTCGCGTCAATTAGGGTATCTGTTCCCTAATTCTTAGATTACCAGACTTAATAAAAAAGGGCATATTCGATTTCGATAATTCAACCATAGAATGTAGTTTCACGTACTTGTGTCTATTTTGTAAATCATTTATAAAACCTGCATGTATCCTCATCCCAAAAATATTAGATTTTAAAAGTGGGACTATAACTCACTTTCACATATTTTTACTTCGTCGGGAAGTAAGACTTGGCCACTGGTTGATTCACGAACCTATAACAATATATACATATATATCAAAGTATGTTTAAAATATATTTACAACACTTTTAATATATTTTGATGTTTTAAGTTTATTAAGTCAGATGTCCTCGTTAGTAACCTAAAACTAGTTGTCCACAGTTAGATGTACAGAAATAAATTGATAAATATTATCTTGAATCAATCCACGACCCAGTGTATACGTATCTCAGTATTGATCACAACTCAAACTATATATATTTTGGAATCAACCTCAACCCTATATAGCTAACTCCAACATTCACATATAGAGTGTCTATGGTTGTTCCGAAATATATATAGATGTGTCGACATGATAGGTCGAAACATTGTATACGTGTCTATGGTATCTCAAGATTACATAATATACAATACAAGTTGATTAAGTTATGGTTGGAATAGATTTGTTACCAATTTTCACGTAGCTAAAATGAGAAAAATTATCCAATCTTGTTTTACCCATAACTTCTTCATTTTAAATCCGTTTTGAGTGAATAAAATTGCTATGGTTTCATATTGAACTATATTTTATGAATCTAAACAGAAAAAGTATAGGTTTATAGTCGGAAAAATAAGTTACAAGTCATTTTTGTAAAGGTAGTCATTTCAGTCGAAAGAACGACGTCTAGATGACCATTTTAGAAAACATACTTCCACTTTGAGTTTAACCGTAATTTTTGGATATAGTTTCATGTTCATAATAAAAATCATTTTCTCAGAATAACAACTTTTAAATCAAAGTTTATCATAGTTTTTAATTAACTAACCCAAAACAGCCCGCAGTGTTACTACGACGGCGTAAATCCGGTTTTACGGTGTTTTTCGTGTTTCCAGGTTTTAAATCATTAAGTTAGCATATCATATAGATATAGAACATGTGTGTAGTTAATTTTAAAATTCAAGTTAGAAGGATTAACTTTTGTTTGCGAACAAGTTTAGAATTAACTAAACTATGTTCTAGTGATTACGAGTTTAAACCTTCGAATAAGATAGTTTTATATATATGAATCGAATGATGTTATGAACATCATTACTACCTCAAGTTTAGTAGGTAAACCTACTGGAAGTGACAAGAAATGATCTAGCTTCAAAGGATCTTGGATGGCTTGAAAGTTCTTGAAGTAGGATCATGACACAAAAACAAGTTCAAGTAAGATTTTTACTCGAATTAAGATAGTTTATAGTCATAGAAATTGAATCAAAGTTTGAATATGAATATTACCTTGAATAAGAAAGATAACCTACTATGTATAACAAAGGTTTCTTGATCTCAGATGATTACTTGGAATGGATTAGAAAGCTTGGAAGTAAATTAGTAAACTTGAAGGGATTTTTGAAGTGTTCTTGAAGTGTTCTTCCTATGATGATTATAGCTTGATTCTTGAAGTGATTTTTGATGAAGATGATGATTAAATACTGAAAAAATACGTTCATAATAGTGTGTGTGTGTGTGTGTGTGTGTTGAGAGAGAATTAGAAAGAGAATTGGAAGTGAAATGGAGTGAATGATGAGTGGTAATTGGTGAGTGGTGAGTGGGGTTAAAAGGAGTTCTAGTTAGTTGACTAGCTCATGGTATAAGTTAAAATTGATTAGTCATACATGACATAATCAAGAGTGGAATCCCATGCTAGTTCCTATTAGTATATACTCATAGTAAGTACGTGTTGAAGCTGTGTATAATACGGGTAAGAATACGACTAGAATTCTTGATGAAAGAAAAGAATGGAAAAGTAACTGTAACCATTTTCGTTAAGTATGAGTGTTTTGATATATGTCTTGAAGTCTTCCAAAAGTATTTTAATACATCTAAATACACAACATGTATATACATTTTAACTGAGTCCTTAAGTCATCGTTAGTCGTTACATGTAAGTGTTGTTTTGAAACCTTTAAGTTAACGATCTCAATTAATGTTGTTAACCCATTGTTTATTATATCTAATGAGATGTTAAATTATTATATTATCATGATATTATGATATATTAATATATCTTAATATGATATATACATTTAAATGTCGTTACAACGATAATCGTTACATATATGTCTCGTTTCGAAATCCTTAAGTTAGTAGTCTTGTTTATATGTATATAACTCATTGTTAATATACTTATGGAGATACTTACTTATCATAATCTCATGTTAACCATATGTATACCCATATATATATCGTCATGTCATTTTTACAAGTTTTAACGTTCGTGAATCGCCGGTCAACTTGGGTGGTCAATTGTCTATATGAAACATATTTCAATTAATAAAGTCTTAACAAGTTTGATTGCTTAACATGTTGGAAACATTTAATCATGTAAATATTAATCTCAATTAATATATATAAACATGGAAAAGTTCGGGTCACTACACATAATATACAATACAAGTTGATTAAGTTATGGTTGGAATAAATTTGTTACCAATTTTCACGTAGCTAAAATGAGAAAAATTATCCAATCTTGTAAAGGTAGTCATTTCAGTCGAAAGAACGACGTCTAGATGACCATTTTAGAAAACATACTTCCACTTTGAGTTTAACCATAATTTTTGGATATAGTTTCATGTTCATAATAAAAATCATTTTCTCAGAATAAAAACTTTTAAATCAAAGTTTATCATAGTTTTTAATTAACTGACCCAAAACAGCCCGCGGTGTTACTACGACGGCGTAAATCCGGTTTTACGGTGTTTTTCATGTTTCCAGGTTTTAAATCATTAAGTTAGCATATCATATAGATATAGAACATGTGTTTAGAATTAACTAAACTATGTTCTAGTAATTACAAGTTTAAACCTTCGAATAAGATAGCTTTATATGTATGAATCGAATGATGTTATGAACATCATTACTACCTTAAGTTCCTTGGATAAACTTACTGGAAAATAGAAAAATGGATCTAGCTTCAACGGATCCTTGGATGGCTCGAAGTTCTTGAAGCAGAATCATGACACGAAAACAAGTTCAAGTAAGATCGTCACTTGAAATAAGATTGTTATAGTTATAGAAATTGAACCAAAGTTTGAATATGATTATTACCTTGTATTAGAATGATAACCTACTGTAAGAAACAAAGATTTCTTGAGGTTGGATGATCACCTTACAAGATTGGAAGTGAGCTAGCAAACTTGAAAGTATTCTTGATTTTATGTAACTAGAACTTGTAGAATTTATGAAGAACACTTAGAACTTGAAGATAGAACTTGAGAGAGATCAATTAGATGAAGAAAATTGAAGAATGAAAGTGTTTGTAGGTGTTTTTGGTCATTGGTGTATGGATTAGATATAAAGGATATGTAATTTTGTTTTCATGTAAATAAGTCATGAATGATTACTCATATTTTTTAAATTTTATGAGATATTTCATGCTAGTTGCCAAATGATGGTTCCCACATGTGTTAGGTGACTCACATGGGCTACTAAGAGCTGATCATTGGAGTGTATATACAAATAGTACATACATCTAAAAGCTGTGTATTGTACGAGTACGAATACGGGTGCATACGAGTAGAATTGTTGATGAAACTGAACGAGGATGTAATTGTAAGCATTTTTGTTAAGTAGAAGTATTTTGATAAGTGTATTGAAGTCTTTCAAAAGTGTATAAATACATATTAAAACACTACATGTATATACATTTTAACTGAGTCGTTAAGTCATCGTTAGTCGTTACATGTAAGTGTTGTTTTGAAACCTTTAGGTTAACGATCTTGTTAAATGTTGTTAACCCAATGTTTATAATATCAAATGAGATTTTAAATTATTATATTATCATGATATTATCATGTATGAATATCTCTTAATATGATATATATATACATTAAATGTCTTTACAACGATAATCGTTACATATATGTCTCGTTTAAAAATCATTAAGTTAGTAGTCTTGTTTTTACATATGTAGTTCATTATTAATATACTTAATGATATGTTTACTTATCATAGTATCATGTTAACTATATATATATATCCATATATATGTCATCATATAGTTTTTACAAGTTTTAACGTTCGTGAATCACCGGTCAACTTGGGTGGTCAATTGTCTATATGAAACATATTTCAATTAATCAAGTCTTAACAAGTTTGGTTGCTTAACATGTTGGAAATATTTAATCATGTAAATATCAATCTCAATTAATATATATAAACATGGAAAAGTTCAGGTCACTACATTGATAATAAACGCTGAATCGTTCGCTATAAAGTATTAAATTGGTATTCAATAAAATTAGGTATGCGTAACCGAAATTATTGATATCATACAAAAATTTATTATATCACAGCGAAATTTTCCGTTTATTCTTAAGGTATAAATATCTTTAATTAATCAACCCAAAATATTTCAAAAATTCGTCAGGAGTAAAACTAGGTTATGGAACCGAAATTACTTTACCGAAAAGAGGGGCGTATATTTTTGATAATATTTGATTGATTAAAGTGGTATAAAAGACTAAAAAGATTTTTAATTTTTAATTTTTACTTTGTTTTTAAAATTAATATATAAATATTAAATTAATATTGTAAACTTTTTAAAATCAATATATTTAAGTTTGTAAATATTTGAAAAATTAATATTTTTAATATAAGTTTGTATGTATATTAATGAATTTTTAATTTTATGCATTTTAAATTTAAGTTTGGTGTGAATTTAAAAACAAAATTTACTTTATTTCATTAAGTTAAAAATGTGATATTCAAAATTCGTCGTGAGTTAAAAACTAGGTCGTTGAACCGAAATTGTTTTACCCAAGGGAGGGACATGAACTTTTATTATCACTATTTTTAATCTTATTGAATTAAAGTATGCCAAAAACATAAAAAAAAAAAAAAAAAACCCCAAAAATCTTTGCTTTAAAAACGACGCTTAAAAAAGTAATAAATTTTAAAACTTTGTTGAGAGACGGACTAGGACAACGATCCGAAACGCCCTCACTCGTAAAAAGAAACAAATTTTTAAAATTTATTGATTTATGTTTTAAAGTATAAGGTTTTTATAATATATATATATATATATATATATATATATATATATATATATATATATATATATATATATATATATATATATAAAACAAACCCTATGCGATCGCATGGGGTTCCTTCACAAAATCCATGCGGTCGCATGGAGTGAAAAAACTGGACAGATTATATGGTCAGTCGAGTTCTGCTCTCCACACAAACACACACACAATACACGAACCTACTCCAAAATCCTCTCAATTTTCATCAATTTTTCACCAAAATCAACCAAATTTCTTGCTATAATCCGCTCTAATCATGAATTTGTTAAGAAGTTTATCAAGAAAGGTAACAATTACACACCTAAACCTCTTTAAATTTGATTTTTAGTGTTCTTGAGCTATAATTTACCTAATTTGATTTTGTTAATTTATAGTGTAATTAGAGTTAAATTGTTAGTATATTATGCATGTATAACCTAGATTGATGCTATTTAACATGATTTGAACCCAAAAACTTCAAAAATTTTAGGAATCTAGGGTTTGTGTTCTTGAGCAATTTGGGACTTTTTGATATAAACGGGTTATGGCCGATTTTTGTCATGAATTATTGCTAAATTAAGTAGTGTAACATGTTTAGGTAGCTAAATGATCCAAACTTTGATCCTAAACATGATTTTTGAGAATTAAAGTGGACTTTTTAGGTCTAAAATTCATGAACTTGATTAAATTGATATAAATGCCATTTAAAACTTGTTTAATTGCTAGTAATGGTTATTTTAACATGTTATTTGAGTTGAATGCTTATGAACTTTGCAAACATTTTCATATATGCTTATTTGAAAAAGTGTAGAATTGTTAAAATTTTGAAAATGTGTATAAGTTTAATTTTGATTGAACATGTTATTGTAATTGTTTCAAGTTGTTATTTTGCGAACACTAATGCATATTTGGATGCACAAATTTTGGGTTTAATGTGTTTTGCAGAGATTTACCGATACTGATGGTGCATCATCATCATCTAGACAACCTGCTCCAGAACCTGAACCGGAAATGCAATATGAACTGGAGCAACAACAGGAACAACAACAACCTGATCAACACATACCATATTATGATCCACAGCAAGAATATGTTAATGCCTACGTACAATTTCCAATTCATCCGGTAATAGCACACCCAATGATTCATGAAGAACAGTTTCATCCTAATTTGAGATTTGATCGAAGTTGGAGAGATTACCCGACGTATCAAAGTAACAAATTTAAACTGATACCGAAAAATGTAGAAGTGCCGAGGGTAATCGATTGGGAGCCTTTGGAAAGGGTCCAACTAGTTAACTCAGTTAGACTGCATCTGATCCAAAGGTATGGCAGCTCTTCTTTTCCCAATTGGGAACGTTTATTCACCATTCGTAGGCCTGTATATAAAGAGTGGTGCATTGAGCTTATGAGTACTGTTTCACTTAATGCGGATGTAGATAGGTTAGATGATAGAAGTTTTCTTAGATTTTTACTTGGCCGTAGGATGTATAGGATGTCCATGCTGGGCATGGCCAGGGCTTTATAGATTTACACTCCTGGTGAATTACTACTACCCGATTGTACAAATTTGATTTATCATGGGGAGCGGGTAGATAGAAATTTTGATGCGGACGCCGTCTGGAGGCATATGTCAGATTATAATGTTTTTACGCTAGGAGGAAGACACTCCTATTTAGATATTAACAAAGCAGAGCTACGTATTATACATAGATTTTTAGCTAATTCGATTACCCAAAGAGGTAAAAACAAGGAGAAGATGACCTTACACGATTTATTTTACCTTAAGTGTATTCGAAACCCTAGAAGCTTTGTTAATATCCCCTACTGTGTTGGTTTTTATCTGTCCAAAGTAGTGGCAGGAATACAGGACGGGGGAGTAATAGGAGGAGATATTTTTGTTACTCTCATTGGAGAGTATTTGGGTGTAGATAGGAATCAAAGGGGTCCACTTATGGTATGTAGGGAATAGGATGATACTTTAGGATTGAAGGTCTATTAGGGTGCTAAGGTATTAAAGAGCAGACACAATCAGGCAGTACCATATGATGGTAATCATCCACAGGTAGAGAGAGGTACAGATGAGGAAATGGAGGAAGCGGATGACATTAGGGATGTCATTAGAGAGGCTATGACTGACGTCTACCAGCGTATAGATGAGGTAGAAATGAAAAATAAGGATAGACATAGTCGATACGAGCAGTGGCACGCCCAGGATGTGTACGAGCATTCTAGGCAACGACGGCATGATAGATGGCACTATCATCAGCATCAGATTATGAGCCTGCTATCACCTGAGGATCACTACATACCGACCCGACCTGCTTACTATCCTCCACACCAGCTCGATATGCGACCACCATTTACTCTCTACGACCCTAACCAGGCCTATCAGTACACCTATAACCAACCATGGAACCCGTCCGATGACATGAACTGGAACCCCTATCCAGATTGATATAGTTCCCGTTGGTGATTTTTATCTTTTTATTATTTTTATTTACTTATGTTTAAAACATATGATATTGTGATACTTTAATGTAATGTTTAATATTTTTATTATTTTGTACTAATAATTCATATTTGATTTGAAAGTGGGATGTTAAGTCCCATTTCAAATTACCATGCATGTTATTATTTGTATGTATGTATTTTGTCAATTGTACACAACATGGTAAAATAGCTGTTAACACCTATTTCCTTATGAGGTAAGGCTTAGTATGTCAACAAGAGACTAGAAGTGATCTAGCTTTTAGGAGGGCGGAGTGTTGCCGATTGATTTTTACCCTCGGAAAATAATCCATGCAGACCTGGTACACAAGTGTAGAAACTTGTGGGGTGGCTTAATCAATCTGTCGTCCGTAGAGCGTAAGACTGCTAGCCGGATGACTTCTAGTGAGAGAAGGTAGAGATAGAAAGAGAAGTGAAGTCTCAGCTCTCAAAGTTGTCAGAATATCTGAACTTGTGTAAAATGACGACCCAAGGGGTCTATTTATAGTGTCAGATCTACCAGATTTGTTTGGGGACACGTGTCAGATGATGATACGTTCTGTTACATGTGCTCCGAAATTTATGCTAAATGCGGCGCTCTCCGGCCAGGGCTTATGCGCTAGGCGGCCTTCAGGGCTTACGCATGACGGAGCAGCCTGTACAGCGGAGAACGCTGGACGGACAATCTCCACAAAACTGTTGTTTCCAGCCTTCCTGATGCTACTTTTATGCAACCATTATGCCTTTTATGTGTGTATACGATAGGATACACCATTAAGTCCCCCCAGTTTAAGGACTTAAGCATTTGAAAAATGATTAAGTTGTTAAACTTTTGATAACGCATGCCAAACCAGCCTGTTCATTGCCCACTTGCATCGGGGAAAACATTTTAGGCATTAAATGCAGACGAATTTTACTGACACTGTTATGATTGTCTTCTTACGGCTGAGATCATCCACGCACCTCCAGTTGTAAAAAGTATTATTTCGTACCCTTCGTTTAAACTCGCCCATACACGTGTCTCAATCATGACCATAAAAATTGCACCGATGAACCCTTATAAAAACCGTCATAACCCTGTTACCATCACTTTTTTACCTTTGCCAAGATCCAAAAAGCATATTTCTCCCAAATCTTCATCGCTTTCTTCAATCTTCAACTTTTTAAGGTTTGCCGTCTTCCAAGGTCAGTACACTTCATCTTACTGCTATTTTCTTCTTGTTGATATCTGTTACTGTATTATCATGGCTTCTTCACGGAGTACTGGCCAAGAACACGCCAAGCCTTCTTCATCAAATACTGCTAACATTCCAGAAGTTAGCACGATGGCTTCATCATTGACTAGTGAATACTTAGATGGATTAAAGATTGCCTTTCGCCATCTCAATCAATACAACCCTGTTCTTCCCAATATCGGACAAACTGCTGACAATCCTCCTGAGGCAAAAATTACTTTATACGCTTTACAAATTACCCACGGCAAACTCCGTGTTCCCCTTACTAACTTTCTTCTTCGCCTTCTTAGATATTACGGGGCCTGTCTTAGTCAGATACATCCCATGGTCTTCAAAAAATCATCCTTTTTGAAATGTACTGCAATGCTATTAATATAAAGCCTCGCATTAATGTTTTTATCTCTTTGTTTAGAATCCGCACAATTAGCAATTGTTGGCTTACTATTGATAGTAAGAAAAATAATCATTTTGTTGGTCTAAATAGAGTTTCAAACTTGAAGGACTGGAAAAGTCCATTTTTCTTTGTTGATGAAACTGTTATTCCGGAAGAATACTCCGTTGTCCTGGAGTGGGGTGCTATTGATGCTGGCATAGGAAAGGGTGTTAAAATTTCTCCCGCAGAACAGCGGATAGTAAATAGCTTGAAAGGACTCCGTATTCCACCCAGATCATACGAAAGGTATGAGGGAATCCTTGTGCTGTACAAAGTGAGCCAAGAATGGCCAAGCAATTCTGTGCCAGTACTTCGTGAGAAAAAACAGGGTAGGATGTGATATGATCATCCTATTATATATATAGATTTTTGTCCACTGTTTGTCATGTGTACTTATATTGCTATTAATGTGTAATCTTTGCAGGCAACTCCGTGATGCAGGTCCGCTCTGCCTTTTATCCCCTGATCTTGATGATGATGTGGAGGTCACTACTCGTGACAAAACTATTGAAGAGCTTGAGGCGGAGAGAGTTACAGCTGAAGCTAAAGCTGCTGCTGATGCTGAAAAGGGGAAAGAAATTGCTGTGAGCAGCTCAGACAGCGAATCCGGGTCTGATCATACAGACACTGAGCGGACAACGGATGACACCACCACCGCCGATCAGCAAACATCGGCATCAATTGACATCACGGGTGAAACCAACCCTACTCCTCCTCCAACCCAAAAGACAAGAAAGAAGAGCATAGGCTCTAAAAGGGTGAAGAGTAATGAGGAGGGCAAAAAGCAAAAACGTAGGAGAAGTATGTCCATTCTGCTCTCTTTTGAAAATGCACATGTTTTTGCTTATAACTGTTACGTTTGTTCATAATACTAATTTGTTTTTGTTAGTAATTTTAGCAGAGTCGGATGATAGCCAAGGGAAGGCTACGGAGGGCGGTGACCGGAGGCCGGAGAGGAATCTTGAAAGTGAAAGAGAGAAGGGCCTGAAAATGCCTGACCCAAACTTTGCCCCCTTCGATGAATCTGAATTTCATGAAGATAGGCCTGAAGGCAACTCTGCTTATGATTCTCCTCTTCCTAATATCACTAATCCTGCTGTCACCTCCTCTAATATTCAAGAGCCAACTCTTCCTGCTCATGTGAGGGTTTTGCAAGCCATCATTGCAAACCCCGCCACTAAAGATAAAGAATTTGCAACTCTTATTCAGGTATGAACGATAAGACCCTCTGCATATATATGCTTGTAATTTATTGATGTGAGCTGTTTGAAATAACTCATAAAATTTTATTGATGTACAGGGTTGTGTTATCCCCGAGCTGAAACCCCAATTCTCTGCTCTCCGTTCTCATCAACTCAGGGAATCAACTATGGCAGCTCATGTACTGCTAACCAACCACCTAGGCTCTGTGCTACAACTACAGGAACATCAAGAGTCTATTCTTGCCTTTGCTCGTAAAGACATAGCTGAAAGTGCAAATGCTCGTAAAAGAGCTGCTGATGCTGAGCGTGCCTTAAATGATGCGCAGAAAATAATAAAGGCTAAAGAAGTTGAGTTAAAAAGTGCTCAAGATGTTGCTGCTGTTCTGCAAGGGGAAAAGGATGCTGAGCAGGTGAAAGTGGGTGAGCTGGAGAAACAACTGAGTGAAGAGAGAGAGAGAGAGAAGTCTGCTGAGCTACTCCGGAGGGCGGAGAAAGGCGAGGGCAATTTTGCTGAGCTTAAGAAAGGTGTGCCAGGTCTGATAGCTAAGGTGCTTGGATCCAGTCTTGTAGGGAATCCCTACAATGATTATGTTGATGCTGCCTGTGCCCATGCTATTGCTGATGTGACCGGCAAGCTGTTCAAACGCCTTTCTCCCAACCAAACGCCTTCTGCTGCCATTGCCAAACTTATGCCTCCTGGTACTCAAGAAAAAGTTGATGAGGCCAAGAACAAATTGATAAATCTGAAGATAAATGTTTATGATGAAGTATGCAGCAAAGAAGACTCTTCTGCACAAGATGTACTTAGCGTGCAGTTTAATTGATCTTTGTAAAAATTTCAAACAATGTTTTGTAATAAACTTCTTACTGACTTTAACATTATATATATATATATATATATATATATATATATATATATATATATATATATATATATATATATATATATATATATATACTGACTTTATTGTGATGACTATGTGTGCTTATATGCTTGTTGCAAATATTTTTATGCTTAACGCTTTAAAACCAATCAATTATACACCTGAGCATAAAATTTCTATACACAATTGTACAGTGTATAATTTGAGCAAATCATTTTGAAAAGTGCATAAGGTAACTCATATGTAAATGCCTTGCAGTATCAAGAATACGATGTCTGATTACGCCTTCCATCATAAAATTAATGAGGAAGAATTATAAAGTGTTTTAGAAGAATGACTATAAATCAATAAACTCTCCGTCTTACGCCTTCCGTCATAAAGTATATGAGGAAGAATTGCTAATTATTTTGCCTTCATACATAAAATATATAACTTCGTTCTGTGAAGTAATTTTTTATAATGTTTTTCATGATAAGTATCTGAGTTTTGTATCATGCCTCGATGCGTTCTAGTAAAACTTAAAGGTTTTCTAGCCGATCCCTTGTGCCTTTACTGGCCGACACAAAAGCTTCCGCCATCGGAGGTATTTAAAAATACGATCCTTCTGTGGGCAGGTTATAAATGTAATGTTTTACATTTGTCATGGGCAGCACTTTGTTTAAGAAAAATATAAAATTATTGCTCAGTGCTGTGCAGTACATAAACGATTTATGACGACTTTTAGGTGGATCAAGCCTAATTAGTACGTCATGAATGTTTAATGTATGCAATTGCTAATGTATGCACTGCAAAATAACCACAATGGTTCACAGTAAGTTTGATAAACGCTGCTTCATCTTATAATTCGAAATGTGTTCTTCAAATGCCAAACAGGCATGAGTACTACGATTGTAAAAGGCTGCTTTTATTGAAATGCTAAATGAAACTACTCTTTATTGAAAAGATAAACACTGTTCTTGATAACTTGTTGACAAATTGCTTCTTCATATGCCGAGCGCCCAGCGCTGTCCAGCCTTCACACTTGCTTACGAAATGAAAAACTCCTGAACTTCTTCCTCGCTGAATAACCTATCACGCCTTCTCTGATTCATTCTGTCTTCTGGCCCATTTGCAAACGTTGATCTTTCCCTTGTTAGCTGCACATACTGTGAATGTATGGCTGCGACTCCATTTGGAGTGGGAAATCTGACCTCTGCATGGGCCGTCGATGTTATTGCCCCAAACTTAGCCAAAGCTGTTCTTCCAAAAAGGACATTAAAATGAGAATTGCCATCTATGATTGTGAAATCAATTGTTTCCACTCTCAGCAATGGGAATGTGCCCATAACAACTTCCAAACGAATCTGCCCCATGGCATTTATTGGTGCTCCTGTTAGTCCAGAAACTTTCAACCTCGTTTGCCTAGCTCTGCTCTGCACATGCCTTGGAAAAGTTCTCAAACAATGCCAATAGATGATGTCAGCTTCACTTCCTGTATCTGTGTAGATACAATTGTAAAACTTATTTGCTATCTCTGCTGAAATGATCACTGGTTGGACGGACAACGCCCAATTCTGAATTGGCTGAAAGATAATTGGGGCATATCTCCAGCTGTCCAAATTGCTGTTTGATGATTCACCTTCTTCATAATGACCATCGTTAATCCAAACCATCCTGATTACAACTTCTGGAGTTGTCTCACGCTCTGTGATCCGTTCTCCGTACTGCGGTTGGTTCCGATTATCTCTTCCGCCATGCTGCTCTCTTCTGTTCTCTCCACGGCGTCCTCTGCTACCATCATTCCTTTGCCACGCAAATTTCCTGCGAGGATCATTCCTCCTGTACTGTTTTCCAGGAAACAAATGATTCAGTTCTCCTACCTTGATTTTCACTATAATTTCTCTCATCAAAGATTTACAATTGTCCGTATCATGGCCCCAAGCCTCATGGAAATCGCACCACAACTCACTCTTTGGACCCTCCCTTTCTTCCATAGGTGCTGGAGCATTGAAAGTGGTCCGAATTGGTTCAGTGAAGAGGATCTCTTTCGGAGTTTTGGTAAGCGCCATAATCAACGGGTGCCTTTCTATTGGCTTTCTGTTGTGGTGAAAATCATTAGGGTGATTGTTTCCTCTCCATCCTCCATTTGAATTGTCATTCCTTCTCTGATTTCTGTCAAAATACCGTCCTCCGTTGTGCGACTTGCTACTACTGCCAGTATCAAACTTGTTCAACCCACGCTCACCAGCTCGAACATGCCTCTGTGCAAGCTTCAAAGCTTGATGCAATGTTTTTGGCAAGTCATACCGTAATGCATGAACAAGTGCACTAAACCGTCGCTGGTCCAAACAGAAAATGAAACCAGATACAAGCTGTGATTCTGGACAATCAGGAATCTTCTGTGCTTCAAGTGTATAACGCTTCATAAAATTGCTCAAAGATTCGTTATGATGCATTGTGATCTCGTGTGCATCAAGATGTGTCAGACTACAGCTCCGTATATTTTGGTATTGCATCACAAATTTTGCTCTCAAATCAAGAAGACTTGTAATACTCCTTGGCGACAAACTAGCAAACCATTCGCGTGCCATTTTATGCAATACCATAGGAAACATATGGCACGCAGTTTCATCCTCCCAATGCTGCAACCTCATAACACCTTCAAACATAGTCAGAAAATCTTCCGGATCCATTGTGCCATCATAAACTCTAATTGCTGGTATAGCAAGATTTCTGGGCAATGGATAATTAGCAATTCGATCAATGAAACACTGCGTTGATTCTTCCATCGCTGGTGGCTTGGTGGCTTGTTCTCCAGTAATGAGGGCAAAAAAGTTGTCCACAGCCACAGCACGGACGGCAGGCTGCGCTAAGCGTTGCTTGTATTTTGCTGGAGCTGTCTGCTTAAGAATGTCATTTAAAAGCAATACTGCCTGCTTTTCTGACATGAACTCATCTTTGTCAATTTCATCATCAGAGTCATTATTATCACAACTCAGGTCATTATCATCCCCAGAATCATCAATAAGACTGCCCAGCTTGTCAAGTAGCCTGGATAACTTGTATTTTGATATAGATTGCCTTTTCATTATCTGCTTGTCTTTGCCATCCGCCATCCGCCGAAAAGGTATAAATGACGGACATCGCCGTAGTTGCATCAATGGTCGTTGCTCTGGATTAGTAACAAAATTTGGAAGTCTTTCTGCACTTTTAGCTGTCACTTCTTCGATTACTGGCCTTTTCTCCGAATTAGTTGCCAAATGTTTAAGCCTCTCTGTAGTTTCAGCAACTGTTTCTTCAATCGTACCATCTAGTGGTGAAATAGGTACATCTTTAACAGTGACCATGTCGTCAGTTGATGGATGATTGACTGCTTCAAGTACAAATGGAACTTCATCTGCTTTCGTTCCTTTTCCGTTTCGTGTGTTCTTTGCATTAGTGGATGGCGCCATTGTTAACACCTATTTCCTTATGAGGTAAGGCTTAGTATGTCAACAAGAGACTAGAAGTGATCTAGCTTTTAGGAGGGCGGAGTGTTGCCGATTGATTTTTACCCTCGGGAAATAATCCCTGCAGACCCGGTACACAAGTGTAGAAACTTGTGGGGTGGCTTAATCAATTTGTCGTCCGTAGAGCGTAAGAGTGCTAGCCGGATGACTTCTAGTGAGAGAAGGTAGAGAGAGAAAGAGAAGTGAAGTCTCAGCTCTCAAAGTGGTCAGAATATCTGAACTTGTGTAAAATGACGACCCAAGGGGTCTATTTATAGTGTCAGATCTACCAGATTTGTTTGGGGACACGTGTCAAATGATGATACGTTCTGTTACATGTGCTCCGAAATTTATGCTAAATGCGGCGCTCTCCGGCCAGGGCTTATGCGCTAGGCGGCCTTCAGGGCTTACGCATGATGGAGCAGCCTGTACAGCGGAGAACGCTGGACGGACAATCTCCACAAAACTGTTGTTTTCAGCCTTCCTGATGCTACTTTTATGCAACCATTATGCCTTTTATGTGTGTATAGGATAGGATACACCATTAACAGCGCATTTTCAAAGACTGGCATTAAGTTCAGCAAAAGCTACTAATTTTGACGACAAAACGAAAAACAAATGTGATGTAACAACAAGACGGAATGAACAAATGATGTGCACCATTTATCATTCAGCAAACAAACGCCGATATGTTTGGAAACTTTGGTAAAATTTAATCATCTTTCTACGCTAATCACCCTCAATAATTTAAATTGTACTGATTTCTTGCAAATGAAGGCATTGCAAGATCTTAAATGTGGAAAAGGGGTTAAATTCTTTCGGATTTTTAAAATTTTTGACTTAAACACTTGGTTACCATTAAAAATACTAGTAACGCAGTAGTTGTATTAGAATCTAGTGCTCTCTGATAATAAAGAACAGCCCTAGTCTTATATACTGACTACCCAATTCTAGTAAAAATTTTCAAAATTTTCAAATAAATGAATTCAAAATCATGTTTATACATATTTATGAACGATAAAACTAGGTGTTAACACCGAAATTATTGTTACTTCGGAAAGGACATAAATTGATAAACAACCCAAAATGTTAGAATTCATTTAAAATGGAATAGAGGACAATAAAAAGGCAAAGAAAGGAAAACAAAAGCCAAGTGTGGGAAAAATTTACCAATTTATTTAAAACATATATCACATATTTTTGTACAAATAATTGAAGATACTTTTGTTTTGGACAAAATTAACCGTTTTACCCGGTAAATTGTAATATATTTGAAAGAAAGATGGATCTACACGATGAATCAATTCCATCATTAAAAGGAAGTAAAGTCTTCCGAAAAAGAGACGCGCTTCTTGATTTAGGTCAGGAAGTTGTCGTCCAGACCAGTTGTAGAGTCTACGAAAAACCTTGAAAAGTTTTCTCAAAAATCAGCTGGAAATCCATGGACCTCAGCATCAAACAGGGTCGCCAAGTGGTCAGACTTATCCTAACCATGAGAGGATCTGTCTCATACAATGGGGGGCACCATGCAAATTAGCTTATAAGACTAATGAATCAGATCCCCAGAAAGGATAATCTCCTTAAAGATAAAAAAATCAGCTTTTAAGACTGATATTACTCAATCCTTGAGATTGACCTTAAAGATTGAGAATTCAAACTCATGGAATTCGATGATATCTAAACTCGAGCTTGAACGAGAAAATATTTTGATCAAATTACAAACCGATTTATTTTCTAAAAACTCATTTTCAATGCATTCATTACCATTGAACGTAAAATCCTAGGAATTCACCTGGAATTCATTAGGTCACCAGAACCAAATCGGGTGTCAACCGTAAGAACGGTGGTTACATAGCATGGTCGAAGACAGGACCTTGTGCCAGACCGAAAAACCATAGGGTGAGCTTTACTATTGCTCCTACAAAGGATAGTAATTGCATCCGACACGATATAGACCATAATCAAAAGCATGTCACGGGACATTGCCTTAACAGTTGCTTATTCAACGCTTTCCTTTACAACCAGACGGTAGTTTACCGAAAGGTAATATACGGAGCAAGTATACTGGACGTGTTGCTTTCCAAATACAAGGTTAGCAAGTGGGTGACACAAAACCGCAAGTTTTGAGCTAAAATTTTAAATATGAAACCCACACAACCCACAAAAACAATTTTTCAAACACTGGTGAAGCGTTATTCCGGAAAACTTATCTAGGGTAAAAGCTAGATTTAATTTTCAAAAGATCAAATGTTTTCATAAAGATACAATTTCCTTAAGGATCTAAATTTTCATAGTCATGTGGGACTGTAAACCACATCGTTACTACCATTGTTCATACCGTCATATAGAAATCACTTATGTACAAAGTGTGAAGAATAAAGAAGTGATTCTAGTATTTTTATTTCAAGACTATATTGCTTGAGGACAAGCAACGCTCAAGTGTGGGAATATTTGATAATACTAAAAACGAACATATATTTCATAGCATTATCCCTCAAGAAAGACAAGCTTTTAGTTGCAATTGTTCTATTTACAAGTGATATTCGTTTAAATAATAAAAGGTGAAGACAAAAGACAGATTCGACCATTTGAAGACGCAAATGACCAAAAAGCTAAAAAGAACAAAGTACAATCAAAGTGGTTCAAATTATTAATGAGAAACGTCTCGAAATTAAAAGAGTACAAGACGCAAAACACAAAGTACAAGATACTAAATTGTATGCAAGGAAGTTCAAAAATCTGGAACCGGGACCAGAGTCAACTCTCAACGCTCGACGCAACGGACTAAAAATTACAAGTCAACTATGCACATGAATATAATATAATATATAATTAATTCTTAAAATTATATATATATTATATTATTTAATAAAACTGTCGGCAAGAAGAAAACAAACATTTGTGAGCTGGAATCCCAGGCCATGCGATCGCATGACCAAGAAGAAAAATATCCATGCGATCGCATGGAGTAAAAAATCTGGTGACATCCTATAAATTTCGCAGTTTTCGGCCGAATATCACACATCTTTTCTCTATCTCTCTATCTCACGTAATATATATATATATATATATATATATATATATATATATATATATATATATATATATATATATATAATTTTTGATGGAATTTAACATTTTAGCTAACGACATGTTTATGTAGTTTACTCAATCATAAAACCAATTTTTAGATAGTAAAAGCAAGCGGAAGCATTTAGAGAACAATTACATTTGTTATACTATTTAGTTAAATCCCATGTTAATATTAAGTCATGGATAAATGCTTACATATATATACATATCAAGAAGGAAGAAGTAGTACCTCCTCAAGTTAATTGAGGGTGAGTTTCAAGAACAGGAAGATGATAAAGATGATGAAACAATGCACCAACACACCCTTAATTTGGTTAGGCCTTAGAACCTTAATGAACTAGTTAACCAAGCTTGAAACCCACTTGATTCCTTTACTATAAATTTGGACAGCAGCTGCCCAAAAGATGATGACGAATGAAGCCTCAAAACATTGAAACCTCAAGTTGTTATACCCCAAACTTATCACCAACACCTTGAAGTTTAGTTAGGATTTGATTACACTATAAAATGAGCTTTCTATTAAACTCAAAACTCCCTCTTTTTCCCTCAAAAATCTCGGCCAGCTTCAGCAGAAAAAGAAGGAGAGTTTTTAGTATATTACTTGAACTTTGAATGCATGTGCACTTTATTTTGATCAAGCATCAAAACCTAAGGACTTATGTCATATATTGGAAGTAACATCAAGCATGGGGTGGTCATCTTGGGCCTCCCAAAACTGTCCCCCATGAGGGGTATTTATAAAATATGTAACTCCAATTTTATAAACTTGTTGCAAAATATACCATGCATTTGTTACTTATATTTTATAAACCCTTTTATAAAATATATGACAACATAACTATTTAATCTTATAAATAATTAAATTCTTATCATATAAATTATCCAAATAATTTATCTCAAGTAATAATATTTTAAAAAACCGATTTTCTAAAGTCCAAGTGTCACGTATTTATTCAACAACCCAATCGTTAAGATTAAATACATATAAGGTGTTGGTAAGCTTGTTATTGGGTATGAACCGACTTGGATCATAACACATTAGCCACATTACTTTAATATGTCTCTCGGGCATACAAAATACCTTCAATCTCCCACTTGCATGAGAAACATAAGAAATTAATGCAAGTGATGGATACCACCTAACGACCGTTCATCACCCCCAATATGTTATGACTTTGTGCCATTCAATAACATCATCCCTTACGAGTTCCCATCTCGAATATGAATAGGTGAATCTCTCATTTATCCTTTCATCCTAGATGTCATGTTAAATCCAAGAGACACAGAGTGATCACTCTCTTCTAGATTTAACTTTATCAGGCCTTAGACATCGGACTCTCAACGAATAAGAGGGACAAATTCCATCTTGACTACATACGTCCTAGATATATACCTTGCATTATACCTGAGCTCCTCCTTGTGAACTACCATATTTCAGAATATTGAAGGAAAGAATCAAGGCATAATAATTGGTGAATATCTGAACCCAATATGTATCTCAGGTCAGAGGATACAATGATATTCGCCTTTACTCAAGATTACATGTGATCAACCACAAAGGCTCCATTTAGTAAATCTTGAGGGCGGGTCTTCCAATACTTGTATCCCACAAATATCTATGAACCTTGGTTGCAACCTTGCTCCACATTCATCCCGTGAATGTATACCAATCCAAGTTCATAATAGTCTAAACCTCACACTTGTTCCCACAAATGTGAACGACTACGGAATTTAGAATAATTTCTTATTCATGGATAAAATATGCAAAATAGGAACTTGACTCAAAATAAATTAATACCACAATTATATTAATGAGTTTGAACAATTTCATTCTGTTACAATACTTAAAACATATCATGACCAATCACTAGAATATCGAAGCCCTAATGCACAAACATGTCCCGCATGTTTTGATCCATGTAAGAGCTTCGTGAGAGGATCCACTATATTAAGATCTGTGTGAACTTTGCGAATACATATCTTTCCCTTTTCAACTTCATCCCTTATGTAGTTGAATCTCCGCTCAATGTGACGGGTCTTTTGGTGAGCACGAGGTTCCTTGATTTGAGCAATCGCACCCTCGTTGTCACAAAAGATCTCAAGAGGGCTCTAAATGGAAGGGACTACTCCTAAGTCGTCGATGAATTTCTTCATCCATGCAGCTTCCTGAGCTGCCAATGAGGTGACAATGTACTCTGACTATGTAGTGGATAATGCAACAACATCCTGTTTTGAACTCGTCCAAGAGACCGCACCTCTATTTAACGTGAAGACATAACCGGACTGTGATCGAGAATCATCTCGATCAGTTTGGAAACTTTTGTCCACGTAACCTTTTACAGCGAGTTCCTCCTCACCAGACCCATATATTAGAAATATATCCTTAGTCCTCCTAAGTTATTTCAATATACTTTTAACCGCAATCCAATGACTATTTCCTGGGTTATTCTGGTATCTACTTGTCAAGCTAAGAGCGCATGACACATCTGGTCTAGTGCATATCATTGCATACATGATTGACCCAATAGCAGATGCATATGGAACTTTCTTCATTCTCTCTTATTCATCTTTCGTGGTAGGACACTGACATGAACTGAGAAGCGTTCCTCTTTGAATAGGTACCAAACCTTTCTTAGAGTTGTCCATCTTGAAACTTTTCAAGATCTTTTCAATGTATGCACTTTGATTCAAATCTATCAGTTTCTTGGGTCTATCCCTGTAGATCCCAATTCCCAAAACGTATTGTGCTTTTCCAAGATCCTAAATGGAGAAGCATTTACTTAGCCAAGTTTTAACCCCTTGCATTCCCGGAATATCATTTCCAAATAACAATATATCATACACATATAGTAGAAGGAACATGATTGTGCTCCCACTAGCTTTCTTGTATACACAAGCTTCATCACCATTTTTAATGAAGCCAAATTTCTTGGCCTCCTCATTAAAATGATGATTCCACATTCTAGATACTTGTTTCAATTCGTAGATTGACTTCTTTAACTTGCATACCTTTTTAGGATATTTCGGATCAACAAAACTTTTAGGCTGAACCATATAGACATCTTCCTCAAGATGTCCATTTAGGAAAGCGGTATTGACATCCATTTGCCATATTTCATAATCATAATGAGCAGCAATGGCAAGTAATATCCTAATAGACTTTAGCATTGCCACAGGCGAAAAAGTTTCATCATAGTTAACCCCTTGAGTTTGAGTGAAACCTTTTGCTACAAGTCTATCTTTATATGTATCCAAGTTTCCATGTATGTCGGTTTTCATTTTAAAAAGCCATTTACAATCAACTAGCCTTGAGCCAGTAGGTTGTTCAACAAGTTCCCAAACTTGGTTGTCATACATGGATTGCATCTCAGCGTTCATGGCTTCCTGCCATTTATCCTTATCAATCCTTGATAAAGCATCTTGGTAGTTTGTTGGTTCATCCAAATCAACCACATAGCAACCATCCATGAGAAACCCATATCTCTCAGGAGGATTACTAATCCTACCAAATTTGCGAACGTCTTGTGTATTTTGATCATCCATTTGATCACTCTCAACATTTTCATGTTGAGTGCTAGTGTCAACCAATTGTGTATCATCTACTTGATCTTGAACCTCTTCAAGATCTATCTTCCTTTCACTATTTCCTTTCATTAGGAACTTAGTTTCAAGAAATTCAGCCTTTCGAGCAACAAATACATTTTGCTCGGTTGGATCATAGAAATAGTATCCCATATCATCCTTGGGATATCCTATGAAGATACACTTCGTGGATCGAGCATTCAACTTATTAGGGACGTAATGCTTAGGATAAGCTTCACATCCCCAAACCTTTAAGTATGATAGAGATGGAGGTTTTCCAAACCACATCTCATGAGGAGTTCGTTCCACTTTCTTGGTTTGGGCTATATTTAGAATACGAGCCGCGGAGCATAAACAATAACCCCAAAATGATAGAGGTAACGATCTTCTAGCCATCATAGATCGAACTATATCCATTAGGGTTCGGTTCCTCCTTTCGGATACTCCATTAAGTTGTGGTGTTCCAGGAGGAGTAAGTTGCGAGATAATCCCACAATTTCTAAAATGATCTTGGAAGGCATCGCTTAGGTATTCACCCCCTCTATCGGTACGAAGTACCTTAATTGTCTTATTGAGTTGATTTTGTACTTTGTTTTGATATTCTTTGAATGCTTCAAAAGTTTCGTCCTTGTGCCTTAATAAATAGACATATCCGAAACGACTGAAGTCATCAATGAAAGTGACGAAGTATCTTTCACCTTTCCTAGTCATGGGCTTAAAAGGTCCACATACATCCGAATGTATTAATCCTAATAAGTCTTTAACCCTTTCATAGGTCCCTTTGAAAGGTGCTTTAGTCATTTTACCTTGTAAACAAGATTCACAAACATCAAATGAGTCTAGCTCACTTGATTTCAAAAGGCCATTATTTTGAAGTGTATGCATTCGGTTCTTGTTTATGTGACCAAGGCGACAATGCCATAAGTAGGAATCACTCAAATCCCTTTTGAGTTTTTTGGTGTTTGCATGGTATATTGAGCTATTGTATGATGTGTCATCATGAACCAATTCATAAATACCATTCGAAGGCGAAGCCTTAAAATAGAACACATTATCTAAAGAAACATGGATATCATCATTAATGAAATTAAGATTAAAACCATATTGTTTCAAACAGGATACAGAAATAATGTTTCGTGATAAATCGGGTGCATACAAAACATTTTTCAAAATAAGCTCCAAACCACTTGGTAGGTTTAAAACAAAGTCTCCTTGAGCTTGCACTTGCACCCTTGCTCCATTTCCCATGAAGAGACTTGTTGTTCCCGCATCTTGATTACTTCTTTTGAACCCCTGCAAAGAATTGCAAATATGAGTTCCACATCCTGTGTCTAATACCCATGTATTAGAAGAAGTAATACTAAGCTCAACGTATACCATGTATACATTACCAGAGGTTTGCCCTGCATCCCTCTTTTCTTTCAACTCCTTGAGGTAGACCGGGCAGTTGCGTTTCCAGTGACCCATTTCACCGCAACCAAAGCACGGATCTTCCTTGGGGTTAGCTTTACCGGCAACCTTTTGCTTCTTGTTATTGTTGGTTAGGGTAACCATCTTCCCCTTTCCTTTGCCCTTGCCTTGGTAGGCAGGTCCTTTCCTCTTAGCCCCTTTTGGCTTAGAAGTGTTATTGGTTTTGGACCCACCTTCATTGATCATAAACATGGGTGAAGCTCTTTTACTCATGCTCGCTCCGGCCGTCTTAACCATGGCATGTAATTCGCCAATGCTCTTATCCCATCCATTCATGTTGTAATTCATTACAAATGTGTCAAACCTCTTTGACAAGGAATTAAGGATAAGGTCCGTGGCTAATTCATTAGACACGTTGCAGTTTAGACAGTTCGCTCGATCAATTAGGCTCCTCATCTTAAGGACATAAGATGAAACGGATTGGGAGTCATCCATCCGACATGCATGAAGCGCTCGAACCGTTTCGAAGCGCTCGACACGAGCCTGTTGAAGGAACATCTCCTTCAACTGTGTGATCATGTCATATGCACTATGATGCTCGAAATCTTTTTGGAGTTCTGGAATCATAGTCCCAAGCATGAGGCAAGAAACTTGCAAAGAATCGGTGCAATATTTCTCCCAATAAGCCATGCCTTCCGTATCATCCTCGTCCGGTTGATCGGGAATGAGGTCTTCCAACACATACGCCCTATCCTCTAGTTTGAGGACAATTCTTAGATTGCGAAACCAATCCATGAAGTTCGTATGGTTGAGTTTTTGCTTTTCGAGGATTGACCTCAACGATAGGTTGTTAAAGTTTATTGGTGCGTTTGGAATGTTGTTGTTATTGGCGGCCATCTATAAAATTTAACAAAGTTGTTTAAGTATCAATTTTAATTTAACAATCAATACCCTTTAAATCCAATTGATATTTATTAAATTTTAGAATCCAACGGTAAACCAAATTTTGGTTAGGTGACCTTTATCCCGTCATTTGATTTAGCTAGGTAGTCATTATATGAAAATTGCAATCCTTTTGCAACTTCTAAGTTATGAGATCATGCAATCCTTTTGCATGGCATATTTATCCCATCAACGCCTTTTTGTTCCTCATGCTTCGGTGACCCTAAGTTCATGATTCCTAAGTCAAGTCATCCTACTTGTGTAAACGTGTAAATTCAACATACAAGTGGTTAGGTGACCTTTATCCCACAAGTGTGCGAAATTCACCTTAATCGTATTAGTTTGCTCATAATGGTTAGGTGACCTTTATCCTATTATGAGTTCCCTAATATTTTCAAGTGTCACACAAAAGGATGGCGTTTAACTTGTTTGCCTTGTTAATAAGGGATTTTAAGTTTTCATTATTTCTAGTTTAAGAAAACTTTTATGCCATACACCAACATGCATCTAGTGTATGGTACTTATGAAAAATCATTTTCATGTCTTGTAATTAAGCCAATTACTTGATATAAACCATTTTATATATGTGATCCTTTTCTTGTTCTTAATAACCATTTATTAATGTCCTTTTGCCACTTTTAATTTAACCAATTAAATTGTCGTTTTGCATGTGTTAATAACATCTAATTTAACCAATTAAATTGTAGTTTGTTTGTTGTTAACTTGTGTGATTAACTTGTAGCATACAAACATAAAATCCACAATCATACAATAAACAACCAAGCATGCAAAACAATATGTTCACAATCAAGCCATTTTGGTAGACATTTGTTTAGCCGAAAACAAATGCCACCGGTTAAGGGGTTATAACACAAAGTAGGAGATTTTAAATCTCCCACTTAATCTTGCATCCAAATGCTTCTTCTTGTGTTCTTCAAGTCTTCATCATCTTCATCATTTTACAAAATATATCCTAATACATTTTGTCTAAAAAAAATGAAATACAACATAATCTATTTTACATACCAAATATAAAATAAATTACATAACCAAAATAATATTATTACAAACCAATTGAATAAATATTATTACAAACCAATTGAATGAATAACAAATCAACCAAACATGCATGCATTCAAACATAAGGTCAAGGCTTGATTGTGAACTTTAACATACAACAAAATATGAAAAAATGGAAGCACCCAAAACCCATTTTGGGTCTCCAAATTTTCGGCCAAAAGTTCATACCCACCCAAACCCGACAATTTTTGCATTCCATTTTCATGAATGTACTTGAAATGTAAATATAGTGGGTTTAAAGACAATATAAGAAGCATAATCCATAGGCCTCGGCTCTAGATACCATTGATGGAATTTAACATTTTAGCTAACAACATGTTTATGTAGTTTACTAAATCATAAAACCAATTTTTAGATAGTAAAAGCAAGCGGAAGAATTTAGAGAACAATTACATTTGTTATAATATTTAGTTAAATCCCATGTTAATATCAAGTCATGGATAAATGCTTACATATATATACATATCAAGAAGGAAGAAGTAGTACCTCCCTAAGTTAATTGAGGGTGAGTTTCAAGAACAGGAAGATGATAAAGATGAAGAAACAATGCACCAACACACCCTTGATTTGGTTAGGTCTTAGAACCTTAATGAACTAGTTAACCAAGCTTGAAACCCACTTGATTCCTTTACTATAAATTCGGACAGTAGCTGCCCAAAAGATGATGACTAATGAAGCCTCAAAACAATGAAACCTCAAGTTGTTATACCCCAAACTTATCACCAACACCTTGAAGTTTAGTAAGGATTTGATTACACTATAAAATGAGCTTTCTATTAAACTCAAAACTCCCTCTTTTTCCCACAAAAATCTCGGCCAGCTTCAGCAGAAAAAGAAGGAGAGTTTTTAGTATATTACTTGAACTTTGAATTCATGTACACTTTATTTTGGTCAAGCATCAAAACCTAAGGACTTGTGTCATATATTGGAAGTAACATCAAGCATAGGGTGGTCATCTTGGGCCTCCCAAAACCGTCCCCCATGAGGGGTATTTATAAAATATGTAACTCCAATTTTATAAACTTGTTGCAAAATATACCATGCATTTGTTACTTATATTTTATAAACCCTTTTATAAAATGTATCACAACATAACTATTTAATCTTATAAATAATTAAATCCTTATCATATAAATTATCCAAATAATTTATTTCAAGTAATAATATTTTAGAAAACCGATTTTCTAAAGTCCAAGTGTCACGTATTTATTCAACGACCCAATCGTTAAGATTAAATACATATAAGGTGTTGGTAAGCTTGTTATTGGGTATGACCCGACTTGGATCATAACACATTAGCCACATTACTTTAATATGTCTCTCGGCATACGAAATACTTTCAATTTTAATTTTAATTTTAATTTTAATAATAATAAGGGTATGTTAGCGAATGTTGTAAGGGTGTAAGTCGAAATTCTGTCCGTGTAACGCTACGCTATTATTAATCATTGTAAGTTACGTTCAACCTTTTTAAATTAATGTCTCGTAGCTAAGTTATTATTATGCTTATTTAAATTGAAGTAATCATGATGTTGGACTAAATATTAAAGACGGGGTAATTGGGCTTTGTACCATAATTGGGGTTTGGACAAAAGAACGACACTTGTGGAAATTAGACTATGGGCTATTAATGGGCTTTATATTTGTTTAATTAAATGATAGTTTGTTAATTTAATATAAAGATTTACAATTGGACGTACCTATTGTGATGATCCGGGAATTTCCGACCAAATTTAAACTTAATCTTTATCTGATTTCGACATGATAAGCAAAGTCTGTAAGTTTGAGTCTCAAAAGATTTGAACTGTTTCAAATATTCAATTGACCTTCGACTATTCCCGACGATTTACGAACAACTATTTGTGAATAGATATGTATATAAATATAAATAAATATATGTACATAATAAATGTTATTAATCGTTGTATGAATTTATTATTGTAAATAAATATGTAAAATAATATACAACTTAATTGTTAGAAATAGGTATGAAAAATGATGTAAGTAATAATAAGATTTATTTGTTAAAATAAATCTATATAAAGTATATTGAATATATATATTTGGTTTCGAATTCATTTAGTAAATGATAGTAGTACTCGTGTGACGTTTTGATTATTATTTAGAGAAGTTAAGTCGAACTTATATGATTTCAAAATAAACGGTGATCCGAAAATGCGTTCTATAAATTTTAGGCTTACTAAAAATGTATTTAGGATCTAGTTATTATATTTTAGCACTTTTTATATTTTACCCAAAATTGAGAGGGACAGTTGATGTATTTTTTTATTTAATAATTAATGATTGAATTTTATACCATAGTGACTGAAATAAATAAAAATAATTATTATAAAAATATGGAATTTTTCTGAAGACTTTTTATTTGCCACTGAGTGAACAACGGGGCACGATATTATAGTCCGTTAAAACGTCGGTAGAAAGAACCAAGAAGGAGGCTGCTTCCGTGTTGCATAATTGAAAAATTGAGATTCATTATTGTGTTACTATGTTACTTTTTCATCTATCTTAATCGTATATGCAGATACATATTCACATCATATATGCTATATACACATGGACACATACAAATTAGAGATACACTATCACAAACCACAATCACACTAGTCTTCTGTTTCATATTTCTGTTTATGATTCAATCAACCCAACATATCATCTTTTTCTCTTCATTCAACCTTCACCACCCTTATATCTCTTGAGTTCATCGCCATTTAATCATCATCACTTACTTGATATAAACCCAAGCTCTACAACCACCGACCACTGGTGTCTCCATTTCATCACCACCATAAAGAACCTCCACCCTAATCGCCACCCTCTCCTTCATGAACAAACCCACAACCATCTTCTCCCTCTCCTCTCTCTCTCTAAATTCTTGTAACCGAAACCATTTCATTTACATTCTGTTTCGTGCACATCTATTATGGACTAAATAACCACCACATACATCATCTTCGAACATACTATCACAACCACAAACGCCATTAAACGATACTTGTGTATTGCTACTAACGGGACAGTTTCTGGTTTAAAGGAAACCACTTTCAAAACACCATAGCAATCAACATCGATTATAACCACAACACCTTGTCCGACTTTAATCAATATAGAAACCACTTATTGCTACTGTTAATCGAATATAGTTTCTATCAAAACCCATTAGAAAATTGTACGACTGCTGTAGTTGCTCCTATACGTGAAACCAGTCCAAACCATCATTCACTTTCATCTTTAAACCGCTGCTACTGATTCGGCTGAAATAAAGAATATGATGACGTGAAGATGATATGAAAGAAATTGATATTTCTGTTTCGATCCGTTGCTATTCGATTACAACTAATATTCCTGTTTTTATTTAGCAAGAATGGTGATAAAATAATAATGAAGATGAAGATAATACGTACAAACGAATGATGGCTGTTATCAAATTGTTGTACAGCTATTTTATTACTACAACTTGTGTTTTCTGTTCCCAATCACGTTAACATCAAAGAAGACCCACTTTAATCACCCTAACTCTACTTGTGCAAGTGGTGATTGAATATTCGACGAAATAGATCCTATTTTAATCAAACCATTTATTTGTTCTATCGGACTTATATGTTTAAACAACGGGTCTGTTGGACCGAAGTGTATATGGGCCGAGTTCTTTTCGTTTTTAGTTGGGCTTCATGATCCATGAATCAATTAAATAAAGAATGGGTGTCGTGTACTTTGATGGAAGGAAGGGAAAAATAGACGAATACGGTTTATAAATAATTAGTATCGGATTATAAACAGAAAAACAGGCTTGGCAGAATGGTTATGGGTGTTTATAAGTAAGCGAGAGGTCACGGGTTCGAGCCCGGTCCAGGGCGTTTCTTTTTAAGAAAAACTTTTAAGGGCGTATACACTCTTATTTTTATCATTGTCATTATTATTTATTATTATGTTTATTATTATTATTATTATCATTATTATTGTTATTGTTAATATTATTATTATTATTATTATTATTATTATTATTATTATTATTATTATTATTATTATTATTATTATTATTAACATAGTTTACATTATTATCATTTATATAAGTATTATAAGTATTATTGTTACTATAATAGTTATTATTATTATTAGTATTATTATCAAAACTATTAATAGATGTATCATTACTAAATAGCTATCATTACAAATTTTTATTATTTATTATTGTTATTATTTTAACAAATAAATAGCTATATAAGAATATTTTCAAAACATATCGCATAACAACATTAATATTTTCACAATAAATACTAATTATTTATCTAAGGTATATAAAATTAATATAGTTAAAATAGTTACCAATGAAACATAAAAGTTACTGAAATAACAATTAATAATAATATTTAAACTTGTTCGATTACAAGTATATGTTTTAATAAATATATAAATGATATAGGTTCGTGAATCCGAGGCCAACCCTGCATTGTTCAGTTTCGTTGTATGAATATTTTTACTATAAAATATCGTATGGTGAGTTTCATTACTCCCTTTTTAAATGTTTTCGCAATATATATTTTTGGGACTGAGAATACATGCGCTGTTTTTATAACTGTTTTACGAAATAGACACAAGTAATTGAAACTACATTATATGATTGAATGATCGAAATCGAATATGCCCCTTTTAGTCTGGTAATCTAAGAATTAGGGAACAGACACCCTAATTGACGTGAATCTTAAAGATAGATCTATCGGGCCCAACAAGCCCCATCCAAAGTACCGGATGCTTTAGTACTTCGAAATTTATATCATGTCCGAAAGAGGATCCCGGAATGATGGGGGTATTCTTATATGCATATTGTGAATGTCGGTTACCAGGTGTTCAATCCATATGAATGATTATTTTTATCTCTATGCATGGGACGTATATTTATGAGAAGTGGAAATCTTGTGGTCTATTAAAATGATGAAAATGATTATTTATGTTAAACTAATGAACTCACCAACCTTTTAGTTGACACTTTAAAGCATGTTTATTCTCAGGTACGAAATAAATCTTCCGCTGTGCATTTGCTCATTTTAGAAATATTACTTGGAGTCATTCATGGCATATTTCAAAAGACGTTGCATTCGAGTCGTTGAGTTCATCAAGATTATTATTAAGTCAATTATGGTTGGATATATTACGAAATGGTTTGTATGCCGTCAACTTTCATTGTAAAGAAAGATTGTCTTTTAAAATTGAATGCAATGTTTGTAAAATGTATCATATAGAGGTCATGTACCTCGCGATGTAATCAACTGTTGTGAATCATTTATAATCGATATGGACTTCGTCTGGATGGATTAGTACGGGTCTCTACAGTTGGTATCAGAGCGGTGGTCTTATCGAACCAGGTCTTGCATTAGTGTGTCTAATTGATAGTCGTTAGGATGCATTAGTGAGTCTGGACTTCGACCGTGTCTGCATGTCAAAAGTTTTGCTTATCATTTCTAGTCGAAAATCATCTGCTTATCATCCTTAGTAAATTACCTACTCATTATTCTTAGTCTAGACACGTCTTACTGCCTCTATTGCATAGCCTGTGTATAGATAAATTTATATCTTAGCGTATCTGTTATTGTTACCTTTGCCTGACAGCTTCCGTAGATTCCTCTGTAACTTATGGGATTTTAGTATTATATATGCATATGTAAATTATGTATTGCAGGGTACTAATCTACATCCTATAATCTATTTCTTATCGAAAATCCTTCATCTGATCGTACGGGATGAATTCCTCAACCAGTTCGAGTCCCTCAGATTTCGATAGCTATTCCGATAGTTATTCTGATAGCTATTCCGACATGAATATTCACCTAAGCTCCGAAAGCAGTGTTACCAGAATGAATCAACCAATCATCCATTCCCAATTCATCTGATGGGTTCGTAGTCGACTTAATCAATGGAGACGCCAAGAAGGCGATCCTTTCCACCAACCGAATTCATCTCTTGGCGAAGAACCTGACACACTTACCAGCGAACTAGTCCGAAACACTATTTTCACTCTCATTTCCAGAGTATCTCGTCATGATTATATACTATCTCAATTTCTGGGTCTTATTCATTCGTTCGTTCTTACCGACAATCATCCCGGGGTAATCGAAGAAGTCAACGAAATTCGCGCTCGAGTAATCAATTTGGAAAACGTGGTACAAAATCTACCAGCTTCAACAACAGCACCGGCAACATCAGTACCACCAACAACCCATTTCACATTCATTACAACAAAAATATACAATATTTACAGGGCAGTATAATGAAACATGAAATAACAAAAGATATAAGTTTAAGTACAATAAGGCTATCTGTCTTTATCCTTGTCTTTATCTGGTTCATCATCAGATAGCTCTTCTTCTTTCACTTTTATGGCTGCCCAGGATTTAGGAAATAGGATAGGTAGCTCAGCAGGATCATACACTGGTATTTGAGGAGGTAGAATGATGAGATCTCTTCTATGTAGGCCTGCACCAATTGATTTCTTTCCTTTAGGCTTCTGAGAAAGAACTTCTTCTACTTTCACCACTGGTGCATTCCCATACGTGACTGCTTTATCAAAAAGTTCTTGTAGATCATGTTTTAATGCAACTTTGAGAGCACTTTTACCTTTATCAATGAAGTACTGCAGTATCTCCATCTATTCACTAAAGCCAAATGTTCTTAGATCAGTGTAATCTACCCTCTCATAGACATTATTGTCCCTGCTAACACTGAAGGACCTTTTTGTACCTTTATGCACCTTGATGATCTTACCAGGATTGGATCTTCTGGTCATCACATCAACATACTTTCTCCTAAAAAAATGATCAGATAGCTCTATTGTTCGTTTAGTCTCTATAGGAGCTACAATAGGTACCTCCTCAGCAGATTCCAGTTTATCAAAGGCCTTGTCTGTAGTGACCCGGAAAATTTAGACTAATTTTAAATCAAACTCTCGATACGATATTGTATTTTCAACATGATAAGCAAAGTCTGTTAGGTTGGATCTCAAAAATTATGAACTGTTTCATATATTCAATTGACCTTCAAACATTCCCGACAATTCACGAATAACTATTTGTATATACGCATGAATATTACTTGTAAATATATTTATTTGAAAATATATGTATATTTAGTTATATAATTAAATCTGATATTAAAATGTAATTATATATACATATAGTATACGGAAAGTAAATGATTTCGAGCTTATTTAGTAAATGAC
Source organism: Rutidosis leptorrhynchoides (assembly GCF_046630445.1). NCBI lineage: Eukaryota > Viridiplantae > Streptophyta > Magnoliopsida > Asterales > Asteraceae > Rutidosis > Rutidosis leptorrhynchoides. The sequence goes on from NC_092336.1 coordinate 238,807,128, forward strand.
AATAACACTCAATTGCCATTTGATGAATCTTAAACAAGTTTAATACGAACATATATGATTTTAAAATAAACGGTGATTCGAAAATGAGTTACATAATTTATAAGTTTATTCAATATGTATTTAGGAACTAATTATTAAATCTTAACACTTTTTATATTTTACCTAGGATCGAGCGGGTACATTGATTTAATTTCTATTTAACAAATTTAAATAATTAATGACCGATTTTTACACATTAAAGAATGAAATAATTAAAGAAATTTAATATAGAATTTTGGGATTTTTATGAACACTTTTATACATTAACTGTTTAGCAATGAACACGATAGTACTCCGTGTGGAAATTGTCGGTAGATTAAAAGACAAATGTTAGGCTGCTTTGATATTTATGATTCACTCCACAATTATTATCAACATTTCTCATTATTATTATATTATTATTAATTATTAGGATTATTGTATTTGTAAGTAGATATAGGGAATATGCTTATTACTGTCATCATCCACCGAATCATCTATCTATCTTTATTCATTTTAGCAATTGGCAACTTTTCACTACTATGGCTAATTGAAAGATTGAACTCCTATTACAATTCAATTGATTCCATTAATAGTTTTATTATTATATAATTATTAGTAATTATTAATTATAATAATAATTATTATTAAATTAGTTATAATATCACTATAAAAATATATGTAGGTACATATATGTGCTGCAAAAACCAAACATCAAATTCTAATTGCTACTTCTCCATTTGAATACGACTAAACCACTAGTATAATAACATGGAACTCATAATAAACGAAAAAGTGCATGAAGACATTAAATGTGAAACATGGGTTACATGTTCACATCTTACGTTCAACTTGATTTCTTTAACTTTCATCGAACCCACGTACACTTATTCATAATTGTATTACTTTTACTATTTTTGTTGATCTCCATATTATGCATATCCGTGAATTGAAAACATTGATTGAAAGTGTCACTGTATTTGATTACCACTTTTACCTAATAAGTTAAATATGTATGTGTATAGATTGAAAGCATTATCTATCTTTTTGTCTTCTGTCAATCTCATAAACCAATCAACTCATCCACTAGCCATTTTACAAATATATATATATATATATATATATATATATATATATATATATATATATATATATATATATATATATATTGCATATGCAGAGAAATATATATACTCTCCCTTCCTTCTTCTTGATTCTTTATATTGTGACCTCCCTTCTACAACACCACTATCTTTTGCAACCATCCTTCACAAACCACCATTCGGCTACCACCAAGTCCGCCACCATCCACCATCTTCTTCCTCCACTCCAAACCGTGAACAAACATCATCTAAAAAAACTTATGGAAACTATGAATGCCACGCTATTTGGTTTCTATTTTGAACCTTTGAAACCATTTACTCCTAGTCATTTCTCGATGAACACAACACAACTAAACCCACTTGGGTTGCTACTGCCATCTTCGGTTCAATGAGTACCCAAGTCAAAACCAATCCCCAACATAAATATTCAGAACAAGATAAATTAGAATTTCAATACATTAGGATCACGAGTTACGTGTTCTAACCGTCACCTTAGTTAATTCGTTTTATGATGGGATTAAATCATTTTCAGAAATCATTGAAGAATTAAAGTGGATTAGGCTGTAAACGTATTCATTTCCTGAATTGGGTTAATTTGTTTTCAAATCGAAACCCTATCATGTCCATGTCAAAACAGACAATAGTTTAAATAGTCAACAAATTGGTTCTATCAATGGCGACACTAATTTGTACGAGAACGATGCAACTGCTAGATAAAACAATACGAGCTTCGCGTACTATCCACACGATCCGCTAAATTTTAAATTGTTGTCGTTCATTTTTTATTGTTACTATTACGCTTCTGCCGTCGGGTTTTGTTCTCAATCGTAAAGAATGATAATGATACGTGATATGATGAGCCATGAAAATGATTACGATATCGAAGTGATTTTATAGATGATGATGTTATGATCATGATATAATAAGATGATGATGATGAAATAGATATGATGATGATTAGCGAGTGTGATTTTATGATTGATATACGATGATATTGAGCCGTGATGATAATTATGATAATGGAACGTGAGGAAGATGATATAAATGATGATAAGATGATGAGGATGTATTGATGAAGGATCGAATGATGATGATGTTAGTTATGTTGGAGGAAGATGCTAAATGGGTTTTATTTTAAGAATACTGTAAGTTTGGTTAAATATATTTACGGTAATAATAATAACAAATAAACAGTAAGTAGATCGATGGTTATGGGTGTTTGTATTAAAAGAGGGGTCCTGTGTTCGATTCTCGCCTGCCTCAGTTTTCTTTTTATTTAACAGCAATTTCAGTTACTCAATTCAGGCCCATTGGGCTTAATTCATTAACCTGGGTTTAGTTAGGGACTCTTGAACTAAATAACAATTTGTTGGGCTATTGCAATTACTTGGGCTTCTTCTTCCTAATGGACTATAATATAGGTATAAATTTTATTGTTATTATTATTATTATTATTATTATTATTATTATTATTATTATTATTATTATTATTATTATTATTATCATGATTTTATCATAATTAGTATTATTATTATCATTATTATTATTGTATTATTAATGTATCATTAATATATCAAATAAAGATTTTTATATATAAAAATATATTTAACTTAACTATATTAACAATTATATATATAAAATGAGGATATATAAATAATGAAATTTATAAATTATTGAATAGATAAATTGCATTACTAATAATAATATATATTTAATCGATTACGATTTTATGTATTAATGAATATACAAATGATATAGGTTCGTGAATCCGAGGCCAACCTTACTTTGTTATCGCATGCATATTTTTACTACAAAATATCGTACGGTGAGTTTCATTTGCCTTTTGTTACCCTTTATATTTTTAGGCTGAGAATTCATGCGCTGCTTTTATAACTGTTTTACGAAATAGACACAATTATCTAAAATTACATTCTATGGCTAGATTATTAAATCGAATATGCCCCTTTTTAGTCTGGTAATCTAAGAATTAGGGAACAGACACCCTAATTGACGCGAATCCTAAAGATAGATCTATCGGGCCCAACAAGCCCCATCCAAAGTACTGGATGCTTTAGTACTTCGAAATTTATATCATGTCCAAAGGAGGATCCCGGAATGATGGGGATATTATTATATACATATTGTGAATGTCGGTTACCAGGTGTTCAATCCATATGAATGATATTTTTGTCTCTATGCATGGGACGTATGTTTATGAGAAATGGAAATATGAAATCTTGTGGTCTATTAAAATTATGAAATGAATATTTATGATAAACTAATGAACTCACCAACCTTTGGTTGACACTTGAAAGCATGTTTATTCTCAGGTACGAAAGAAATCTTCCGCTGTGCATTTGCTCATCTTAGAGATATTACTTGGAGTCATTCATGACATATTTCAAAAGATGTTGCATTCGAGTCGTTGCGTTCATCAAGATTATTATTAAGTCAATTATAGTTAGTTATATTATGAAATGATTTGCATGCCGTCAACTTTCAATGTAATGAAAGATTGTCTTTTCAAAAACGAATGCAATGTTTGTAAAATGTATCATATAGAGGTCAAGTACCTCGCGATGTAATCAACTGTTGTGAATCGTTTATAATCGATATGGACTTCGTCCGGATGGATTAGGACGGGGTATGACAGTTGGTATCAGAGCGGTGGTCTTAGTGAACCAGGTCTTGCATTAGTGTGTCTAACTGATAGTCATTAGGATGCATTAGTGAGTCTGGACTTCGACCGTGTCTGCATGTCAAAAGTTTTGCTTATCATTTTTGTCGGAAATCATCTGCTTATCATCCTTAGGAAATTACCTACTCATTATTCTTAGTCTAGACACGTTTTTCTACATTGACTGCATGAATAGTGTATAGACAATATTCATATCTTAACGTATCTGACAATTCATATCTTAGCGTATCTGTTACTCTAGACCTTGCCTGATATCTCTCGTAAATTTCTCCTTAATTTAAGGGATCCTGGTACTATATATATCTATGCAAATTATGCATTGAGAATACCATCCAACTATCAATTGATGTCACTAAACTCTTCACACCAAAAATCTTTCCTGAGATCGCGTAAGATGGCCTCTACGAATCGACTAAGTTCCTCTGACTCCGAAGACAGCGTGACAGGAGCACACCAACCAATCAACTACCTGATTACTGGAGAAAATGGGGGTGGGTTCGCGACATACTCACCCTATGGAGAAGGGAAGAAGGTACTCCATATCATGAATCGAATCTACCACCTAACCTTGGAGTACTTGACCCGCTCACAGGCGAACCCGTTCGCAACACCGTTTATACCCTATTTGCAAGAATTTTTCGTCTTGAAGCTACCATTAACAGAACTAGAGAAGATATCCGACCTCTACCTCACACTGATAATCAACCAGGGTTAGTAGAAGAAGTTAGAGAACTCCGAGCTCGAGTATTAACTTTAGAGAGCACGGTATACAATTTGCAAGCACCAGCAGTATCACTAACACCAGTAACATCACCAGCCTCAGCACCAATGGCACCAGTACCACCAACAACCCAAGTTTCAACAATCCATGCCTCAACATCTCATTCTGTACCTCGAGTATAATCATCGTTCTACGAATCATTCTACATCATTTATCTTCGTTCGACATGGCGATTATGTAACCTCTAATGTTTTAGAGATTATATATTCTTGTTCTAACGGTAAATCAAATGAGTTTAATATCATATTGACTCATTAAATCCATGATTACATCTAAAGAAAATATATATGTATATATATTTTCATAAAGATTGTAATTAAAAATTCTTTCGTACAAACTATTAATGATGAAAATATTTTAACGGGTAGGTAATACCCGAGGAATATTTAGATTTTACATTAATAAGTTACACTGTACATTCTTCGAATCTGATTCAACGGTCATTTACTACCCTCCTTACACCCACCGATATACGCATCCGTTCACCGCAGAATAATCATTTTCATTCAATTTCATATTTGGATTTTGACCTATCAGTATTCAACAAGTGGCATAATGAAGAAAACATATGACAAAATAAAATTTGTTAGAAACAGACTAATTAACTATGAGAAATTGTGTTAAGAATCCACGCTAACTGTTCCTAGCTAACTGATTACATTTTATTTATCACAATTTAATTATCGCAATTTACATTCTCGCAATTTTATTTATCGTCATTTAATTTCTGTTATTTATTTTACGCACTTTAAATATCGGGACACGTATACAAGGTTTTGACATATCATATCGACCCATCTATATATATTATTTGGAATTACCATAGACACTCTATATGCAGTAATGATCGAGTTCTCTATACAGGGTTGAGGTTGATTCTACAATAATATATATATTTTGAGTTGTGATCGAGTCTGAGACATGTACACGGGTCACGATACGTAGTATTTAATTTGAATATTATATATTAAACTATATACGAATTATTAAATTGCTAACTGTGGACTATCAACTGAGGACCAACATTGGACAATTAAAATGAATTAAAATATTAATTATAACATATGAAACTAAACATTTCTTCAAGTTTGCCACTTGATTTCATCTTAAACCCCAATTGTATCTTGACGATTCCAATATGCATTCAACCTTTCATGATTCTTGAAAACACCTCAATAGATAGGATGAATCAACCGCACATCATCTAACGAAGGAAAGATTTATGCATATAGTTATGCACCTAAGAAACTCTCGGCAACTGAGTAAACGTTTAACAAGTAGTTGTGCTAATTCCTTAGTGTTATTATTACCCAAAATAACTTGGTAATCCCTTTCAAAGTAGCAAATTTTGTCACAGCTCCAGCAAGTCAACTTCGACTTTTCGTTCGAAACAACTTTATTATAATCTTGATATATATGCGTACTCTTTTAGTGTTACCGAGGAACCTTTTATATTTCATCTTATTACCAGCAGACGTACCAGTAACCTCGTTGCTCTTTGGGCTTAAATCCCTCCGATAAATCACTACATTTATCTATTGAAGTCTTATCATATTCTCATCCGCATCTGGTAACGAGAATTGCCATACTAATTACCGGGAATCAGCAAATCTGTATTGTGAGCCTCGCAACGCTTTCACATCAACGGTTATATGTAAACATATAACATTTATCTCTTAGAATTATGATCTTTCATCTGAAATCATGAAAAGCACTCAGTCTACAAATTAAATACTCTGAATGTTGAAAAAGCTGAATGAAGCAGCAGAAACCGTAGACAATCGTAAACGACCTTAATCGTCGGAAGTTGATGATAAAGAATTGTAGGTTGGCAAAGCTCAGAAAAAGTTTGAAACTGAAAAACTGATTGAGCAAACTATGAAGGAAGCCGTGGACAAATCACAAAGAATAAGATTGACTTCAAAGAATCTGAATGATTCAGTACCTGCTGAAGTCATTAATGAATACCTTGCTTTTGACTCCAAACTTTTGCGGACAAATTTTCTGCACCATCCTTCGATATTAGAAATTCCAAGATATTATCGTATCTTTCATTATAAATGTCCTTCATATTTCTGAAGATATTTTCATACCTATTCTTATCTGAAATCATTAATCTCTTTGTGCTATCAGTGTTACATCATATAGAAACTGTTAGTTTCTATATTCTGTAAATTTTCGAGCTTAAAATATGAATGTTATTGAAGTAATGTTGGGAACTGATGCAAGAGTTAGTATAATATAATGACACTTGATCAACGTGATTATATTACAGTAAGTCATGCTGAGTTTCTAAATGGAACGTGATGATTCACAGATCATAACGTCATCATGTGCCATGTTACACGACTCTTACGTTCTGTCTAATCTATAAACATATCAAGAACATATTTTTTCTTGATAGTCCTATCTTTCCTTGAATTCTGATAATTTGTCAAGTCAAATTATGCTATTACCGTTTCTTTCTTAGAACATTAACAATCTTCATTCTGAAACCTATATCTACGAATTCTGGACCATTACAAGAGATGCCCAATCGCAAGAAGAAGAAACGAAGGGACAAAGCTCCGAAATAGAAATTGGAGTATAAATCGCAGCAAATAGGGGGAAGTATTAACTAGGGATGACAATGATTATAGAAAACAGAAGTAAGGACTTCGAAGTATAAGGGAAGATATAAAGCTCGATAACAACGCATAAATTACAAACCGCGTATATCAATGTTTATAGCAACATAAAGACATGGGAGGATTAAAAGCACTATAACCCCAAGGGTAAAGTAGAAGTAAGCAGATTCCTCTGGTGAAAGTTGGAAAAGGAGAATGATGGTTGTGATAGTAAGGATAAGGACAAGGATCAGAACTGGATTTAGCAATTTCATAAACTTTTGAATTTGGGAATTTGGGTATAGGAATGGTAAAAGTAACAGGATGGAAGAAGTTAAATTATAGTGAAATATCTGACAGAAAAATCAAGGCAGATCTCCGTATTTAATTAAAGAATCTTAATTTACTTATTCGCCGAAGAATCAAATCTTTTAGATCTCGAAGATTTTCTTTAAATCCCTTGAATTCCGGAATTCAACAAAGATAACGTCAAAAGCTAAGATGCACCTTACTTTATAAATTCAACCATGACTATGTCAAAAGTAAAAACGAATATCTATTACCTTATCTCAATCTTTTCTGATAGTTTCACTCATACGCTTCGAGTAATCGAATTGTTTTATGCAAATTATTCAATGGTGATAAAACTCTACTTATCAACTCATATTCGTCATGAAAACATTTTTATTGTTAGCCATGACCACCTCACTCAAATTTCGGGACAAATTTTTTTAACGTGTAGGTACTGTAGTGACCGGGAAAATTTTGACTAATTTTAAATCAAACTCTCGATACGATATTGTATTTTCAACACGATAAGCAAAGTCTGTTAGGTTGGATCTCAAAAATTATGAACTGTTTCATATATTCAATTGACCTTCAACCATTCCTGACGATTCACGAACAACTATTTGTAAATAGATACATATATATATATATATATATATATATATATATATATACACATGAATATTACTTGTAAATATATTTATTTGAAAATATATGTATATTTAGTTATATAATAAAATCTGATATTAAAATGTAATTATATATACATATAGCATACGGAAAGTAAATGATTTCGAGCTTATTTAGTAAATGACAATAACACTCAATTGCCATTTGATGAATCTTAAACAAGTTTAATACGAACATATATGATTTTAAAATAAAAGGTGATTCAAAAATGAGTTACATAATTTATAAGTTTATTCAATATGTATTTAGGAACTAATTATTAAATTTTAACACTTTTTATATTTTACCTAGGATCGAGCGGGTACATTGATTTAATTTCTATTTAACAAATTTAAATAATTAATGACCGATTTTTACACATTAAAAATGAAATAATTAAAGAAATTTAATATAGAATTTTGGGATTTTTATGAACACTTTTATACATTAACTGTTTAGCAATGAACACGATAGTACTCTGTGTGGAAATTGTCGGTAGATTAAAAGACAAATGTTAGGCTGCTTTGATATTTATGATTCACTCCACAATTATTATCAACATTTCTCATTATTATTATATTATTATTAATTATTAGGATTATTGTATTTGTAAGTAGATATAGGGAATATGCTTATTACTGTCATCATCCACCGAATCATCTATCTATCTTTATTCATTTTAGCAATTGGCAACTTTTCACTACTATGGCTAATTGAAAGATTGAACTCCTATTACAATTCAATTGATTCCATTAATAGTTTTATTATTATATAATTATTAGTAATTATTAATTATAATAATTATTATTATTAAATTAGTTATAATATCACTATAAAAATATATGTAGGTACATATATGTGCTGCAAAAACCAAACATCAAATTCTAATTGCTACTTCTCCATTTGAATACCACTAAACCACTAGTATAATAACATGGAACTCATAATAAACGAAAAAGTGCATGAAGACATTAAATGTGAAACATGGGTTACATGTTCACATCTTACGTTCAACTTGATTTCTTTAACTTTCATCGGACCCACGTACACTTATTCATAATCGTATCACTTTTACTATTTTTGTTGATCTCCATATTATGCATATCCGTGAATTGAAAACATTGATTGAAAGTGTCACTGTATTTGATTACCACTTTTACCTAATAAGTTAAATATGTATGTGTATAGATTGAAAGCATTATCTATCTTTTTGTCTTCTGTCAATCTCATAAACCAATCAACTCATCCACTAGCCATTTTACAAATATATATATATATATATATATATATATATATATATATATATATATATATATATATATATATATATATATATATATATATATATATATATATATATATTGCATATGCAGAGAAATATATATACTCTCCCTTCCTCCTTCTTGATTCTTTATATTGTGACCTCCCTTCTACAACACCACTCTCTTTTGCAACCATCCTTCACAAACCACCATTCGGCTACCACCTAGTCTGCCACCATCCACCATCTTCTTCCTCCACTCCAAACCGTGAACAAACATCATCTAAATAAACTTATGGAAACTATGAATGCCACGCTATTTGGTTTCTATTTTGAACCTTTGTAACCATTTACCCTAGTCATTTCTTGATGAACACAACACAACTAAACCCACTTGGGTTGCTACTGCCATCTTCGGTTCTATGAGTACCCAAGTCAAAACCAATCCCCAACATAAATATTCAGAACAAGATAAATTAGAATTTCAATACATTAGGATCACGAGTTACGTGTTCTAACCGTCACCTTAGTTAATTCATTTTATGATGGGATTAAATCATTTTCAGAAATCATTGAAGAATTAAAGTGGATTAGGCTGTAAACGTATTCATTTCCTGAATTGGGTTAATTTGTTTTCAAATCGAAACCCTATCATGTCCATGTCAAAACAGACAATAGTTTAAGTAGTCAACAAATTGGTTCTATCAACGGCGACACTAATTTGTACGAGAATGATGCAACTGCTAGATAAAACAATACGAGGTTCGCGTACTATCCACACGATCCGCTAAATTTTAAATTGTTGTCGTTCATTTTTTTGTTACTATTACGCTTCTGCCGTCGGGTTTTGTTCTCAAACGTAAAGAATGATAATGATACGTGATATGATGAGCCATGAAAATGATTATGATATCGAAGTGATTTTATAGATGATGATGTTATGATCATGATATAATAAGATGATGATGATGAAATAGATATGATGATGATTAGCGAGTGTGATTTTATGATTGATATACGATGATATTAAGCTGTGATGATAATTATGATAATGGAACATGAGGAAGATGATATAAATGATGATAAGATGATGAGGATGTATTGATAAAGGATCGAATGATGATGATGTTAGTTATGTTGGAGGAAGATGTTAAATGGGTTTTATTTTAAGAAGACAGTAAGTTTGGTTAAATATATTTACGGTAATAATAATAACAGATAAACAGTAAGCAGATCGATGGTTATGGGTGTTTGTATTAAACGAGGGGTCCTGTGTTCGATTCTCGCCTGCCTCAGTTTTCTTTTTATTTAACAGCAATTTCAGTTACTCAATTCAGGCCCATTGGGCTTGATTCATTAACCTGGGTTAGTTAGGGGCTCTTGAACTAAATAACAATTTGTTGGGCTATTGCAATTACTTGGGCTTCTTCTTCCTAATGGACTATAATATAGGTATAAATTTTATTGTTATTATTAGTATTATTATTATTATTATTATTATTATTATTATTATTATTATTATTATTATTATTATTATTATTATTATTATTATTATTATTAGAATTGTCATGATTTTATCATAATTAGTATTATTATTATCATTATTATTACTGTATTATTAATGTATCATTAATATATCAAATAAAGATTTTTCTATATAAAAATATATTTAACTTAACTATATTAACAATTATATATATAAAATGAGGATATATAAATAATGAAATTTATAAATTATTGAAATTTATAAATTGCATTACTAATAATAATATATATTTAATCGATTACGGTTATATTTATTAATGAATATACAAATGATATAGGTTCGTGAATCCGAGGCCAACCTTACTTTGTTGTCGTATGCATATTTTTACTACAAAATATCGTACGGTGAGTTTCATTTGCCTTTTTTTACCCTTTATATTTTTGGACTGAGAATACATGCGCTGCTTTTATAACTGTTTTGCGAAATAGACACAAGTATCTAAAATTACATTCTATGGCTGGATTATTAAATCGAATATGCCCCTTTTTAGTCTGGTAATCTAAGAATTAGGGAACAGACACCCTAATTGATGCGAATCCTAAAGATAGATCTATCGGGCCCAACAAGCCCCATCCAAAGTACCGGATGCTTTAGTATTTCGAAATTTATATCATGTCCGAAGGAGGATCCCGGAATGATGGGGATATTCTTATATACATATTGTGAATGTCAGTTACCAGGTGTTCAATCCATATGAATGATATTTTTGTCTCTATACATGGGACGTATGTTTATGAGAAATGGAAATATGAAATCTTGTGGTCTATTAAAATTATGAAATGAATATTTATGATAAACTAATGAACTCACCAACCTTTGGTTGACACTTGAAAGCATGTTTATTCTCAGGTACGAAAGAAATCTTCCGCTGTGCATTTGCTCATCTTAGAGATATTACTTGGAGTCATTCATGACATATTTCAAAAGATGTTGCATTCGAGTCGTTGCGTTCATCAAGATTATTATTAAGTCAATTATAGTTAGTTATATTATGAAATGATTTGCATGCCGTCAACTTTCAATGTAATGAAAGATTGTCTTTTCAAAAACGAATGCAATGTTTGTAAAATGTATCATATAGAGGTCAAGTACCTCGCGATGTAATCAACTGTTGTGAATCGTTTATAATCGATATGGACTTCGTCCGGATGGATTAGGACGGGGTATGACATTGTCCTAAGCTTTGAATATGGCTTTTGCTAACTTTAGAGATGCAGCCTCTTGTTCTATGTAAGCAGCCAGTTTAGCTTCTTCTTCTTCCTTGAGCCTCAGCCTTTCAGCATATTCAGCATCATCCTTTCTTTGTTGTTCAAGCTGAACACTTGTGAGATATTCATTAACAGTGATGTTCAGGGATTTTGCTATTGTAATCAATTGCCTGCCTTCATCAGTTGTTAAGGCATTGCAAAATTGCTCTAATTCCATGTCCAGCTGCAGAGCCTCATAAAAGAGGGCTTTCTCTTCATTATTATGTAGCCTTTGACCACTGTTGCATAAGTACATACCAATATGAATGCTGAACTCCATAGCATTTATGTAGAATTGCTGATCTAGTAGATGATACAGCAATCTGATCTGGCATATTCTTTCTGGTATAGCCGCTGCTCTTTGTTCTAGCAGCTTAGGAACAGTGATCTCAACCCTGTAAGCCTCTCTTTCATCTGGATTCATCTTTCTGATGTCAGGCTTTCCTTGTGCAGCTGACTCATCTTTCCAAGTAGTATGTTTATCATTAGGCTTGGGGGAAGACGGAGGATATACAAAAGGTGATTCTGCTGTGCCAGACGAACCCACTGGTTCAAAGTCATGTTCACTCAGTGTCCTATCAAAATAAGCAAGAGTCTGTGCAGGTATTAGTGATAGTATAAAAGTTGAGCTGCCCCTACCCCAGACTGTAAAATTAGTTGCATCAGCAGAATCATTATCAGATTTGGCTCTCAGCTCATCCTCCTTTATTGGGTCTTCAGCTCTTGTCTCACTCAGCAGCACACTTCAGGATGGGTCTTCAATCACAGCACTCCTTGCTGTGTCTTCAGTACCAGCTGACTGATTAGTATCAGCTGGTACAACTGCCACAGTATCTTTACCAGCTGCCTCGAATAGGGGCTCTTTCCTTAGGGGCTGGTTGTCCCTAGGGGCAGATTTCACCCTTTGTTTATCAATTTGCTTGGGTTCAACTGGTGGTTCTTGTGTTGATACTAGTTCTTGTGGAGGCATAAAGGGAGTGATTGCTAGATACTCCCCCTCAGCAGTAGACAGATCTGTCTCTACTGGTTTGAACTCTGCTAGCTGTTGTGGAGCAGCTGGCTGAGCAGAAGATGCAGATCGAGAAGATTGGCTGGTTTCCAACATAGCATCCAGCCATTTCATAAACACATCATTTCTTTTTCCTCCTGACCTGTTACAATCCAAATATCTTTGCATCTCTTCAGTTGTCATCTTTTTTATTCTATATGCTCGCTCAGCATACAGCTTTGCCTTCTTTCTATCATACTTCACCATGAACTTAGCAATTCTTTTTAAAGAATCCCTTTTGTATTTGTTTATGCTGAGCAGTTCGACATGAATATTAAGCTTTTTAGGAGTGAGGCTTCTTCTATGCTCAATTCTATGTCTTTTTCGAGCAGCATAGGCCTCAAATTTAGCATTGAAGGCATGATTGAAATCCTGCTGTCTCTTCTGATGTCTCTCTATTTTTCTTTTCATCTTTCTTTCAATGGTTTGAGAGATAACAAAAGATTCAGATACAGCCAGTTCAGAAACATCACTGGGCTTACTGCCAGAACCAATAGCATCCACAGATGTGGCAGGCATACTGGGTTGAGATTTACCAGTAGCCTTAACACTTGCTTCAGTATGAGCATTGCTGGGCTTAGGGCCAGTACCTTTATCAGCACCATCACCACCATCATCACCATCTCTCATTTGCTGTTTGGGAGCTTTCTCATGTTCATGCTTTCCTTTAGATTTTTTTCTCTTTTTATGTTTTTTAGATTTCTTCTCCCCCCTTTTTGTCATCAGCATGGGCAGAAGTAGAGTCCGGGAAAACACGCGCATCAAGATCACTATCTGACTCAGGAACAGAAAAGGAAAAGTTCTTCCAGTCAGCATCAGCATGAGATAGATGTGAACCAGGGTCCATACCATATTGCCTAAGATATAGGTTTGAAGACCTGACTTCATTCCTAGCAACACCCATGGCCATTTGATTTACACTGGCTCTAACATCAGCTTGAAGAGCAGTCATGCGTTGCATTGTCTCCATCAAAGGAACATAGGCAAAAGCAGGAATCATTGTAGCCATCTGCTGTTCCTGCAATTCTAATCTCTCTTCCAATACCCAATTCTCTTCATTCAGAAATTGATTCCTTCGATTAGCAGCATCTAGTTCTGCTTAAAGATGGGTAATGTGATTAGTATACTCGTTGTGAGAGATGATTCGCTGCTTAAGTTGATCTTCTTCTTTACAGTGGCGGCGAATTGTGTCAACTACTAGATCTGCAATGGCAGTAACTTGCTTGAGCTGGGTTTCAATAATAGACATTATAATGCAACCAGCCCTTCAAATAGCTTCAGCCATGCAGTCGACTAGAGTTTCCCTGATTGTTTTGGTGATATCATGTGTGATTCTGGCAACCATTCAGTAAACAACCAGAGTAGATACTTCTGCCACCTCAGAAGGAACAGTGCTACTGGTTGAGGGGCGATCACTAGCAGCCACAATAAGAGTACCTCCATGGGGTGATGGAGGTGGAAGGTCAAAATCTGACTCATCACCATGATCACCATCATTTTTACCTTCACCCGAAGGTTTAGAACCACTTGTATCCTTTGCAGCATCATCATCAGTTGCATCATCATCTAGATCCACTGGTTTGTCTTTGAAGCCAGTCACATTATCGTGAATAATTGGCTCTTCCTTACCAGTACCTTTATCAGTATCACCATCAGATGAAAAAGACGATGAGGAAGAAGCTGATGAATCAGAAGGTACTGTCGAATCAGGAATTTTCTGCATCACACATTTACCAGTAGTAAGATCAATGATGAACTTGAGAGGCCTCCACGTACCATGCCATGGAGAAGCAGCTAGAGCCATACCAAAATAGGGGTAGTATGGTTGTTCATTAGGTTTCTCCAGTGTAGCCAGCCTCTCAAAAACTTTTTCACGTGCTGGTTGATCAAGCTGAGAGAGTAGTTCAGTCAGCTCCTCAGCGGGTAATTTGCTGGCTAAAATTAATGCACTTTGTAGATGAATAGTCTCTGATCCACCATTAAAGCAATTTTGGGGGTGATAGAAGCTCCCCTGTAAATGAAGTTGGGCACCACTTCATCTAGATCTGGTACCTTGCAGACATACTTAGGCTTTACACCAGAAACAGAAGCTTGAGTAGATTCTGTTGTAGTAGCAGCAGGGGTACCCGCATCCAATTTAACAACCTATTCACTAGAATCTGAACCAGGGATGACTATAACATTTGTTGCATTTGAAGTAATGGATTGGAACTCGATGTTAAACGACTCAGCAAGATCAGCAGCAGTATCAGTAGTTAACACAGTGTCACCCTTGGTTTCAGTGACAAGATCATCAACAAGAACCTCCTTAACAATTTTATCAATAACCTCATCAAGAATAGGAGGAGGTTCAACAATCATCTCGTCAGCCACTTCTGGAATAGTAGTGGTGGAAGTAATACTGAGAATTGGAGGAGGAATAACAGTAGCAGAATCATCAAAAACCATCTCCCCAGAACCAGTAGGAACAGTTGAACCAGCATCAACTTGATCCCTAGTATCACCAGCAGCAGTAGAAGCAGCAGTACTAGTATCAGCACCACCAGTAGGAAAATCAGCAGCACCAATACCAGTAGCAGAAGCAGAGATCTTATTAGTACCAGTTTCAGAACCAGTAAATATAGACTGGTGGTTTAGTCAGCCCTTCGATTGAGACAGATTGTGGTGTCTGTAAGTACATCTGTGACTCTCCTGACTCATTGGCAACACATGTTAACTCAGATAGTGTAAGAGTTTCAGTAGATTTTGATTTATTAGTGTGAATCTTATCATGATCCAAGTTATAAGTGGGCTGAGCAGTAGCATGAGCTAGTTCAACACGATGAGGACCCTCCTCAAGTCTGCTTTGGGGGTCAAGTATGTTCTCTGCTGGTTGTACTGTCAGCAGGGGATATTTCTTGAAGAATAATTTTGAAAAATGAGGAAGTGCCTGGTTAGAAGAGTATGGGTTGCTACTCTTAACACTAGTTTTAAAACCAGTTAGCTTAACAACATTTAAGTCAGCAGTAAAAAGATTTCCGATTATGTTAGTTATTTCTGCTGTTTGGTTTAGAGACGCACCAGGTTCCATAGCAGCATCCTGTTCAGGAGCAGCAGTTGAGACTGGTGTAACCTCCCATGTAGTATGCTTGGATCCAGCTTTCGCACGTTTGGATTTGCCTGTTACCAAGAAATAGATAAGCAACGGATTCCAATACTAGAAGTGGGTAGTCAGTATATAAGACTAGGGCTGTTCTTTATTATCAAAGAGCACTAGATTATAATACACCTACTGCTTTACCAGTATCTGAGACGGTGGCTGTACTAGTTGAGGTAGCTGGTTTCTTTCGTCGAATAGTTGGCTTGCGATGAGGTCCCTCCCCCTCAGCTGGTGCACTACCAGAGGCAGTCGTTTGGGTAACTCCACCTCGAGCAGCTAGATACTCAAGCATTGCTAGTGTCAAGTCAGCATATGGAGCAGCAGGTTTGGCTTTTGGAATCCCTCCTTGCTTTAGAGTCAGGTCGAATGAAAGATCAGCAATCTGCCTATAGGCATCACCCAGCTCGTTTTCAAAAATAAGGCTCAAAAACCTTGGAAAGGGGATCAAATGTGTTCGTTTTGGTGCAAGCACCATTTCTCTTAACCGTAAGTAGATTTCCGCAACATAGTCGATGTTCCTATTGAACAGCAGCTCATGACCCATCTTTAGCTCAAAATCTGAGCATTGATCAAAGTTTTTAGACTTCTGGCTGATGCACTGGGTCAGCAGACCAAAGAAATAGTACCATAGCAGTGGCATGTGCTTCCTTAAAGGACTGTGGGCTACAGCACCAGTATATTCGATTATCTCTAACACCTCCCTTCTTACTTCATCACTAGAAGGTGAATTGACAAATGGTCCACATGGAAATTGAAGAGCTCGTCTAATGGCATCGACGGTGATGGAGCAGGTTAGGGTTTCAGTGACCATGCCATGAACACATGGTATACCCTTTGGAGTGTTGGTAATGGTGTCTGGGTACCAAAATCTGCCTAAGCAGGACGGATAGAGTCTGGAAGGAACTCCGGTGATAGATCTCACTAATGGAGATTTTCTGATGTAATCAATCAACCTCTCGTAGCCCATGTTGGCTTTAGACTTGGGGATGGAGAGAGCATGTGCAGCATTGCCTCTCAAAAGGCGAATAAGATTGTGTGATGGTGCATTTGCAGCCTGTACAAGGCTTGGGTGCAAGGTAAACAATGGTGCATGTTCATGTTGCTCCTCCGGTGCTGGTGGTTGTTGTTGTTGTTGTTATTCAGGCTGTTCCGGTTGTTGTTGTTGTTGATGTTGTTCCTCAGGTTGGTTATCGATAGGTTGTGGTTGTTGTTGTTGATCTGCCATTGGTGAAAGTGTAAGATAAATGTTTGAATGATTTGAAGATTTGGGGATTTTTGAGAGAGAAAGGTAAATTTGAAGAGTTAATAACCGAAGCTTATTATGGAAATTGAATCAGCTTATTTAACCTTTAGGATTGGTGGAAAAAGTGCAGGAGAGAGAAAATGGCAACTGTCATCTTCAAGCGCGTCGGCAGACGTGACAGACAGGCATGTTTTCGAGGGGACACAGACTGTTGACATGATGTTTAATCGACTTGAGCACTCATACCTCCCATTACGAATTAAATGCAGTAGGTTTTAATTCAAAATTTGAAGTTAAAGACCACAAAATAAAGTTTGTATCAAATACAAAAATTCTTTGTTACATTTAATATGTCGTGTATTTAATTAAAATCATTGGGATTAAATGAGTTTCAGTTTTAAGGTATCATTTTAATATTGTGAGCTATTTATTACTTTATTATGTACATTGTATAACCATGATATAAAAGACCTTGTTGTGATGAGTGTTTGACATGTAGGCAGTAAGTAAAGATTTGTAACTTACTGGTTTGCCCTACATGTTGTAGAGCCAGCACACCAACAAAATTGTCTTTTATTTTAGAGTTCAAGCATACCCACCTCAGAGATGAGATAGTTAAAACGTTTCTCATATAAGGGCTTTGTGAAGAGATCTGCTAACTGCTGGTCTGTTGAAATGAAGTGAAACTCCACATCGCCTTTTTGAACATGATCCCTTATGAAGTGATATCGAACGTCAATATGCTTTGTCCTTGAATGCATCACAGGATTGTTGGTAATTGCAATTGCACTGGTGTTGTCATAGTAGATTGGAGTTTTAGTAACATGAACACCATAGTCTTTCAGCTGGCTTTGCATCCACAGTACTTGAGCAGCACAGCTCCCAGCAGAGACATATTCTGCCTCAGCAGTAGATGTGGACACAGTATTTTGGTTTTTGCTCGTCCAGCTGACTAGCCTACCACCTAATAACTGGAAAACACTAGTGGTACCTTTCCTGTCTATTTTACATCCTGCAAAATTAGCATCTGAATACCCAATCAGTTCAAAATACTGGTCTTTAGGATACCAAAGACCACGCTTGGCAGTACCTTTCATATACCTAAATATCCTCTTTACTACCAGTAAATGTGACTCTTTAGGATCAGCTTGATATCCGGCACAGAGACATGTGGCAAACATAATATCTGGTCTGCTGGCTGTGAGATAAAGTAGGGACCCAATCATACCTCTATATTCAGTGATATTGACTTGTTCACCATTGGGATCAGCATCTATTTTGATGGATGCTGCAATTGGAGTCCCTATATCTTTTAAACAGGTCAGACCAAATTTCTTTAACATATCTTTGATATATTTATCATGACTTATAAAAATTCCATCATCAAGTTGTTTATTTTGCAATTCTAAAAAGTATTGCAAATCTCTTTGTAAGCTCATTTCATATGTCTTTGACATAAGTTTTGAAAATTCTTGACAATATGTTTCACTTTTAGAACCATAAATAATATCATCCACATATATCTGTACCAACAAGAATCACCATCTATATCTTTTGAGAATAGAGTGGTATCAATTGTTCCAACTTTAAAACCTAAACAAGTGAGATACACATGAAGTGTCTCATACCATGCTCTTGGAGCCTGTTTGAGGCCATAAAGAGCTTTGTCTAACTTGTAGACATGGTCTGGATATTTACTGCTTATAAAACCAGGTGGCTGCTTGACAAAGACTTCTTCTTGCAGCTTCCCATTTAGAAAAGCAGACTTAACATCCATCTGGAATACTCTAAAGTTCATCTTAGCAACATATGCCAAGAATAATCTGATAGCTTCCATCCTTGCCACAGGAGCATATGTCTCTCCATAATCCAATCCTTATTCTTTTCTGAAACCCTGAGCTACCAATCTAGCTTTGTTTCTGACCATAATCCCATCTTCATCCATCTTATTCTTGAAAACCCACTTGGTACCAATGATTTTCTTTGTTTTATCCTCATGTTCAGGTATCAATCTCCATACTTTATTCCTATCAAACTGAGTAAGTTCATCTTGCATTGCTCCTACCCAGCTAGGATCTTTAAGTGCTTCTTCAGGAGATGTAGGTTCAATGGTTGACACAAAGTTTACATGCATACAAAAGTTGATGGTTGCATGTCTTCTTGTTTTAACACCACTAGCCAAATTTTCAATAACTTGATCAATAGGATGTTCCTTTGTCCATCTAGTATTATAAACAGGTGAGCTTGTTGTGGAACACACAACATCCTGATCATTAGTTGGTTCAGCGTTATGAGCAGCAATTGGAGACAGCTGTTCATAGTCGGTGGAAACAGGACCAACTTGTGATCTTTCAGAATCATTAGACCTCTGCTCAAGTTGTAGTACTTCAGTAGAGCCAGAAGGTCCACTTAGTTTAGACATAGATGGAACATAATGTTTCATTTCATCATCAGAGAACCCAGCAACATAGATTGGAGAGGGAGTTGCTGCTGGTTCTTCTTCATCATCAAGAGCTTGCTGAGTAGGCTCTTCAAATAATAACTCTTCATCTTCTTGACTAGAAGGTGAAGTGGGGGCAGTTTCATCTAATGTAACATTAATGGATTCTTCAAAATAGCCCCTTCTCTTGTTGAAGACCCTATATGCCTTTGACACGTTGGAATATCTAAGAAATATACCTTCATCAGCTTTAGAATCAAACTTACCAAGCTGGCCCCTATTATTCAGAATGAAACATGGAGTGCCAAATACATGAAGAAATGAAATTGAGGGTCTTCTTCCTTTGAGAACTTCATAAGCAGTTTTCCGATGTCTTTTCACTATTAAAGATCTATTCTGGGTAAAACAGGCAGTGTTCACAGCTTCTGCCCAGTATGGATTTTTCACCCCAGACTCAGCCAACATAGATCTTGCTGCTTCAATGAGAGTTCTATTTCTTATTTCTGCAACACCATTCTGTTGAGGTGTTCTCAGAGCAGAAAAGTTCTGTGAAATACTTTTGTCAGCACAAAATTCTTCCAATGTAGCATTTCTGAATTCTGTACCATGATCACTTCTTAACTGCTTCACCAGTTGCCCATTTAAAAGTTCCATTCTTTTAATAAAATTGATAATTCCATCAATTGCTTCACTCTTTTGCTTCAAAAAGAATACCCAAGTGTATATGGAGTATTCATCAACAATGACCAGTGTATACTTCTTCCCACTACAGCTAGCTATATTAACAGGACCAATAAGATGCATATGAAGTAGGTGAAATGGCTTTTCAACAGATGAAATCTGCTTTGACTTTAATGAAGCATGGTGATGCTTTCCTTTTTCACAACCAGGACACAATATGTCCTTCACATAAGACATAGTGGGTAGCCCAGGCACTAAACTTTTACTTGATAATTTGTGAATATCTTTGAAGTTGAGATATGAGAGTCTCTTGTGCCATAATCACTTGAGGTTGTCTGCTGCCTTTAAATAAAAACAAGTATTAGTTGTTGTGACTACTGTGTTCATGTCAATTTGATACATGTTCTCATGTCTTTTTGCTGTCAGCAGTGGCTTTCCAGTCTTATCAAAAATAGTGCCAATCTTTCTTCTGAATTGGACTATCTTACTCTTGCTTGTCAGTTGGCTTATGCTGAGTAAATTATGTTTAAGCCCAATGACATATGCCACATTTGTAAATGTAACATTCTCATTTGTTAAAGTACCAAAACCCTTTGTATAACCCAATGAATTATCTCCATATGAAACAACTGGACCATCCTTTTCTTGATAGTCCATTAGCAGGGACTTACGTCCGGTCATATGTCTCGAACAACCACTATCGAGATACCAGATTTGCTTGTTTTGAATGCCCTGCACAGTAGCTAAGAGATTAGTTCTTTTTGGGAACCCATCCAAGGATGGGTTCTAGAAGAGTCATCTTTGATGCTTTCTTCCTTGCTGCTTGGTTGCTTTGAGGGGTAGCAACATTGGGGTTCATAACTTGGGTACACTGATGGGACAAGTGAGCTTTGCTGCCACATTTGTAGAATTTTCTCACTTTTGGTCTCGGTAGCTGGTTGGCAGTAGATGTACTATGAAGACCCTCAATTTTTCATTTTTGTTTTACCTGTTCAATTAATAGGACTTCTTATACTCATGAACTTTGTTTAACAACTTTGATTAAATATTACCTTTTGATCGATATTTTTTGTTAAAATAAAGTTTATGCATTTGTGTTTTTATATTTATAAGTCTATATGTATTATTAGAAGTGATATTGTATAAACTATAAAAAAAATACAAACTAATTGGAACTAATAAAATTAATAAAAGTTAGGGACAATTAAATAAATAAAATGTAATTAAAATAAATATAACCTTAATAATAATAATAATAATAATAATAATAATAATAATAATAATAATAATAATAATAATAATAATAATAATAATAATAATAAATTATAAAATATCTAATAAATAAAAGAAATGTCGTATAAAAAAAGAAAATAAATACATTAGATCACAAGGATTTCGGCTGTATAGGGATTTTGAGATAAAAACTTGATCACTAAGTCTACAAGTCCTAATTAAACTCAAACTACCATTCTTGATCACCAAGCTAACCTAGTTTAATTAGGAAATCTAATAATCCTATATAATCCCTCAAGTTTTTCCAAGTTTATTCACCACAAAAAAAAAACTGCATACTAGTCGACTGATATCCCTGCTTCCCTCCAAATCCTGTCAACTAATAAACCCTTTTCCAGCCTGCTATTCTGTCGCTAATCATCATCATCAAAATCATCTGCTGCAGTCGATTAAAACCATCACAAACACCTGCTGTAAATCGCCATTGCTTCTGCTTCTGTTCAGCCCTTAAAACAACCATCAAACCTGCTATTTTCTTGCTGCTAATCGACATCAAACCAGTCCAAGAAACCCTCTTATTGATTGAGTATTGATGCTGCTATAGTCTGTTTCGATTTGTGATCAAAGAAGACCCAAAAAGACCTCCTTTTGGGTCGTAAATTACTGTCACTGTAGCTGTTGTTTTCTGTCTCCTGGTTCGCACCATATTCATCACCAATTCTTGATCTTTAACCCCTAAGGTATACCTAATAAACCCTAGTTTAATCTTGTTTTAATCTATTACTTTTAAGACGATATCAAGCATTATGTTTAAGTATTATTAATGAATTATGAATGTGAATGAATAAATATAATGAACATGATTAGTTTGTGAATTAATGAAAAAAAAAGATAAAAGTATGATTATGAATATCATGTATGAATAATTATAAGTATTATTGAATATGAAGTATGATCTTGATTAGTTATTATGTTAGTATGAATTAGGTATAATCATGTTGAATAGGGTTAAAAGATGCATGATTAATTAGATCAATAAGTTATTATGTTAATAAGATTAAGTGTCATGATTAATGGACTTGAATAAGGTTATGATTTCATGTGATGAAGAGTAGTGTTATTAGATTACGATTAATATGATTAGAGTTTAGATATGATTAATGAAATAAATAAAGATTGTGATTAAAATATTTAGGTTATGATTATGGATTAGTAACGTAGTTATGATCATGGTGTACGTGCATGCATGCATGCATACGTGCGTATGTGCATGTATACACTGTATGTATATGTGTGTGTATATGTAAATATATACATACGTGTATATGTATGTGTATATATGTATGTATATGTACATATGTATGTAGGTATGGATGTGCATTATGTAAGTATTATAATAAGTTAGTAAACATAATAGTAAAAAGTAATAAGTATATATATGTACCATCTTACACTTATATATATATGTAACACCTGCACCTAAGATATATATATATATATATATATATATATATATATATATATATATATATATATATATATATATATATATATATATATCATATAGTGATGAACACATACATGTATATTAATAATAAAGAATGTGTATATATATATATATATATGTATGATCACATAGGTATAATTATATACATAATATATAATGATAAGTTTACATAATAGTTGAATAACTAAAGACTAATAATACCATTATTAGTATAACTTATACACTTATCTATATAGTAACACCTAAAAACACTAAATATATTATCACTTATATACGTATATAACTAATAAGTATCTTAATAAATTGGTTATGTGTATACGCTTATAACGTGAAGGTTATAATTAAAGATAGCGTACAAAGACTACAAACATCACCGCTACTTGTGGCCTAGGGTGATCCTTGGTACCATTATGGGACGCTTGTGGATCTCGAATGCCAAGACTTAGATTCTGGTCAAGAGATCCTGGGCCGCTCGGTAACAATAGATCATTCGAGTGACTTGCATGGTAGCAACGAAGTTTGGGCGAGATTGTACAACATCTTTGTTAAAGATTATAGCTCGAACTTCTTAAATTAGAAGCTTACTATAAGTGGAAGTTTTCCATAAATAGTAGGTTTCCAAATATAGAAACTTTTGAGAAATAATAACATTTCTCAAAAATAGTCACTGTTAATATAGTTTGCTATATTAATAAACAAACGTTATGTCTATTAGACGTTAACTAATTGAGCATTATATCTCTAGGTCGAGATCTCCGCTCACACACTCCGTTCATACTAATTGCATGGAATTTCTTGCTTGCTATTAAGGTGAACTTCATAGCCCCACTTTTTAACTGTTTCTATTACTTATTTTGAACTTTTGGGGTGAGACACATGCTTGCTTTTAAACTGTTTTACGCTTAGACACAAGTACATGAAAACTTTATTTTGATTAGTTCAAACTGTGATGCATGCTTTGATTCATGCTAAATCCCTGCCATGATATCGGTAATTGCTACGTATAAATACAAACTTAGTTATTGTGAGTAGGCCTATTAAGAGCGACGTCTCTAACCATTTAACCGCTGGTCTTTGGTTACATAATAATGATTTAACTACACGAACGAATAAAGTGAGCACGGGGTAACTTTGTTTAGTCTCGATATCATACACCTCAGCACTACTACCGAACTGATTAAACTTTATAACTAAATCTTGTGGTCTAAACACTATTATAAACCTATGTTGTTCACTCAACCATTTTGGTTGACATTTTAAGCATGTTTTGTCTCAGGTGAAGATTGCTAAAGATTTTATTGCTATTTGGACTTTGCTGCTTTTGGAGTCCGCATTTTATCATTTATATTATTGCATTAAAACACTTAGTTTACATTTATATTATTAAAGAATTCATTGTAATGACTTAATACATTCTGCTGCGTTAATACATTGGTTTTTAATTAAAGCGTCTCATATAGAGTCGTTCTCTCTTTACACTTGTGTTATGATATTGGTTAGTCACATATTACCCCCGGTTCCATTTAGGGGGTGTGACAGATTGGTATCAGAGCCAGGTTGTTATAGAGAACTAGGATTGCATTTTATGTGTGCCTTATGTGTTAGTTAGGGTGCCTTAGTAATCCATAGGTCTATAACCTTTCCTGCCTCGATTTTTAAGTACTTTCCTTACATTTTATTCGTGTTTTTGCGTCTTCCTTAGAACTTGCCTAACTTAGTTCTTTCGTGTCTTTTAGGCTGTCTCGCTTTAGCCCGATCATCATCTCCGACAACGAGTCCGAAGGATCTGTTAACTCACCGGTCTACACACTTACTACTCCACCCGCATCACAGGTTTATGAACCTGCTACACCGCCTACATCTCCTATTTACATGCCCTCTACTCCACTACACTCTCCTCCTATGGGAGAATCCCGCACTAATGCTAATTATGATAGGGATGACAAGGAGGAAGAACCCGAATCTGAGCCCTTTGTTGACCTACCTCCCTCTTTGAAGAGGAAGGAGCCCGAGACTCCCACTAATGATATCCCCGGTCCTTCTAAGAGACAAGACACCACCGACTTGGCAATTATCATTAAGCACCAAGATAGGTTGGCAAAGGAGCAAGAGAGCATCTTTGATTTCATGTCTGTTTATATCAAGGACCAAAAGCAAAAGCATAAAGTATTTGAAGGTTTCATGAAGTTTGTTCAAGATCTCCTATGGGATAAAGAGCAAGCGTATGTTCATGCCCGATTGGCTAAGGTCTAGGAGAACCAAGACCAATTGGGGAAGATGATGGCCGACATGAAAGCGCTTCAAGATAAGATAATTGAGGATTTTCAAGATTTCTTCAAAGAGTACCATTAGATAGTTGTCTTTCTAGCATATGTTTTCCATTTTCGTATTAGTGTTTTCATTCATTGTAAAGGCTTTGCCTAAAACTACTATCTTAGTTTCATTTCGTGTTATTCTAGTTTCGTACCGTGTGTAATAAAAGATGTTAGTTATCTTTGTGATGTTTAATAAAATTTAAAGTGTTCTTATTACATCTCGTTGTTTTCTCTTATATATTTCCCTACTACATGTTTTGTGAAATTTGTGCATTATTAAAAAATTTATAACTTACTAGCACCATAACTCTTCAACTAATACTGTTTTTATGTATTGAAGATCATGGCTCAATCAACTCGTGGTTCTAACACTCTTCCAAATGTCACTTTGACTCCCGCACAATTTCAACAACTGCTTGCTGCCGCTCAAGGCAACAATAATCAAGGGAACAACCAAGGGAATCCACCTACATCATGCACCTACAAGGAGTTTATGAACTGTAAGCCTCCATCCTTTAATGGGAATGAGGAAGCAGTCGAGCTAACTCGTTGGTTCAAAAAAGTCGAATCAATCTTTCGTATCTGTAACTGTGCGGAAGCTGACAAAGTGAAGTATGCCACTCACACACTAGGTGGCCTTGCTTTGACTTGGTGGAACGCTTATGCCCAAACTGTGGGGCTAAATGCTGCTAATGCTATTCCATGGGCCGTTGTGAAAAGAATGATGACGGATAACTTTTGCCCAAGGAACCAAATTCAAAGGCTAGAAGTAGAGTTTTGGGAATTGAAGGTTAATGGTACTAAAATTGAAGCTTATACTAACAGTTTATAGAGTTGGTTTCTTTGTGTCCGGATATTGTACCAACTGAACAAAAGAAGATTGAGTGATACATAGAAGGTCTTCCTGATGAGATTCAGGGAAACGTTATTGCTGCTAGTAAGGAGACCTTAGATGCAGTGATACTTATGGCTCAAAACTTGATGATGGATAATAGGAGAAAGGCCGCGGCTAACAAACAAGCCGAGGCTAAGTCTAGTGAGGGTAAGAGAAAGTTTGAACCATCTCAAGGTTCAAGCCAAGGTTCAAACAAGAAAGCTGCCGATAGTTCTAGAAGTGGCTATGCTGGGACAAAACCACAATGTGGTCGCTGTGATAAGCATCATAATGGGAGGTGTATGACCCATTGCACCAAGTGCAAGAAGGTGGGTCATATAGCTAAGTATTGTAAAGTTCCCGCTACAAAGTCAGACGCTTTTGTTCCAACTTGCTATGATTGTGGAGAAGTTGGACATTTCCGCAATCAGTGTCCAAAGACCAAGGGTAATAATGGAAATGCTAAGAGTCGTGCTTTTGTGATAACTACCGAAGAAGCCCGTGAGGATGATGAAGTGATAACGGGTACGTTTCTTGTTAACATCTATGCTACTGTTTTATTTGATTCTGGTGTCGATAGAAGTTATGTGTCTACTGAATTTTGTGCCTTATTCACCGAAAAACCACAAGCCTTAGAAATTAAACGACTTGTAGAAATAGCAAAGGGTAAGGTTATGAAAGTAGGCAACGTGTATAAAAACTGTGATTTGATCCTAGCCGATAAACACTTTAAGATCAACCTTTTGCCAGTCGTGTTAGGAAGCTTTGACGTAGTCGTAGGAATGGATTGGTTACGCCCATTAAGAGCTGTAATCATGTGCTATGAGAAAACCATTAACATTCCTCTAGAAAATGGTGAAACCCTTATCGTACAAGGAGATACAAGTGGTTCTAAACTTAATATCATCTCTTGTATCAAAACCCACAAATATCTAATGAAAGGATATCAAGCTATCTTAGCCCATGTTAAGAAAGTCGAACCGGAAGAGAAACGTATTGAAGATGTACCAGTGGTTAGAGACTTTCCCGAAGTATTTCCTAAAGAACTCCCTGGTCTCCCTCCCCAACGACAGGTTGAGTTTCAAATTGATTTGACACCCGGTGATGCACCGATTGCAAAGGCACCATACCGATTAGCTCCATCCGAAATGAAGGAATTATCTAGCCAACTACAAGAACTTTTGGAGAAAGGTTTCATTCGTCCTAGCTCGTCTCCGTGGGGAGCACATGTTCTATTTGTTAAGAAGAAAGATGGCACGTTGAGAATGTGTATTGATTACCGAGAACTTAACAAGCTAACCATCAAGAATCGTTATCCTCTCCCGCACATTCATGACCTGTTTGACCAATTGCAAGGGTCAAGTATTTATTCGAAGATTGATCTTAGGTTGGGTTATCATCAATTGAGAGTCAAGGAAACTGATGTTTCTAAGACTGCTTTCCAAACTCGTTAAGGACATTATGAGTTTCTTATTATGCCTTTTGGTTTAACCAACGCTCCTGATGTATTCTTGGATCTTATGAACCGTGTATGCAAACCATATCTTGATAAATTCGTGATTGTTTTCATCGATGATATTCTAATCTATTCCAAGAATGAGAAAGAACATGAACAACATTTGTGATTGATTCTAGAGCTCTTAAAGAAGGAACAACTGTATGCCAAGTTCTCCAAATGTGAATTTTGGTTGCGAACCGTACAATTTCTCGGACATGTAGTTGATAGTGAAGGAATACATGTCGATCCGGCCAAAATCACTGCTATTCGAAATTGGGAAGTGCCTAAGAGTACGAAACATATTCGCCAATTTTTGGGACTTGCTGGTTATTACCGAAGATTCATCAAAGATTTTTCTATTCTAGCCAAACCTCTCACTAAGCTAACTCACAAGGGGAAGAAGTTTGAGTGGTCCGAAGAACAGGAATCTGCTTTTAAGGTTCTAAAGGTTAAATTGACCACAGCCCCAATTTTATCATTACCCGATGGCAACGACGATTTTGTAGTGTATTGTGATGCCTCGAATCAAGGTTTCGGATGTGTCTTAATGCAACGTAACAAAGTTATAGCTCATGCATCTAGACAATTGAAGAAACATGAGAAGAACTATACCACGCATGACCTAGAGTTAGGAGCCGTAGTATTCGCATTGAAGATGTGGAGACATTATCTCTACGGGATTAAATTCACGGTGTTTACCGATCATAAAAGTCTTCAACATATCTTTGATCAAAAGCAACTAAACATGAGACAAAGGCGTTGGGTCGAGTTATTAAATGACTACGACCGTGAGCTTAAATATCATCCTGGTAAGGCGAATGTAGTTGCCGATGCCCTTAGTAGAAAATATCGTGCCAAACTGATCCGAGTCCGAGCTTTAAACATACGTATTCGTAAGAATCTTACATCTCAAATCTGTGAAGCACAACTTGAGGCATTGAAGGAAGAGAATGTCCAACTCGAGGGACTTAAAGGTCTCGTAAAGCAACTTGAACTTAAGGGAAACGGAATCAGGTATTTTAATAACCAAATATGGGTCCCAATTTTCGAAAATCTTCGAGAACTAGTCTTGGATGAAGCACATAAGACTAGGTATCCTATTCACCCGGGCTCTAGTAAAATGTATCACGATGTGAAAGAGTTTTATTGGTGGCCTAATCTTAAATCTGATATTGCTGATTACGTGAGCAAGTGCCTTACTTGTTTGAAAGTTAAGGCCGAGCATCAAAAGCCGTCTGGTTTACTTCAACGACCGGATATTCCGCAGTGGAAGTGGGAATGTATCACTATGGATTTCATTACCAAGTTGCCCAAGACTTCAACTGGCAATGATACTATATGGGTCATAGTGGATCGTCTTACTAAATCTGCACACTTCTTACTGATCAAAGAAACCGACAAGATGGAAAAATTGTCACAAATTTATATCAAAGAGATTGTCTCTCGTCATCGAGTCCCTATTTCAATCATTTCAGATCGCGACAGTCGATTTATCTCTAGATTTTGGAAAACTTTATAATCTGCTCTTGGAACTCAACTCGACATGAGTACTGCTTATCATCCGCAAACCGATGGTCAAAGTGAATGAACCATTCAAACATTGGAAGATATGCTTCGTGCTTGTGTTATCGATTTTGGCAAAGGTTGGGATAGACACTTGCCTTTGGCTGAATTTTTCTACAACAACAGTTATCATTCAAGTATTAAGGCTGCACCTTTTAAGGCCTTGTACAGACGAAAATGTAGATCCCCGCTGTGCTGGGATGAACTAGAGGATAGATAAATAACTGGTCCGGAAATCATTCATGAAACAACCGAAAAGATCGTTCAGATTAAGAAACGGTTAGAAACTGCCCGCAGCCGACAAAAGAGCTATGCTGATATTTATCGGAAAGATTTAGAATTCCAAGTAGGTGATAAAGTCATGTGGAAAGTATCCCCTTGGAAAGGCGTCGTTCGTTTTGGTAAAAGAAGCAAACTAAGTCCGCGTTTTGTTGGACCTTTCAAGATTATCGAAAGAATTGGTCCCGTGGCTTATCGATTAGAACTACGTGCCGAGCTTAGTAAGGTACACGACGTGTTTCACATCTCAAATCTGAAAAACTGTCTGGCTGATGACACACTCGTTATTCCTTTGGATGACATTCGCATTGATGATAAGATGCACTTCATTGAAGAACCAATTGAGGTCGTTGATCAAACCGATAAATGCTTGAAACAAAGCACTATACCTATTGTTAAAGTCCGTTGGAATTCACGACGAGGCCCCGAGTATACCTGGGAACGTGAAGACCAAATGAGACGAAAATATCCCCATCTCTTCTCAACCGCAGATGCATCCGAGAAGTCCACTTAAAACTTCGGGACGAAGTTTTTATTAACGGGGAGATACTATGACGACCCTCAATTTTTCATTTCTGTTTTAACTGTTCAATTAATAGGACTTCTTGTACTCATGAACTTTGTTTAACAACTTTGATTAAATATTATCTTTTGATCGATATTTTCTGTTAAAATAAAGTTTATGCATTTGTGTTTTTATATTTATAAGTCTATATGTATTATTAGAAGTGATATTGTATAAACTATAAAAAAATAATACAAACTAATTGGAACTAATAAAATTAATAAAAGTTAGGGACAATTAAATAAATAAAATGTAATTAAAATAAATATAACCTTAATAATAATAATAATAATAATAATAATAATAATAATAATAATAATAATAATAATAATAATAATAATAATAATAATAATAATAATAATAATAATTTATAAAATATCTAATAAATAAAAGAAATGCCGTATAAAAAAAGAAAATAAATACATTAGATCACAAGGATTTCGGCTGTATAGGGTTTTTGGGATAAAAACTTGATCACTAAGTCTACAAGTCCTAATTAAACTCAAACTACCATTCTTGATCACCAAGCTAACCTAGTTTAATTAGGAAATCTAATAATCCTATATAATCCCTCAAGTTTTTCCAAGTTTATTCACCACAAAAAAAAACTGCATACCAGTCGACTGATATCCCTGCTTCCCGCCAAATCCTTTCGACTAATAAACCCTTTTATATCCTGCTAATCTGTCGCTAATCATCATCATCAAAATCACCTGCTGCAGTCGATTAAAACCATCACAAACACCTGCTGTAAATCGCCATTGCTTCTGCTTCTGTTCAGCCCTTAAAACAACCATCGAACCTGCTATTTGCTTGCTACTAATCGACATTAAACCAGTCCAAGAAACCCTCTTATTGATCAAGTATTGCTGCTGCTGTAGTCTGTTTCGATTCGTAATCAAAGAAGACCCAAAAAGACCTCCTTTTGGGTCGTAAATTGCTATCACTGCAGCTGCTGTTTTCTATCTCCTGGTTCGCACCATATTCATCACCAATTCTTGATCTGTAACCCCTAAGGTATACCTAATAAACCCTAGTTTAATCTTATTTTAATCTATTACTTTTAAGATGATATCAAGCATTATGTTTAAGTATTATTAATGAATTATGAATATGAATGAATAAATATAATGAACATGATTAGTTTGTGAATTAATGAAAAGAAAAAAAAAGATAAAAGTATGATTATGAATATCATGTATGAATAATTATAAGTATTATTGAATATGAAGTATGATCTTGATTAGTTATTATGTTAGTATGAATTAGGTATAATCATGTTGAATAGGGTTAAAAGATGCATGATTAATTAGATCAATAAGTTATTATGTTAATAAGATTAAGTGTCATGATTAATGGACTTGAATATGGTTATGATTTCATGTGATGAAGAGTAGTGTTATTAGATTATGATTAATATGATTAGGGTTTAGATATGATTAATGAAATAAATAAAGATTGTGATTAAAAGATTTAGGTTATGATTATGGATTAGTAACGTAGTTATGATCATGGTGTACGTGTATGCATGCATGCATACGTGCGTATGTGCATGTATACACTGTATGTATATATGTGTGTGTGTATGTAAATATATACATACGTGTATATGTATGTGTACATATGTATGTATATGTACGTATGTATGTAGGTATGGATGTGCATTATGTAAGTATTATAATAAGTTAGTAAACATAATAATAAAAAGTAATAAGTATATATATGTACCATCTTACACTTTTATATATATATATATATATATATATATATATATATATATATATATATATATATATATATATATATATATATATATATATATATATATATAACACCTACACCTAAGATATATATATATATATATATATATATATATATATATATATATATATATATATATATATATCATATAGTGATGAACACATACATGTATATTAATAATAAAGAATGAATATATATGTATGATCACATAGGTATAATTATATACGTAATATATAATGATAAGTTTACATAATAGTTGAATAACTAAAGACTAATAATACCATTATTAGTATAACTTATACACTTATCTATATAGTAACACCTAAAAACACTAAATATATTATCACTTATATACATATATAACTAATAAGTATCTTAATAAATTGGTTATGTGTATACACTTATAACGTGAAGGTTATAATTAAAGATAGCGTACAAAGACTACAAACATCACCGCTACTTGTGGCCTAGGGTGATCTTTGGTACCATTATGGGACGCTTGTGGATCTTGAATGCCAAGACTTAGATTTTGGTCAAGAGATCCTGGGCCGCTCGGTAACAATAGATCATTCGAGTGACTTGCATGGTAGCAATGAAGTTTGGGAGAGATTGTACAACATCTTTGTTAAAGATTATAGCCCAAACTTCTTAAATTAAAAGCTTACTATAAGTGGAAGTTTTCTATAAATAGTAGGTTTCCAAATATAGAAACTTTTGAGAAATAATAACATTTCTCGAAAAGGGTCACTGTTAATATAGATTGTTATATTAATAAACAAACTTTATGTCTATTAGACGTTAACTAATTGAGCATTATATCTCTAGGTTGAGATCTCCGCTCACACACTCCGTTCATACTAATTGCGTGGAATTTCTTGCTTGCTATTAAGGTGAACTTCATATCCCTACTTTTTAACTGTTTCTATTACTTATTTTGAACCTTTGGGGTGAGACACATGCTTGCTTTTAAACTATTTTACGCTTAGACACAAGTACATGAAAACTTTATTTTGATTAATTAAAACTGTGCTGCATGCTTTGATTCATGCTAAATCCCTGCCATGATATCATTAATTGCTACGTATAAATGCAAACTTAGTTATTGTGAGTAGGCCTATTGAGAGCGACGTCTCTAACCATTTGACCGCTGGTCTTTGGTTACATAATAATGATTTAATGACACGAACGAATAAAGTGATCACGAGGTAACTTTGTTTAGTCTCGATATCATACACCTCAGCACTACTACCGAACTGATTAAACTTTATAACTAAATCTTGTGGTCTAAACACTATTATAAACCTATGTTGTTCACTCAACCATTTTGGTTGACATTTTAAGCATGTTTTGTCTCAGGTGAAGATTGCTAATGATTTGATTGCTATTTGGACTTTGCTGCTTTTGGAGTCCGCATTTTATCATTTATATTATTGCATTAAAACACTTAGTTTACATTTACATTATTAAAGAATTCATTGTAATGACTTAATACATTCCGCTGCGTTAATACATTGGTTTTTAATTAAAGCGTCTCATATAGAGTCGTTCTCGCTTTACACTTGTGTTATGATATTGGTTAGTCACATATTACCCCCGGTTCCATTTAGGGGGTGTGACATGTACTGGGTGACTAGTTCTGCTGCTGGCTTTGAGTGACTGCCAGTAGCAGCTGGTCGAGCTTTACAGTCAGTATCTCAGCGATAGATGTCTAAGTACTTGACTCTACTATTTTAGCTTTTCCCTTATGGGCAGCTTTTGGCTTGGAACCAGTACCATCAACGCGATTTACTACTTTGTCTTTGGATTTTGACTTACTAGTGTGAGAAGTTACTGGTTTGTCTGCTGCTACTGGTTGACCAGCAGGCAAGGTTGTAAAAGTCGTGAGTCGGGGACGCATCGGTCTAGATCTAAAAAGGACGCGTCGGCCGAGTCGGGGGACGCGTCTTGGACGCATCGGTCGTTGACCAACGTTGACTTTATTAATTATTTCTTACATATATATTTATAAATACATAAAATAGTTGATTATGTACCATAAATTTCTTAAATAAGAACTTGAATTTAAAAACAATCAAACTTAAAACTCAATTAATGATACCGAGTACATAATCATTAAGGACACAGAGAAATGAGCGGCTTAAAAAATGAAAATGAACCCTAATTTTAAAACATATCAGATCTTGATGAAAATTTGATTGACTTTGACCGTTTTTGACCAATTTTGACCGTCTTTGACAGACTTTGACCGAACTTTTAGCTTTGACAGTCTTTTGAGTTTTTTCAAAAAAACGGGACGGAGAACCCAAAAAAATGACGCATCGGCCAAGTTGGCCGACTTTTACAACACTGCCAGCAGGAGTCACTTTAGACTTTCTAGCATCAAGATTTGCTGGTCCGTCTACAGTTACTGGTTGACCAGTATGACTTTCAGCAATAGGCTCAGCGGTTAGACAATTCACAGATTTAACCGATTTTAAATTTCTTCGATTATTTTCAGTTATCTCTTTCTTGATTTGTCTTTCCTTGGGATTCATGTAATAAATTTTTGAGGGATCAGTAATCTCATTATTTGGAATACTGATTTTCTTAGCTTTAAATTCACTCTCCAAAGTGTCTTTCATGGACGGTGGTGGGGTCACTGTAGGTCTGACAAACTTATTTGTTAAGACCTTTTTACCCTTAACTATCTTGACAAAAGTATTTGGCAAGATAGCTTCAGGATCAGTTTCAAGAATAGGGTCCATAAAGGTAACTTCTGCAAGAGCAGCAGCAGCAGCATATTCACCAGCAAAGAAGGCTTCAACTTGGGCAGACACCTGCTCGTTAACACACTTAGCTGTGCGTTGAACAGATGTACACCATTAAGCAACAATCTTTTTAAGATTGTTCAGTTGGTCCTTGACTACGTGAAGAGACTTTAAAGCAAAATTTTGTTTTTCAAGTTTGGAAATTTCATCTTTCAAGATTTTAATTTCCTCATTTTTGCCTTTAAGTTTTTCATTTAAAGATGTAACATCAGTTTTAAGAATTTCTTCACATTTACTGCCTCTGCATAGATCAATTCTTAGGTAGTCAAACATTTCAGCTTTTTCGTCATCAGTATAAGTTCAAAAGTTATCAACCTTATAGATCATTTCAGATTTCCAATGAGGTGAGTCTCTTTTCTGATCAGCTTCCCTCATATCAGCTACAAATGTACTACCACTATCATCCTCATCACACTCCTCGACCTCCTTGGCCATTAAACACAACTTTTTACCAGAAGCATAATCAGCACAATCATCATCAGTTTCACTATCAGAAGATGAAGATGAACTAGTTTCATCCCAATCATGATGTTCGACTACTAGTACCTTTTCTGGTTTCTTCTCCTTCTTACCAGCCTTTAAATTTTCCTTCATCTGAGCCTTCATAGCCTTGTACTTGTTTTTGTACTTTTCAGCTTTTAAGAAGGAGTTAGCATGTGATGAAGGTTTCTTGGACATGCATTCAGCAGCAAAATGTCCAACCTTCCCACATTTGTAACACTCAGATTTGAGAGTTTTTACAGATTTTCTACCATACCTAGCACTAGGTTTCTTACTCATTTTGTATGGCTTGCTGGTTCTATTTCTATGAAACCTTTTGAACTGCCTAGCCAGCAACGCCATACCTTCAGCAAACTCTTCAACATCATCATCATCATCATCATCATCACTGCTTTCCTCAGACCCAGTACCACTACTCACATCATCTTCATCTGTTGCCTCTTCTTCTGCCAGTAACTTTTGAACCAGTAAAGCTTTTTGAGCTTTCTTTTTAGCAGCAGCAACAAGAGCAGTATCAGCTGACTTTGTAGATTTTGAAGTGGTGGGAGCAGACTTAAAATTTTCTTTTAAGTTAAGTTCAAGTTTAGCCTCAACCTTCTCATGGTTCCAAAGTGTTCCATAGAGAGAAGACATATTAAAATTCTTTAAAGTTTGGGTGGTTCTTAATGGGTTAGTGACAGGTTTCCATTTATCAGGCAGTGAGTCAATGAATTTGTTGACTTGTTCAAAATCAGTGTAGGTGATTTTAAGGGTAAGCAAGTCAGGAACTAAAGAATTAAACCTAATGAAGGTTTGCTTAAGGGTCTCACTTTTATAGGCAAAGAACATTTTATATTCTCTCTTAAAGGCAATGATCTTATTCTGCCTAACTTCATCCATACCCTTGTATGTGACATTCAGGTAGTCTAACATAGCTTTAGCATTTGGTTTTCCCTTAATCAGTTTAAACAGATGGTTAGGTAAAGTTATAGCTAACAAGGTTCTGATTTTAGGGTCAAGTCCAACACGACGTTTATCCTCAGCATCCCAGTTAGCTGGGGTGAGACTAACTTCTCTGCCATGGACGGCAGGAGTGTCAGCTGTTGCAGGTACACTACCAATTGTTTCAGTAGAGATGAAAGGACCATCAGTAGCAATTCCAGGCATGAGTGGGTCAATAGACTCAAGATGAAGCATGAATCTAGCCTTTCAGGTTTCATACTCATCTTCATCAAATTTGGGTGGTCTATTGGATGACCCGTTTTTAAGGTAAGCTGTATTCAATTATGCAGCCATAAGAGAATTCAGATCCAATATATTAAATTATTAAGACTGACGCTCTGATACCAGTTGTTGGTCCCTTGATTAACAACAGGAGTATTGTAGGGGGTAAAAACAATTTTCTTTAATTAACTTAACAGTTAAAACGGTTTAGTATTCAAGCAAGTAATTTAAATAGAGTCTAAGGTAATTTTCAATGGTTTATTCTTTATTGATTGAATCACAAAGAATTACAACTGTCTTTGGTGGAATGATAGTTGGTTGATACAGATTATACCTAAGTTATAGCTATCAAGGTAATTCTAAAGCTATTACAAGTTTGGACTCTAAGTAAATAAACTCACACCACTAATTGTTACAATAGTGGATACATCAATTTATAGTATTCCTATTAACCGTGTAATTGTTTTATTGTCCGCTGGTACATAGGATGTCTGTACTTGTGGGGACAACTGCATCAGAGAGCGTGCTCTCCTCTTTCCTCTTTGGTAGCTATTTGTAGGAACACCCCAAATCGGTTTGGCACCACTATTTGATTAAACAAATAGAATGTTGTGTTCCCTAGGCGTTGACAAAGAATAACACATGTCTGCACATGCGTTAAACTTCTGCATTCCCACGTGGTCTTGTAAGGTCACTTGTCAGCCGCCGACGCGTGTCCTTTTCTGTTCAACTTTGTCTTCGACTTCTGTTGAATAGTACGATTGATGTAGACCTCTCAGGAAACCACTATGCTTGTAATGGAGCATAGCTTTCTTGTGTTGTATGCTGTTTACCAGCTATGCTGGTTCTTCATTTGCTGAGTCACTTGATCTTCATAATTTGGTGGCTATACATCCTATGCTATATGAAGATTACTGTCTACCTTGTGCTGGTAGACAAGGCAGCATACAAAGCACTCGACACAGCACATTTGCTGTCTATACATAAACGAACCTGTGCTTACTGCACATTACATTTTAGTGCAAATAAATTTCTGTTTTGTCATAATTAAATCCTTAATTACTTTGGAGACTCAACAGCTTCTTTTGAACATTATAAAAAATTGTATTACCTGGACAAATCTATGAAGATGAAGATGAAGACACGCCTAGAGAAAAGGTTTCACATGTCATATTCCAATTCCAATTTGTGAAAACACAAATACAATAAGATGAAGTGGGGAATCAAATCCCAAACTACAAACACATACTTTAAAACTTACAAAATTAAAAACAAGCAAAAATGATTTCATGGAAGATTTATTCAAAAAATAAGAAATACTAACCTTATTTAGGGTTTGGAATTGATTGATGAAAATCCTCGGGTATTTGAGTCGTTTTTAACATAGAAAATTGCAGATTATGATTATTGGGATTGAATGATGAAGTCGTATGGGTATTGAGGAATTTTATTGAATGTTTTCTTAGGGTTTGAAGGAGGGAGACAATATGTGTTTGGGACTATCAAAGAAAAGGCTCGACTGACTATATCATGTTCCATTTTTTTAAATTAATTACGTCATTATTAATTCCCTAATTGAACCTAATTAAGGCACGTGTCCAAGTTTTTTTTTTTAATTTTTCTTTAACTTAAAAAATGGTTAATTGTGATGTCATCATTTTAGAATTTTAATATTAAGTGGTCTTCTCTATCCAAACAACTTTAATTATAAAAACCAAAACCGGTGAAGAAAATATCAATCTTTCCAACCAAAAAATATAAAATAGAATAATTCAAATAATAAAAAAATTGTGTTAAAAATTAGAGAAATGCAATACACATGAGGCTTCTTTTGAACAGGATAAACAATTGTATTACCTGAACAAATCTATGAAGATGAAGATGAAGACACGCCTAGAGAAAAGGTTTCACATGTCATATTCCAATTCCAATCTGTGAAAACATAAATACAATAAGATGAAGTGGGGAATCAAATCCCAAACTAGAAACACATACTTTAAAACTTACAAAATTGAAAACAATCAAAAATGATTTCATGGAAGATTTATTCAAAAAATAAGAAATACTAACATGTAATTTAGGGTTTTGGGATTGATTGATTGATGAAAATCCTCTGGTATTTGAGTCGTTTTTAACATAGAGAATTGCAGAATATGATTATTGGGATTGAATGATGAAGTCGCATGGGTATTGAGGAATTTTATTGAATGTTTTCTTAGGGTTTGAAGGCTGGAGACAATACGTGTTTGAGGCTATCAAAGAAAAAGCTCAACTGACTATATCATGTTCCATTTTTTTAATTAATTACGTCATTTTTAATTCTTTAATTGAACCTAATTAAGGCACGTGTCTAGGTTTTATTTTTTTAATTTTTCTTTAACTTAAAAAATAGTTTATTATGATGTCATCAATTTAGAATTTTAATATTAACTATAGATAGATAGATAGCACTAAGTCAACAAACTTACCACAACTTCATACATTAATCTTATTCTTAAGACGACCCTAACCTAACCCGTTTTCATTAGAAAATTTCTAAATATAAATCTTCGTATTCTTCTATTCAATTATAAGTGTATAAATATACACTTTCCTCACATTGAAAGGCAGATTGGCATACGTATTCTCAGTCTTGTCTTTCCCTCTCGCTTTAGGGTTTCAAAGGCGCGGCTTTTGATTCATTATTTTGCTAATCATCATCAGGTTAGTTTTATAAAATCTTTAAATTTACGTTAATTAGTTCAGTCGTTAGGTTTAATAACTAAATTACACAAATGTTAATTGGAGTAATTTTAGGTTTTAAGTTGGGTGCTTAGTTATTTGATCTGCGTTTTCTGTTTAATTACTATACCAGTCGTTTTTTAGCTGTTGGTAACAATTTGATTGCAATGTTTCTGTTAAGTTATTGTAATTAATATGTATATATTATAGGCAACCCATCGTTCCACATTGTAGCCTTGCAGGTGAACATTAGTGGCCGATCAGCTTTGTGTATTCGAAGGGCTCAACTTTTTCAGCATAGGAAGTAGGTTTGTGTTAGTAGTATGATCAGGTGATGAGGTTGTTTTTTAGTGTTTTTAGATGTAAGTTAAAGTGTTCTTGCTGATGATATACAAGGGTAGCAGCATGTTAATGAGTTTAACAGTATGCTTTGTTATTTTTTAAGGTATGGGGATTAGTAAACATCCAACTAAATAATTAAATTGATGTGGTTACGGTATGTAAATCATGTTTGTGTCTTGCTTTACTTTGTACTTTCTCATGTAGATCTTTAAATTTTACTAGTTTAATTTCAATACTCTCTCTCTCTCTCTCTCTCTCTCTCTCTCTCTCTCTCTCTATCTATATATATATATATATATATATATATATATATATATATATATATATATATATATATATATATATATATATATATATATGTGTGTGTGTGTGTGTGTGTGTGTGTGTGTGTGTGTGTGTGTGATATAATGACGTTGACGATTACTTGCTTTTATTTTGTGTAGACATTGTTTGTTTTCCACCCGGTGCACGCCTATTAAAGACATATTTATTTCGTGTTTGGTTTTCTGATGGCCGCTGTCGACTTTTTACCTGATGAGATTGTTCTCAATATACTTGCTAGGCTTCCAACAAAGCCATTGTTACGATTTCGGTGCGTATCCAGATATTGGCTTCGTATGCTTATGGACCCTTACTTTATGAAGTTGAGATCACATAAAAACATCATTCTCCACATTAATAGGGAAAACTTATACTTCATAGACAGTAATGTATCTACTAATGACAGTACATATTCAGTATTCACGCGTTGTTATCCGTTAGAGGACCTACATACTATTCGTCCATTTGCTAGACTTATTGGATCCTTCAATGGGTTAGTCCTTATAGTTTATATAATAGATTTCATTTTATACAATCCTTTTACTGGTGTTACTTCCAAGAAACTTCCGGATCCTCCTACTCCGATTAAGTATAGAAATGGATATGGACTTGGCTACGGTGATACTCCTAGTGACTTAAAAATCGTTAAGTTGAAAGAATATTCCCGTCGTTATGAGGTCTACGACTTTAATAGGAATTCATGGAGCTCTTGGAGTTCGGATAAATACGGCATAAGGTACACTATGTTTCTACATAATGTGGGTACATTTGTAAATGGATATTTGTATTGGATTAGATCAGAACATGTGTTGATTGCCTTCAGTGTTAAAGATATGGTTCTTTCTGAGATTTATCTACCATCTACTTCGAAAATCATTGGGAATCTAGGTACGATAAATGGATGCCTTTGTTGGCTCAAAATGCCTAATTCATCCAAATTCGAGTTGTGGGTGACGAAGGAACCCTCCATTGAGAGCTCATGG
The DNA here is from genome assembly GCF_046630445.1 of Rutidosis leptorrhynchoides. Classification (NCBI taxonomy): domain Eukaryota; kingdom Viridiplantae; phylum Streptophyta; class Magnoliopsida; order Asterales; family Asteraceae; genus Rutidosis; species Rutidosis leptorrhynchoides. The sequence goes on from NC_092336.1 coordinate 238,848,369, forward strand.
GTGAATACATATTCGTTCACGTTAGATCACAAATGGGACTTCTATTATCACCCTCTTAATATTTTTGATGATGGAAAAATTCTTTTTGTGACACCGTTAAAGCAACTCATTATCTACGATATTTCAAAAGGCTCTTATGAAACGCTTAATATCAGTTTGATTAGCGAACGCGTTTTAATCAATTACATGAACATGAATTGCACACAGTATGTGGAGACTTTGGTTTCACCTTTAGATGTCTGATTCTCGAGATTGGATGGAAGATAAAAGGAAAAACTTGCAAATGCAATGTTTTAACTTGATTTCAATGTGTTTTAGTTCCTTCTTTGTAATATTTTTAAGAAATTATGTCACTTGCATATAATAGTAGGGGGAGTGTTATTGTAGCGACCCCGACAAATCGTCAAGTGACGGCGTCGACTACGTGGGTCCCATTACCTGGTCATAAGTCTTTATGACAATGTTTGACCAAAATATGTCACCCTCATTTCAAAATAAAGATTGTTTTCAAAGTTTACAAGAATTGTTCAACCAAAAGTTAAGTTACAAGGTTATAAGTACATTTGAAATCTAGGCGACACGGTTTAAAGTAAAGTCAAAAGACGCTCCAAGTAATGCATGTATACTCGACATCCAATGCAAGTATCAAATAGTGAGCGGAAGCATGTATCACATATCGTGCAAGACCTGAGAAAAACATAGAAATCTGTCAACGAAAACGTTGGTGAAATCATAGGTTTAAGTAAGTAAGTGAGTAAAAGTAAGTAAGTCGAACCACAAGGTTTGCAAAGTTGAAATAATAGTAATACATTCTAAAAGTTAATATTCACGAGCACCCAATTATCAAAGCTTAACATTCCATCCATTGTATACCCCATCCATAGTGCTAGAACAAACACTGATTCTCGAAAATATATTTCATCCGTAGACGGTAGCGAACCGTCAAAGATGAGGGTTGTCAAACCCATATGGCCATATAACATAAGTTCTCGCTTACACCATCTGTTGTAACTAATGATAATCGGATTGAGGATTTTCGTTCTAAACTCGTATGTAGAATGTTTGTTTTCCCGTTCTTGTGTTCACTTAGTTCAAAAGAATCGTTTATGTTTTCTCATCCCAAAAGTAAGTTCAAAAGAGTAAAAAGTGGGACTATGATCTCACCTTTGATTGCAAGAGTGAAATAGTACTTCAACAAGTAAACGTGCAAAGAACAATGCTAGTCTCGACCTAAACAATTAGGTTGTATCAATAACGATAGTCACGAAGGGTCAAAGATGTTCAATTAGTCCTATGGCTCAATACGACTCGATTAATATAGCATGTGAAGCAAATTGTCAAGTTTCATGCAAGATACAAGTATAAAAGCATGTTAGGAAGATTGCATAATTAATTGGTTAAGTTTGACAAAAAGTCAAACTTGGTCGGGTCAAAGTCAACGAAAAAGTCAACATGTTCGGGTCGGGTCCCGGACAAATTTTCCATTCTAATTATTCATATACAAGTATATTAAAACAAGTTTCATGTGAATCGGAGGTCGGTAGCTAGTCAAACATTTCACGTTAAAAGGGACATGGAGGTCAGAATCTGTCCAGGCCATTTGGCGCGCCGCGCGGGGTAGGGTGCGCGCCGCGCGACCTGTAGTTCAGCTATTTTTCTGTCTTTCAAACTATGCACGAGCCAAAACCAATTCTAACACAACTCTTGACCCGCAAACACTTATAACGCCTATCATACATCGTTGGAAAGGTATTTTGACGAGGAATGCAACTAAACACATATCATCAATCAAACTTCCACTTATAACAACCAAAAACCACAATTAAACATTCATAATCAAAGTTCAAGTTCCAAAAACGCATTTTATGATTCGGGCAATCAATTTACATGTATGTTATGCCGTTTCGAAGGTAATCAAACACACATTGCAACAAAACACTTAACAACAATATCTCATGGCATTTGACGCATCAAAAGTTCATGTAAAGCTCATCAAACCCTAATCCAAGTTCACAAAATCATTAATCATGTTCTTGGAGTTTCCTTAATCAACCTATACATCAAAACGAAGCTAATGATACTAGTAACACTTTTTAAAACATGCACTTTAACAATCTAACAACATTTGATCATCCAAAATCAAGGATTTAGCAAGTAATTTTCATATTGAACTAGTTACACCAAAAACAACGAATCGAGCATACAAATTACATACACGACATCACAATGAGCCATAGACACTAATTAACAACTTTATAACTCAAAAATCTCAAGAACACATAAAATTAGTGATTTTAGAAAGTTACCCAAATGAGATGAAGTTGGTATCAAATTGAAGAGGATGAAGAGAGGATTCCAAATATGTATTTTGTTTTGGTTGAAGCTTCCAAATCCGAATTTAGATGATGATTCTTTGTAGTGGTGTTTGAGAGAAAATTGGAAAGTATAGAAAGAAAATGGAAATGAAAATGAAAAGGAAAATGGGGAGGTGGGTGTTGACTAGTCAAGCTAGTCACATCTTTGCTCCAATGGCGAAACTAGTCCCTCGCGTTCGGTTGCGGGTGCGTGAATTGACCAAACGAATTATTTTAAATTACACGAAAGTACGGGAGATATTAAAAATCCGATAACGAGAATATTTAAAATGTTACTTAACAAAGGATACGAATCTAGATATGAAGGGTATTATTTAAAAAGAAAAAGACGGGCGTTAAAATAATTTAACAGAAAAATGCGGGATGTTACATTATCCACACCTCAAAAGAAATTTCGTCTCGAAATTTAGTTGGAAAATAATAATCGATGCCTCTCACTCGAGACCGGAGATGTCAATGCTATGAATAAGTGAAGGTACGTCCTTGAGTGTTCTCATGAATTTGGATTTTTACGATCCCCGGTTTCAACTGGTTTTCCTATGAAGAGAAGTTTGTCTTCAATAGTTGGTGCATTTAGAAGAATTGCACGTTCCTGTTCCGCAGGACACGTTTCTATGTTTGTTACACGAAATGTAAGGTAAACGGAAACTTAATTGAGTCGGAAGTTCTAAACGGTAGGAAGCGGTTCCAATACGCCCCAAGGTTTCAAAAGGTTCAATATTGCGGCTATAGCCTTTCTCGATTTCCCAAAATGGATTACACCTTTCCAAGGTGCGGTTTCTCAATATTACGCGGTTACACACTGGGATTTGTGAGGTTTTCATCTAAGTTTGGTATAACTCTTTTGGCGACTACGGATCGTCTCGAGCCCTCCTCGGATTTGAATGATTTCAATTGTTGTTTCTTGATGGAGTTCAGATTTTGGTGGTTGATGCTTTGGATAAATGAACAGGGGTATGACATTAGCGGTCATATAGGGTTTCGGAAAGTGCGCGTGAACACACGAGTGGTAACTACTGTTGTAAGAGTGATCTACTAAAGGTGACAATACGAGTTTGTGACATGTCTTTCCAAGACGTAAATCGTTCGTTTGCTCGGTTCGTCAGTTTGTGGGTGGTACGCGGTACTCATGTCTAAGCGGGTTCCCAAGGTTCCTTGTAAAACTAGAAGTGAAACGAGTATTTCAATACGGAATAATTGACAAAGATACACCGTGTTGGAATAGAATCTCTTAAGATACGTTTGAACAAGTTAGTTAGGGTTCGAAAAATGTTCGTTAGGACTATTCACCCTCGTGGCGAATACTTATGTAATATGAGGAGTTTCTCTATCCATGGAGAAATGTTACAAGGAGTTTCTTTAAACGGAAATGCGAACGGTAAAGATAGTAGTGAAATGAGGACTTAGAATAGGATGAGTTTACATCTCGAGGTTGCCATAACGTGCCTCTAGTTGTCAAAAGTTGAAGTCTGAAAGAGAAACGAGGTAGTACACGTAGTTGTATAGTTCGGGGTTGAATAATAGTTGACCGATTATCATAAACACAAGGGCGTTAAGTCAAAGAAGAGTGAAGTATCGTTGGATTGTGTGCTATCTTAAATTCCAGTAATATCAGACGGTGACGGTGAAATAACAGAGGTATGTAGTGTGGTACGTGATGACGAGAAGATTGATCGGATCCACAATTTAATATTCGAATTCTTCGTGTAAAATAACGAATTTTAGTTATGTTGATTTTTGAGTCGAGAGAGTATGCCTTTCGGCGTTCAAATAGAAATATTTCCATGTTCGAGTTCCATCTGTTGCTATACGATTTTAACTAGAAATGTTGGTGTGAAGAATCACGCTCAAGGTTCGAACACGGAGAGGTTTAGAGTTTTCCTTAGTGAGTTAACGAGTTTAAAAGTCGTGTGACACCGTGTGATACCATTCTGTAACACCCCAGCTTAACATGACCACAATATTGTCCGCTTTGCCCGCAGGCGCACGGCTTTTTCTTGGCGATAACACACGAGAAAAGTCAGAAATGAATCTTCGGTAACAACCGGTGAGATCTAATATTTTTACGAATATAAGTCTGAGTTGGGAGAGTTTCCTGATTACATGTGGCTTGATTTCGAGATTGATTGTAATGCCTTGACCATTAACATCATGGTCTAGAAAATTGGACTTCGTTCAACAGAAATTCTCACTCGGAGAATTTGGTATAGAGTTGCTCTTTTCTCAAAAGTTCGAGCTTAAGATGGTGATGTTGTTCGTTTTCCTTCTTTACTTGAATAAGTTAAGATGTCATCTATAAATACGATAACAGATTAGTCTATATGAATTTGCATACGCGGTTCAAGAGGTTTATGGATACGGGCGAGCCCTAAATAAATCAAACGGTACTAAGAGAGATTTACAACTAATGTTGCGAGTTCGGAAAGTGGCTTAGGAGACATCGTCTCACTTAACCCCCAATTGATGATAACCGGAACGGAGGTCGATTTGGAACATACGGGATTCGTGCAAATAATCATGAGGTCATGGATGCGAGGGAGAGGGTATCGGTTTCCAACCGAAAATTTCTTAGTTCACAATAATCTATACATAAATGTAGGGCAACAATTTCTCCTTAATGAATAGGTTTTGAGTTCCTTAGTTCTATTGGTGTCGAGTTCAATTTCTTAACGTATATCCTCCGATAATATTTATAGGCACACAATATTTTTCCGTTGGTCGCTTAAATCGCCTAAATAGTATCTAGGGGAAAAGATGGAAGGTAATGAGTACAAGTCAAAGTCTTGGTTGTAAAACGTCTAGCTGTAATCGAATCGAACAAGTATGAAGTATACGGTTTGTTGTGAAGAAACGTACCCGTGACTAGTCCATCGTCGTCTCGGGCATCCTAGGTGTCGATGTTGAAAGTTCAATGGCGTGCGTTGAGGTTGATTTCTTCTTTGGGCACACATTCCTAAAATGACCCAGTTAGCCACACTCAAAGCATGCACCCGTCCTGTGTGCGTTGGGCACCCTTCGAGCGACGGTAACGGTACCCTTACAGACATGGGCCACATGGCCACTTCTTTGACACTTGACGCAAAATGGTTTGCCACATTCACCAAAATGATGTTTGCGACACTTGTTACAGTGAGGTAGGGTTCCGGCATACCCCTTCTTGCCGCCGGGGGTGAAAGGCTTCTTGGAGATGTTGTTATTGTTGTGGTTGCTTGGTTGCGAGGCTTCCCATTTTCTTTTGTTGTTACCCGGGTGGTTCTCGACCATTCGTACCGGTGCTTCCATTTCATTCACCGTTTCTAAAGTTTGGTGGGCCTTTGTTAAAGCCTCTTGTAGGTTAGTGGGTTAGGATGCCATTACCCCGTGTTGAATGCTCTTAGGGAGGCCATCCATGTAAAGTTCGACTCTTAGGGATTCGGGAGTCATGAGATTTGGACACATTGAGACTAGTTCGGTAAACCGTTGATTATAAGCTCCGAGGTCATTCCCGACCGTTCTTAAATTCCTTAGACCCTGTTCGAGCCTTCGAGTCTCGTCGCGCAGCAAATATTCGGTGATCATTCTCTCTCTTAATTCGGTCCATGAGAGTGTGTGGGCTTCATCGATACCCACCGATTGTACGTACTTGTTCCACCACGAAAGAGCAATGCCGGTGAAAGTGAGGGTGGAAAACTTGACCTTATCTTGGTCTCGACAACCGCTTGTGTTAAAAACGGTCTCCATTTGTTCAAACCATCGGGTGAGAACAACCGGTCCTCCGGTTCCATCGAAAGTGGGAGGGTTGTACTTCATGAAGTTCTTGTAGGAGCAACCTTCGCTTGAATTACCGGCTCCACGATTGGTGTGGTTGGAAAAGTGATCGGCCACGGCCGTACCCACGGCGGTGGTTATCATTCGTTGAAGAGCTTGTTCTAGAGTTTCGAGAAGGGTATTGTGTTGACCTTGGTGAGCCATTGTTCCTTCAAGACACAAGAATATCGTTGATTAGTATTCTTAACAATACTAACCGTGATATGGAATAAGGATATAGAGAAAAATTTTCCTTGACTCGCCTTAAATTCTTTATGTCATAATGTCGGAACGTCCATGTGAATCACCGTAATATAATCCCGGAAATTATATTACCCTGATTCTCATGTGCATTTAACATTACTTCATAAAGTCAAGGTGGCGCGTCAACAAAATTTATCAACGTAAGATCAAGATCGAATACGAGTTAGATATGATAGAAGAGTTCGAGTATAAATGCACAAATAGTCAAGTAATTCCTACTTCAGTCTATATGCCGGTTGTAGTCTAGATTCACCTATGTACCCTATGACTCGGGGTGAACACAAATGAACTCTAAATCCCTACAACCAAGGCTCTGATACCACTTGTAGCGACCCCGACAAATCGTCAAGTGACGGCGTCGACTACGTGGGTCCCATTACCTGGTCATAAGTCTTTATGACAATGTTTGACCAAAATATGTCACCCTCATTTCAAAATAAAGATTGTTTTCAAAGTTTACAAGAATTGTTCAACCAAAAGTTAAGTTACAAGGTTATAAGTACATTTGAAATCTAGGCGACACGGTTTAAAGTAAAGTCAAAAGACGCTCCAAGTAATGCATGTATACTCGACATCCAATGCAAGTATCAAATAGTGAGCGGAAGCATGTATCACATATCGTGCAAGACCTGAGAAAAACATAGAAATCTGTCAACGAAAACGTTGGTGAAATCATAGGTTTAAGTAAGTAAGTGAGTAAAAGTAAGTAAGTCGAACCACAAGGTTTGCAAAGTTGAAATAATAGTAATACATTCTAAAAGTTAATATTCACGAGCACCCAATTATCAAAGCTTAACATTCCATCCATTGTATACCCCATCCATAGTGCTAGAACAAACACTGATTCTCGAAAATATATTTCATCCGTAGACGGTAGCGAACCGTCAAAGATGAGGGTTGTCAAACCCATATGGCCATATAACATAAGTTCTCGCTTACACCATCTGATGTAACTAATGATAATCGGATTGAGGATTTTCGTTCTAAACTCGTATGTAGAATGTTTGTTTTCCCGTTCTTGTGTTCACTTAGTTCAAAAGAATCGTTTATGTTTTCTCATCCCAAAAGTAAGTTCAAAAGAGTAAAAAGTGGGTCTATGATCTCACCTTTGATTGCAAGAGTGAAATAGTACTTCAACAAGTAAACGTGCAAAGAACAATGCTAGTCTCGACCTAAACAATTAGGTTGTATCAATAACGATAGTCACGAAGGGTCAAAGATGTTCAATTAGTCCTATGGCTCAATACGACTCGATTAATATAGCATGTGAAGCAAATTGTCAAGTTTCATGCAAGATACAAGTATAAAAGCATGTTAGGAAGATTGCATAATTAATTGGTTAAGTTTGACAAAAAGTCAAACTTGGTCGGGTCAAAGTCAACGAAAAAGTCAACATGTTCGGGTCGGGTCCCGGACAAATTTTCCATTCTAATTATTCATATACAAGTATATTAAAACAAGTTTCATGTGAATCGGAGGTCGGTAGCTAGTCAAACATTTCACGTTAAAAGGGACATGGAGGTCAGAATCTGTCCAGGCCATTTGGCGCGCCGCGCGGGGTAGGGTGCGCGCCGCGCGACCTGTAGTTCAGCTATTTTTCTGTCTTTCAAACTATGCACGAGCCAAAACCAATTCTAACACAACTCTTGACCCGCAAACACTTATAACGCCTATCATACATCGTTGGAAAGGTATTTTGACGAGGAATGCAACTAAACACATATCATCAATCAAACTTCCACTTATAACAACCAAAAACCACAATTAAACATTCATAATCAAAGTTCAAGTTCCAAAAACGCATTTTATGATTCGGGCAACCAATTTACATGTATGTTATGCCGTTTCGAAGGTAATCAAACACACATTGCAACAAAACACTTAACAACAATATCTCATGGCATTTGACGCATCAAAAGTTCATGTAAAGCTCATCAAACCCTAATCCAAGTTCACAAAATCATTAATCATGTTCTTGGAGTTTCCTTAATCAACCTATACATCAAAACGAAGCTAATGATACTAGTAACACTTTTTAAAACATGCACTTTAACAATCTAACAACATTTGATCATCCAAAATCAAGGATTTAGCAAGTAATTTTCATATTGAACTAGTTACACCAAAAATAACGAATCGAGCATACAAATTACATACACGACATCACAATGAGCCATAGACACTAATTAACAACTTTATAACTCAAAAATCTCAAGAACACATAAAATTAGTGATTTTAGAAAGTTACCCAAATGAGATGAAGTTGGTATCAAATTGAAGAGGATGAAGAGAGGATTCCAAATATGTATTTTGTTTTGGTTGAAACTTCCAAATCCGAATTTAGATGATGATTCTTTGTAGTGGTGTTTGAGAGAAAATTGGAAAGTATAGAAAGAAAATGGAAATGAAAATGAAAAGGAAAATGGGGAGGTGGGTGTTGACTAGTCAAGCTAGTCACATCTTTGCTCCAATGGCGAAACTAGTCCCTCGCGTTCGGTTGCGGGTGCGTGAATTGACCAAACGAATTATTTTAAATTACACGGAAGTACGGGAGATATTAAAAATCCGATAACGAGAATATTTAAAATGTTACTTAACAAAGGATACGAATCTAGATATGAAGGATATTATTTAAAAAGAAAAAGACGGGCGTTAAAATAATTTAACGGAAAAATGCGGGATGTTACAGTTATCATATTTGTGTTCCCGTTAGCTTCTTCCAGTTTAGCTGCTGTAAATCAGATTGCCGTTTCTTTATAAAGCTTTTCACGTGCGTTGTTCAGCACCTTTTTTTGCAGCATTGTAATTTTCTAGACTAGCCAACGCAAGCCACAACTAACATGCAACGGACAACACTTGACGGCTCTCTGAAGCAACATCTTAGCATCTTCTTGGTTAGAAAGTTCAACAACTGCTTTCCATAGCCTCACATAATCGGGTATATTATCTCCACGGGGAATGGAAAATGTATGTCATTACTTTCATCTTCAAGAACTGAAAAATTGGTATGCATCAAGGCCAAGCATTTCCTGATTAGTCGTATTTTGTTCTTCTGTGAACACATTTTTTAACCAAGAAACAGCAAATTAGATTCAACCTTTTGACAAATTGCTATAACAGAAAATAAAAAATAAGGGTTTGAGATAGACGGCAATTTCAAGCTACTTATTTTCTAAACAAAAAAATTGTTCAAATATCCGAAGTCTGGTCAGACAAGTCGAATGTTCCAAATTAAAAGGCACAAATACCATGATAGGAGAAAAGATAACGTCGTGACGTATACAAATCAACATCAGGCGTCTCTTCAACTCTCACCATTTCCTTCGTTTCATTAATTTTTGTCGCAGACTTTGACTGTTATACGAACTGAACCCTTTTGGAATTGACTGATTTGAGGCCAACTGTTTTGTACGATTACGTACTGCTAACTATTTGGCATATTTAAATGCTTGTGATTCAAACTGCTTTATCTTTAATTCTGCCCATTTACAACCGCCACATTAAAGGACGTATAAACCTTCTCCGGTGACTTGTCAGCCGCTTCTTTCTAATAAAATCAAAAAGAATCAACCATACATCACTACAAAAAACTCTATCACATCCAACCAAGTAAACGACACACATAAAGAAATAATTAAGCTACACAGTACAATGGGTTATTTAGTTTGAACATGAGCATACAGTTACTTATCAAGTAGAATGAAACTATAGCCTTAACAAGTTAAACGTAGTCATTGTCTCGATCAGCATTAACTAAAGATATTATAGAATAAATTATTAACTATATGTCTATATCATACTAAATTTAATAGGAATACAAACTATAAGACGAAATTCAAGTAGACTGTTTGACTACCTAATTTGAAACACCATTATAATCCCAATCAGATCAAATAAAATTAGATTCTTTTTCTAAATACTGTTAATTCACGTTCCAATGACTTTGTTGTCATCTTTCCTTTTGCGGCTTTGGCGACCTCGTTTTTTCGCTTTGCTTGGATCGAAATTACGGGCATACCCGTTGTTTGTACAATTCTTGGCACACCTTGTTAGCTGAACAAGGAAGTTGGGATCTGATCACTAAATGAATGATATGGGGTGATATGATGGTGGATGTATGCTTGTTGGCGATTCCCCGAAGGTAGTACGAAGGTATCGTACTTTACGCCACCAAGATACGAAGGTAACTCATTGAGAGTGTTTATGTATGAGTGATTATGACTGAGTGTGAATGCCTTGTCCAGGGATCATGTTCCCTTTATATAGAGTTAGGTAATAGCCTTGTCACCAGTTTTCTAGGTAGATTCAGTCTTCGAGGCAATCTCTGATGAGACAAAGGGGCCTTTCCCTTCGGCTGACTGTAATCTCTGCCGGTCCAAGAAAGTTAGCCTGCAGCATTCCTCTTTTGTCATTTGGATGTTAGTGGTAACGAGTTTGGTCAACCCGTTAACTTCTCTCCTTCAGTCTAGGTGATCTCGTGACTTTAGGAGAGGTCCTTGTCCATTGGTAACCGTGATCCCTTCGTCAATACGTTCCTTCGTTACAATTGCTTCGTATGACGGAAGTGGATTTGTACCAACTCTGAATATTGGGATTCTTATTTGGTGGCATTCTTCTTCTGTCCTTTGAGCGCCATTATTTGATTTCAAGGATATCCCGCCTTTAGTTTGTACTTGACATATGCGTTCTTGTGATCCAACCTTATGTCATCTATCATCGTTAGGCGTGATACCTTCGTTAGCGTAGCTTCGTGTGTCTTGACGGGAGGATACACTATCAAGCCCCCGAGTTTAATTTTACGAAGCTTTTTAACCAAGCTATGTTGAATTAAACTCAATCTGCCACATGATAACTTGATTTGACGCCTCTGATCCTTGCAATTAATTACCCGGATGCGATTACCTTTCTGCCCCTACGAATTCTTTATTGTTAAAATAGGGTCGAAGGGTGAAATGGATATTTCCTGGTACGGTTACCAAAGTAATTCTGTAATTGATGGGACGGTTGCTGCTCAAGGGTAATAAATAGTTAATCTCTGATTTTCTCTTTCATTTTTTTCCTTTTCTTTTTCTTTTGCTATTCTTCATCGTCTGATCATATTTCCTATTTCTCAAAAAAGGTATTGCTCCCATCTTGTTGTCTTTTTTGTTATTTTGTTATGGCTAAAGTAGGGCTTCGATCGATTTCTAGTGCCGTGACCCCCGAGCGTTATAAACGCCTCTGTAAAACCCTGGGTCTCAAAGGAGACGACATGATTTTGCCGGAATCTGGTAAGTTCATGCTAGATTTTTCGGTGGATTACGTCGGAATGTACACGCAATCATTTACAGAGTGCAACCTTAGGATTCCCATTTCATCATTCTTTCTTAGTGTTCTTGATTACTTCAAAGTCCATGTTTCGATTGTCCACCCTCTCGCCGTTAAAAAGATCTTGGCTTTTGAATATATGTGCAAAGCTTATGGCGGTCAGCCCTCAGTTGACTTGTTTCGCTGTTTCTTTCAAACTGGTGACGCTGGGAATTGGGTTACCATTGCCAAGCGCTGCAAAAAGAGGGGTAGCTTGACTGATACTCCAATGTGTTTTGCTTTTTCCATTCCTGATGTGAGGAATTGGAAGGATTCCTTCGTTTATATCAAGAAATCTTTTTTCTTTCCGGATAAATATCCTAATGCCATTGACATCAGATGGGCCACCGTTCCCAAGCAATATAGTGATCCTATCCCTGTGGATGCTAAAGATGATCCTCTCTTTAGTAGGATTTGTCGTCATCCTATAATTCCTTCGACTCTTCCGGATTCCCTTCTTTTTAAACTCGGCATGGCACCTTCCTGGGAAAAAGGCGAAGCTATCCCTGTGTACTTTTGTGGGGAACGGGGTAGGTGTTGTATGTCTTAGGTTTTATTCTTGCTTATACTTTCTTGTGTTAATTTTTTCTAACCTTGCTCGCTTTTGCAGAGATGTCTTTGCAAAACGTTATCAAATCTTTTGGGGTGAAACAGATGACCGAAGCCGTCCGTGCTAGTATTGCGGTTAAAGAGCTTGGCTCTCCCTCATGTTCTGGTTTTATGGAGGTGGACAACAAACCGGAGAAAGTGGCTGAGTCAAGTGCCCCCAAGGTTCAACCCAGCGCTAAGGTGGAGTCAAGTGCCCCCAAGGTGCAATCCAGTACTAAGGTTGCCTCAGAGCACGAACCTATTGATGTTGATGCGGAACCTGATGTATCTAAGAGCATTCCTATTAGGGCCTCTAGGCGCTAAAAGGTTGCCAGGAAGATGAAAGAGGTTGTCTCTGGTTCCCCCTTAAAGAAGGCTAAGTTTGCTCTCCATGACGAAGATACCGATGATGAAGCTCAAATTGAAGGTTCCGGTGACAACTTTCCCTTGGGTAAGCTTCTTATTTGTTAGCGTTATTTATATTAACTGTTCTTCTCGCTTGAACAAATTTATGTGCCTTTGTAGGTGATACTCCTGTTATCCCTTCTTTAGAAGTTTGTTTCAATGTGTTCGATGAGATGATTCCTTCTGAATTCGAAGATGCCTTTGTGGATACCTCTAAGCTCATTTATGTTTACACCGCCCATAACTATCGTTCTGCTATTTATAGTCATCTTGTCCTTTCTCATTTGAAGCAGAAATCTGGCGATGTTATATGTTTAGAGAAGGAGGTGGAAGAGCTTAGGGATGTCAATGCATCTTCCAAGGAGTCTGTGAAGAAGTTACAGGAACAATTGTTGTTGAACACATCTTGGGAAGAGGAGGTGAAATCAGCCAAGAGTGAGATTCTGAGCATGTAGGAGAAGCAGAAGCTGGATGAGAAGAGGATAGCTGACTTGGAAGAGGAGAATAAGGTTCTTCATCAGGAAGCGAAGTTGTTGGCAGATCAGAAGATGAGGTTTGATAGTTTGAAGACAGATTATTCTGCTGTTATTACCCAGGTTATTCCACATGTTTGCAAGCAGGTTATCCGTAGCAAAGAGTTGAGCGCGTTGGTTGGTGATGTTGTCCTTGCTAGCAAACTTGAGGAGAGGTGTAAATTGTTGACTGAGTTGTCCCAGCAAGGCAAGCTCGAACTTAGCAGTTATCCAGAGTATACTGATCAGGCTCCAGCCCTTGTTGATGCTGCGTGTGCTCGCTTTTCCGATGCTGAACTTAACTATGTCGCCTTTGTTGCTGCTTACTCTGATGCTAAGCCTGTGGAGCTTCTTGCCTTGGTTGCGGAGCAATGATCTTTGTAGTTTGTTTGTGTTATGACCCTCTTTTGATGTGATGATCTGTACTCTAATTACTTTATATTAACGTACTTTTAACAGACCTGCGTGCCTGTTGATTTGGGGCTATGTTGCCCATAAACAATCTCTGTTTGGTAATATGTGGGTTATCGTACCCGTTTTCTTGTTACTCTACTTATTATTTAAGCAGGTTACTTATTTTGGCATTATGATTGCCTTTTGTTTGTCTTAGTTTGGCCCTCTTTTATTCAAGCACAAGCACTTATTTATTTGTAGAATATGCCCTCTCGCATATTTCTTAAATTCGACAAGTGTTCCCTCCGGGGGTGCTTTGCAATAGCTTCGGTAATCTCTTGGGTTACCTTTTGCTTATTGCTAAAGTTTTATAGGTATTCCTCTTAGGAATATCTTGCAATAGCTTCGGTATACCTCTTGGGTTACCTCTTGCTTATTGCTAAAGTTTTATAAGTATTCCTCTTGGGAATATCTTGCAATAGCTTCGGTATACGTCTTGGGTTACCTCTTTCTTATTGCTAAAGTTTTATAAGTATTCCTCTTGGGAATATCTTGCAATGGCTTCGGTCTACCTCTTGGGTTACCTCTTGCTTATTGCTAAAGTTTTATAAGTATTCCACTTGGGAATATCTTGCAATAGCTTCGGTATACCTCTTGGGTTACCTCTTGCTTATTGCTAAAGTTTATAAGTATTCCTCTTGGGAATATCTTGCAATAGCTTCGGTATACCTCTTGGGTTACCTCTTGCTTATTGCTAAAGTTTTATAAGTATTACAACACTTAAGATTGGTGTTTCCAAAAGGTAGTAGGATTTCATTCAAATTTCTTGTGGTAGGAAGCATATAAGTTTCGACTACCCATTACAAATTTTCCTACTTACATGCAACTAGAAATCTAGAAATAGAACTTTCGAAGGTTTACCCCGTTCCAGGTTCTGGGGATCTGTTTCCCTTATGTGGTTTCGAGCTTGTATGAACCGTCCCCGAAAGCTTCGGAGATTACGTACGGACCTTCCCAAGTAGGCCCCATCTTTCCTTCGTATTCAACTTTGCTAGTGCTGTTGAGCCTTAAAACATAATCTCCGACCTTGTATACCGAAGGTTTGACTCGCTTATTGTAATACCTTTCGATCTTTCTCTTGTATGCTGCTTCTCTAATCAGCGCAGCCTCCCTCCTTTCTTCCATGAGGTCAAGATTGAGACAGAGATTCTCCTCATTTTCTTCGAGGTTTGCGGTCCTGTTGGTTAATACATGTATCTCCGCGGGCAAAACCGCCTCAGTTTCGTAAACCAAACTGTAAGGGGTTTCTCCGCTACTCCTTTTGGGTGTGGTTCGGTGAGCCCATAGGACCTGGGGGAGTTCTTCCATCCATCCTTGGTGATATCTACCCAAACGTTTCTCGAGACCTTTTAAGATATCCCTGTTGGTTACTTCCACCTGTCCATTCCCTTGTGGGTGGTAAACGGAAGTAAAGGTTTGCTTTATCTGTAGCTTTTCACAGAACCCTGGGAAGATACCTTCGGCGAATTGTTTTCCATTATCCGAAACGATTTCTTGGGGTATGCTAAACCGACACACGATGTGTTCCCAAACAAACTTTTCTATTTGTTTCCCTGTCGTGGTGCTTAACGGTTTTGCTTCCGTCTACTTTGTGAAGTAGTCTATCGCAACCACCAGCCATTTAAAACCTCCTGGTGCTTCTGTGAGTGGACCTACTAGATCTATGCCCCACTTTGAGAAAGGCCATGCTGATAACACCGATATCATGTCTTTCTTTGGCTGTTTCTGAACTTTAGCGTGGATCTGACATGGCTCACAGGTTCGTAAGAGCGTGACTGTATCTTCGTGCATGGTTGGCCAATAATACCCCATCCTTAGCATTTTTACCACTATTAACCTTGGTCTGGAATGAAGTCCACAGATACCTTCATGCATTTCTCTGATGATCATCGAAGCTTGGTTTGGTCCAACACAGCGAAGCCACGGGGTGAGGAAATATTTCCTGTACAAGGCTCAGTTCATTATCTTGTATGACGGTGCTTTGATCCGTATCTTTCTTGCTTCTTTTTTATCCTCGGGTAATATTCCGAGCTCCAAATATTCCCTTAATGGCTTCATCCACGTGTTTTCTTCTTCGATGATTAAGTCGTGGACTTCTTGAGCTTCGATGGATCTTTTTTCTAATACTTCGACCAACACTTCCTTCGCCAGGTGTGCGAAGGTGATAGAAGCTAATTTGCTCAGAGCATCTGCTTTCTTATTCTGACTTCTTCTTACATGCTCTATTGTGAAGCTTCTGAAGCTCTCTACAAGTTCCCTGACCTTTAACAGATAAAGTTGTATGATTGGCTGTCTTGCTTTGAAGATACCTAGGACTTGGTTCGCAACTAGTTGTGAGTCTACGAAGGCTTGCAAGTGCTCAATTTTCATCTCCTTTGCTATTCTGAGCCTGACGAGCAGAGCTTCGTATTCTGCTTCGTTATTAGTTGTGCTGAACTCGAAACAAAGCGTGTAAGTAAACTCTTATCCCTCTGGGCTGATTAGCATAAGTCCTGCCCCTGAGCCATCAGAGCTGGAAGCTCCATCGGTGAACAATTTCCATTCCTTCGTTTCAATAGTCGGGGGGATAATTTGAGCGAAGTTGGAGTTGTTTTCTTCGTCTGTCTCCGTTGTTTCTGCCATGAAGTCTGCTAGTACTTGAGCTTTGATTGAATGGCGAGCTTGGAAGTCGATGTCATGTTCCCCGAGCTCTATTGCCCATTTGGCCATTCTGCCCGACTTTTTTGGCTTCGTAAGAACCGTCTAATTTGCTTGTTAGTTAACACAATGATAGGATGGGCTTGGAAGTACCTTCGTAGCTTCCTTGCGGTGTGGACTAGGGAAAGCGTGACTTTTCAAGCTCTGGGTAGTTGACTTCTGCACCCTGTAGAACTCGGCTTACGAAATATATCGGGACCAGTATCCTTTCACGTTCTGCCACTAACACCGCACTGATGCATTCCCTGGATGTTGATAGGTAGAGATATAGTGTCTCTCCTATCTTTGATGATGTCAGGGTTGGCAGATTAGCAATGTGTGCTTTCATTTCAACGAAAGCCTTTTCGGCCTCTTCGGTCCATGATATTTTCTTTGCTCCCGAGCATCCTTTCAGAACTTTGAGAAAAGGCAATTGCCTCTCAGCTCCCTTGGACAGGAAACGGCTTAATGATGCTAGCTTCCTGTTTAAACTCTGCATTTCTTTGACTGTGGTTGGTGTTTTGAGTTGTTGGAGCTTGTCTACTTTCTCTAGGTTTGCTAAGATTCCTTTCTTAGTGATGTAATACCCTAGGAACTTTCCTTCCTCTACCCCAAATGAGCACTTTTTGGGGTTTAGCTTCATATTGACCGACCGAATGGTGTCGAAGGTTTCTTGAATGTCTTTCAGCAAGGTGCTTTCCTCCGGACTCTTGATTACCATGTCATCAACATAAGCTTCCAAGTTTCTCCCTAGTTGCTTACGAAAGACTTTGTCCACCAACCTTTGGTATGTGGCTCCGGCATTCTTCAATCCGAAGGGCATTTTCTTATAGCAATATATCCCCTTGCTTGTGAAGAACGACGTCTTTTTCTCATCTTCTTCGGCCATTTAGATCTGATGGTAGCCTTTGCAGGCATCAAGAAAACACTTATACTTGTACCCGGTTAGGGATTCCACCTTCCAATCGATCTCCGGCAGGGGGTAGCAATCCTTAGGGAAAGCTTTGTTGATATTCGTAAAATCGACGCACATCCTCCACCCTCCGTCAGATTTCTTCACCATGACGGGGTTTGCAACCCAGGTAGGGTATTTCGCTTCCCGGATTATGCCAACCTGGAGTAGTTCTTCAACCTCTTTGCAAGCAGCCTCATCCCTCTCATTAGCGAGGTTTCTTTTCTTCTGATGTATTGGCTCTAGGTGCTTGTATTCATTGAGCTTGTGTTCCGTAGAGAAGGTGGTTTCGTCGATACTGAGCATTCGAGGAATGCCTGTCATATCTCTGTATTCCCAAACAAAGATGTCGATGTTCGCCTGCAGTAGCTTGCGAAGCTTCTTCTTCGTTTCCAAAGGTAACGAACCTCCGATAATTACTTGTTGATTGGGGAACAGAGGGTTGATGGAGATTTTCTCTTCGCTCGAGCCTTCTTCTCTAGTTTCGAGGATGCATTCACTTGGTCTTTCCTTCTTTTCCCTGATTACCATGATAACCTTTTCTCGATCATAGGTTGAAGCTAGAGTGCCAATCCCTTCGGATGTGTAGAACTTCACCAATTGATGTACGGTAGATGCAATTATCCCCATTTTCATCATGGCTACTCTTCCTAGCAGGATGTTATGCTACGAGACGGCCCGAACCACTACAAAATCCAGCGTTTCGGTTCTAGTTAGTGGTGGCTCTCCGATGGCGAAGTCGAGGTCAACCTCTCCGATTGGCCAGCATCTTTCTCCAGAGAACCCAATTAGCAGTACCCTCGATGGGTTCAGGCAAGCCTTAATGGCGGGGCTAAGCTGGTCGAAGCAATGTACATACATGATATCGCATGCGCTGCCACCATCCAAGTACACTCGGTGTACCTCTCTCTCGAAGATTCGCCCATTGATTATGACAGGTTTGTCGGAGGGAGTGATCGTGTCAAGTGCTGGGAAAGAGATCTCTTCCCAATCTATTACTCCGCTCTTTCTTTCCCTCTTGTAGGTTCTTGGCTTCTTAACTGCGAAACATTCTGCGACCGTAAGTATTGCGTTGTCCATATTCGATTTCTTTTCTTCGGTTCTGGGCTCTTGCTTTGGTACCTTCGGGTTGCGTATGCCCTTTACTAAATGTGTCAATTTCCCAGATCTGACTGCCTCTTCGATAGCTTGCCTTAGCTGTATGCAGTCGTCCGTTTCATGGCCGAAGTCATTATGAAAGTCACAAAATTTACTTGTGTCTCTCATTTTTCCTTTGCTATTTAGCTTTGGTGGAGTTTTGAAGGCTTAGGTGGCCTTTTCGGTAGCTAGGATTTCTTTAGGTGACTTTACCAGCGTTCCGAGGATACCAGGGGTGTTTTCCCTTCTATAAGGGGAGAACCTATTTCGGTCGTTTCTTCTTCCGGACTTCTCTTCACGGTGACTTGGTTTTTCTTTTCGCATGAAGCCTTGAGTTTCTTCGTACACGAAGCTACTCGCGGTGTCTTTCGCGTCAAGCCAAATGTATGCTTTGTCTAGCAATGCTTCGTAAGTGTCAGGGAGATCCCGACTGAGATGTTCCACCAATGCTCGGGTCCTGCAACCGTATAAGATTCCCGAGATCCTTTGTGACTCGGGGAGTCCTGGAATCCGCAGGGTTTCGTCCGTATATCGAACGAGAAAAGCCCTCGAAGCTTCACCATCTTTTTTCTTGATACTGTGGGCAGCGACGTGATTCTTCTTGTGTTTTTTTTGCTGGCTAAACTTCGACCTAAAAAGTCATTTAAGGTCCTCGAAGCTGGAGACAGAATCTTTTGCTAAAGAGTCGAACCAGATCCTTGCATCACTTTTGAGCACGTATGAGAACGCGTGACAAGCCACAGTTGTATCCCATTTTGACATTCGACCCGCATCTTCGAAGATATTTATAAAATCATCGGGGTCGTCTTTTCCTTCGTAATACCCCAGGTGGGATGGTATCTTCATCCCGATAGGTAGCGGGTGGTTTTGTATTGAAGATACGAAAAGAGTTTTCTAACTCTTCCAAGGTTAGTCTAAATATCCACCAGCATTTCCACTAGCTCCGTGGTGAAGGTTGTTCGCTGCGGAGGTAACTACGATGTACGTACCTTGGAAAGGCAAACTGACCCACGGATTACTTCCGTTCCATAATTGTGACCCTGGGGGCAACGAAGCGCTCGGCTGAGTTACCAGGGGAATGATTCCCGCGGTTGGTAAGATAGTGCTGGCATTAGGTATGTTCTGTTGAGCAACAGGAAATGGGCTCCCGAAGGTATACTGCTGCGTAATTGGTCCTCCTGAGTGGCTCAGAGGGACACTGGTGGTGGTCATTAAATGAGCCGGTTGTGAAGGTATTGGCTGGAGAGTGATACTCGGAGGGACTACCGGTTGTAAGATCTGAGGCTGGCTGGTAAGAGGGAGACTTCTTGCTGGCCTGGCCCCCATTTCTATTTCTTCGTCAACATCATCGCTGTCATACGTCAGTGTTCGCCGACTGTGTAACTGCCCTTCTTCTCGCAACTTTTTGATAACATCGCGTATGTTATCATAGTTGTTGAGTATGAAGGTTTTGTCAATTAGCGGTGGTGGTTCGGAATCATTCCGGTTTGTAGTTATTGGCATAGCAGGAGTGATAGGTGTCCGTGTTCCGGTTTCAGGTTGGTCTACCTCAGATGGTAGAGAGAAACCGGGCGGTGGATGATCAGATTCCGCCATGATCTTGCTTTTTTCAAACAAAGTAAGTATTGAAGTGGGGTCCCATGGATGGCGCCAATTATTTGTATAATTCCTGGCACACCTTGTTAGCTGAACAAGGAAGTTGGGATCTGATCACTAAATGGATGATTTGGGGTGATATGATGGTGGATGTATGCTTGTTGGCGATTCCCCGAAGGTAGTACGAAGGTATCGTACTTTACGCCACCAAGATACGAAGGTAACTCATTGAGAGTGTTTATGTATGAGTGATTATGACTGAGTGTGAATGCCTTGTCCAGGGATCATGTTCCCTTTATATAAAGTTAGGTAATAGCCTTGTCACCAGTTTTCTAGGTAGATTCAGTCTTCGAGGCAATCTCTGATGACACAAAGGGGCCTTTCCCTTCGCCTAACTGTAATCTCTGCCGGTCCAAGAAAGTTAGCCTGCAGCATTCCTCTTTTGTCATTTGGATGTTAGTGGTAATGAGTTTGATCAATCCGTTAACTTCTCTCCTTCAGTCTAGGTGATCTCGTGACTTTAGGAGAGGTCCTTGTCCATTGGTAACAGTGATCCCTTCATCAATACGTTCCTTCGTTACGATTTCTTCGTATGACAGAAGTGGATTTGTACCAACTCTGAATATTAGGATTCTTATTTGGCGGCATTCTTCTTCTGTCCTTTGAGCGCCATTATTTGATTTCAAGGATATCCCGCCTTTAGTTTGTATTTGGCATATGCGTTCTTTTGATCCAACCTTATGTCATCTATCATTGTTAGGCGTGATACCTTCGTTAGCGTAGCTTCATGTGTCTTGACGGGAGGATACACTATCACCCGTAACTTGCGTGTCCAAAAAAATTGCGACGAAAGTGGCCGAGTTATTTGGGGAAGTAATATACGTTGCTAAATCGTCCTCTTCGTTGGACAACGTATGCTCCTTATTCGCTTTCATCAAATCATCAAACGTGAAACATATTCATGGATTAGTCGAGGTTGATGTGGAAGATCCGATGTCAGATATATCTAACAGCTTGATGTCCAAATGTGAAGCTTGGGTGTCGAAAATTTCTGACCTTTCTTGCTTAAATCGTGTGTTTGATTCTTTTGATCAACAATTGGTTGTTTTGACTAACCGGTTTGTACTTTCGAATGGGGTTGGGGAGGTCGAATGCGAGGCACATAAAGGTGTTGCGGAGTCGAACAAAGGTCAAGAGCATCGTTATTCCTCACAGCTTGATGAAGCCGCTGCTAAGATGTCCCAATCTCGATCAGTTGGTGTTGAGTCTTCAATGTTTGAGACTATTTCAGCTTCTATTGGTGTTGGGGGTGAGCCTTCAATGTTTAAGACTGTTCCAACTTCTCTTCGGTAAGTACATAATGATGATGGCTTGGTTATTAAGTTTGGTACACTGGATGTTAATGTTAATACATTGGAGCCTACTGTTCTAAATAATAATGATACATATAAATATAATGTTGATACATTGGCTCCTGTAGCTCCTGGGTTGGCCTCGGTTTGTAATGATAGAGTTCACTCCCCTATCTTTTGTAGAAAATAACGAAGATAACATCACATTCGCAGAAAGTTTGGCACGTTTGAAGAAAGACAAGAAGAAAAAGAAGGAAGATTTGAAGGCAAGTTGAGAGGATGCATCCAAGGTAGATAAGCCTACACCAATTTTGTATGGCCGTAGTGATAGAATTTATTGCGATTGTGAGGACCTTTCATATGAAGGTTTTTGCAAGTCTTAGTACATTTTAAATATAAAAGTTCCTAGGGATATTTTTGAAGATGTGAATTTGCGGTCGAGAAAGAATGTTATCCACTTCAGGTTCTTTTAAGCTCGTTGATCATGAAGAAGATTAGTATTACGGAAACGCTATTCAAAATATATTTTTGGCGGGTAAGGTCGACAAGAAGAGTGGTCTCGCAGTATCAGGAAATGGCAGGTCCTCGGGGTTGAATATGTCCGACGAGACCTTCGTAGCTTTTGATGAATTGATGACGAGTATGGCCGAGAGTGAACCGGTTACTATGGCCGAGAGTTAAGCTTATTAATTCAATTGATATCCCGCGTCCTCCGTTTAAAAGCAAGAATCAACATAAGTGTAAGGAAAAAGTGCTTCAAGGTGCGGAAATGGCTAAATTCGGCGTGTTTATCAAGGACATCTGAGTTTTTTTTTCGCTTGTTTAGTTTAGTTCTGTTTTAGGTTAGGCGATGCTCGGTATAGATAGTTGGTTGATAGTCACTTTGTAGGTACGAGCCTCGCCAAGGTCCTCTATTGTACTTCTTGTTGAATTCGTTTTCTTTTCAAAAATGCTCGCCAAGGTCCTCTATTGTACTTCCTGTTGAATTCGTTTTCTTTTCAAAAGCGTTTTCTGGTTTTATACCGTTCTCGATTTTTTGGGTTTATTCGATTTTTGATTATTAAAGGTTAGTAATTGCAGAATGATACATATAAGTTAAACCAATAGATTTGCACAATATTTTATGCATGCTATGATTACAATTTTTACATTGCGGTTCCAAAAAAGAACTAACAAGTTTTAGCATATACTTTTGTAGTTTTGTTCATGTAAAACATAAGATCTTGTAAATTTTAGTCGTGTCAAAAGTGTGAACAAGATTATTGAAATATCCCGTTCATATTGATTATAAATGTTTCATATTAATTGATTTCGTTGCGAGGTTTTGACCTCTATATGAGACGTTTTTCAAAGACTGGATTCGTTTTTAAAACAAACCATAACCTTTATTTTATTTACAAGGTTAAAAGGACACCACCTAGATTATCAGAAATGATAATCTAAAAATATCACACTTACACACTACCAATACATATTGGTTTACAATATTAATATGTTACAATAAAGTAAATCTCGAATGCAGTTTTAAACAATATTATACAAGCATGCTGACACCAATTCTTGTCCATATATTAGCATGCAACAGCGGAAGCTCTTAATAATCACCTGAGAATAACAAAAATGTTGGTGAGTTATAGGTTTAACCTATATATTATCACATTAATATAATAGACCACAAGATTTCATTTATTCAATAATCTTACACTTGCAAGTGTATAAAAATCATTCTATAATGAACACCTGGTAACCGACATTAACATAATGCATATAGAATATTCCCCGCATACTCGCAAGTATGTCATAAATTGGCAATCACAATCACCATATAAATCGAAGTATTAAAGCATTCTAAATTCCAGAATGGGGTTTGTTAGGCCCATAGATCTATCTTTAGGATTCGCGTCAATTAGGGGTCATTTTCCTAATTCTTAGGCTACCAGACTTGAAGGGGTAATATTCGGTTTAATAATCCAACCATAGAATGTAGTTTAAATTACTTGTGTCTATTTCGTAAAACATTTATAAAACTGCATGTATTCTCATCCCAAAAATATTAGATTTTAAAAATGGGACTATAACTCACATTCACAGATTTTTACTTCGTCGGGAAGTAAGACTTGGCCACTGGTCGATTCACGAACCTATAACAAATATGTACATATATATCAAAGTATGTTCAAAATATATTTACAACATTTTTAATACGTTTTACTGTTTTAAGTTTATTAAGTCAGATGTCCTCGTTAGTAACCTACAACTAGTTGTCCACAGTTAGATGTACAGAAATAAATCGATATATATTATCTTGAATCAATCCACGACCCAGTGTATACACGTCTCAGGCTAGATCACAACTCAAAGTATATATATTTTTGGAATCAACCTCAACCGTGTATAGCTAACTCCAACATTACTGCATATAGAGTGTCTATGGTTGTTCCAAATAATATATATACATGGGTCGATATGATATGTCAAAACATTTGCATACGTGTATATGGTATCCCAAGATTACATAATATATTAGAATACATGTATAATACAATATGAGTTAGCTAGGATATGATTAATATAGATTTGTTACCAATTTTCACGTAGCTACAACAAGTAAAAATATCCAATCTTGTTTTACCCATAACTTCTTCGTTGTAACTCCGTTTTGAGTGAATCCAATTGCTATGGTTTCATATTGAACTTAAGTTTATGAATATATACATAAAAAGTATAAGTTTATAATCATAAATACAGGTTACAAGTCGTTTTTGTAAAGGTAGTCATTTCAGTCGAAAGAATGACGTCTAGATGACCATTTTGGAAAACATACTTCCACTTTGAGTTTATGCATGATTTTTGGATATAGTTTCATGTTCATAAGAAAAATCATTTTACCAGAAGAACAACTTTTAAATCAAAGTTTATCATAGTGTTTAATTAACTAACCCAAAACAGCCCGCGGTGTTACTACGACGGCGTAAATCCGGTTTTACGGTATTTTTCGTGTTTTCAGGTTTTAAATCATTAAGTTAGCATATCATATAGATATTGAACATGTGTTTAGTTGATTTTAAAGTCAAGTTAGAAGGATTAACTTTTGTTTGCGAACAAGTTTAGAATTAACTAAACTATGTTCTAGTGATTACATGTTCAAATCTTCGAATAAGATAGTTTTATATGTATGAATCGAATGATGTTATGAACATCATTACTACCTCAAGTTTAGTAGGTAAACCTACTAGAAGTAAAAAGAAATGATCTAGCTTCAAAGGATCTTGGATGGCTTGAAAGTTCTTGAAGTAGAATCATGACACGAAAACAAGTTCAAGTAAGATTATCACTCGAATTAAGATAGTTATAGTTATAGGAATTGAATCAAAGTTTATATATGAGTATTACCTTGATTTAGAATGATATCTTACTGTAAACAACAAGGATTTCTTAAGATTGGATGATCACTTTACAAGATTAGAAGTGAGCTAGTAACTTGGAAGTATTCTTGATTTTATGAAACTAGAACTTGTAGAATTTATGAAGAACACTTAGAACTTGAAGATGGAAGTTGAGAGAGATTAATTAGATGAAGAAATTGAATAATGAAAGTGTTTATAGGTGTTTTTGGTCATTGGTATATGGATTAGATATAAAGGATATGTAATTTTGTTTTCATGTAAATAAGTCATGAATGATTACTCATATTTTTATAATTTTATGAGATATTTCATGCTAGTTTCCAAATTATGGTTCCCACATGTGTTAGGTGACTCACATGGGCTACTAAGAGCTGATCATTGGAGTGTATATACCAATAGTACATACATCTAAAAGCTGTGTATTGTAGAGTACGAATACGGGTGCATACGAGTAAAATTGTTGATGAAACTGAAGGAGGATGTAATTGTAAGAATTTTTGTTAAGTAGAAGTATTTTGATAAGTGTCTTGAAGTCTTTCAAAAGTGTATGAATACCTATTAAAACACTACATGTATATACATTTTAACTGAGTCGTTAAATCATCGTTAGTCGTTACATGTAATGTTGTTTTGAAACCTTTAGGTTAACGATCTTGTTAAATGTTGTTAACCCATTGTTTATTATATCAAAAGAGATGTTAAATTATTACATTATCATGATATTATTATATTTTAATATATCTTAGTATGATATATATACAGTTAAATGTTGTTACAACGATAATCGTTACATATATGTCTCGTTTCAAAATCATTAAGTTAGTAGTCTTGTTTTTACATATGTAGTTCATTGTTAATACACATAATGACATGTTTACTTATAATTTAACATGATTAAACATAGTGTATCAATATCTTAATATGATTCATATGTATTTAGTAAGACGTTGTTATAACGATAATCGTTATATATATCGTTTCGAGTTTCTTAATTCAATAAACTAAATTTTATGTATATAACTCATTGTTAAAATACCTAATGAGATACTTACTTATCATAATATCATGTTAACTATATATATAATCATATATATGTCATCATATAGTTTTTACAAGTTTTAACGTTCGTGAATCACCGGTCAACTTGGGTGGTCAATTGTCTATATGAAACCTATTTCAATTAATCAAGTCTTAACAAGTTTGATTGCTTAACATGTTGAAAACACTTAATCATGTAAATATCAATTTAATTTAATATATATAAACATGGAAAAGTTCGAGTCACTACATATTTGAGTAGTAAGGTTAGTAATAATTATATTCATAGCTTTTACCCGTATAGGTTCTCTGTCCTTTCTATTCAAGGCGTCGGCTACCACATTTGCCTTCCCCAGGTGGTAAAGAATCTCAAAGTCATAATCATTCAACAGTTCAATCCACCTACGCTATCTCATGTTCAGTTGTTTCTGATTAAATATATGTTGGAGACTTTTGTGGTCGGTATATATAATACTTTTGACCCCATATAAGTAGTGCCTCCAAGTCTTTAATGCAAAAACAACCGTGCCTAATTCTAAATCATGCGTCGTATAATTCTGCTCGTGAATCTTCAATTGTCTAGACGCATAAGCAATTACCTTCGTTCGTTGCATTAATACACAACCGAGACCTTGCTTTGAGGCGTCACAATATATCACAAAATCATCATTCCCTTCAGGTAATGACAATATAGGTGCCGTAGTTAACTTTTTCTTCAACAATTGAAACGTTTTCTCCTGCTCATTCTTCCATTCAAATTTCTTCCCTTTATGCGTTAATGCAGTCAAGGGTTTTGCAATTTTGGAAAAATCTTGGATGAACCTTCTGTAGTAACCAGTCAGTCCTAAAAATTGGCGTATATGCTTCGGAGTTTTCGAGGTTTCCCACTTTTCAACGGTTTCAATCTTTGTCGGATCCACTTGAATACCTTCTTTGTTCACTATGTGACCGAGGAATTGAACTTCTTCCAACCAAAATGCACACTTTGAAAACTTAGCGTATAGTTTTTCTTTCCTCAACAACTCTAGCACTTTTCTCAAATGTTCTTCGTGCTCTTGATCATTCTTTGAGTAAATAAGTATGTCATCGATGAAAACAATGACAAACTTGTCAAGGTATGGTCCACACACTCGGTTCATGAGGTCCATGAACACAGCTGGTGCGTTAGTCAAGCCAAACGGCATAACCATAAACTCATAATGACTGTAACGCGTCCTGAAAGCAGTCTTTGGAATATCATCCTCCTTCACCCGCATTTGATGATACCCAGAACGTAAATCAATCTTCGAATAAATCGACGAGCCTTGTAGTTGATTAAATAAGTCGTCGATTCTCGGTAGTGGGTAGCGGTTCTTAATGGTAAGTTTGTTCAACTCTCGGTAGTCGATAAACAACCTAAATGTACCATCCTTCGTCTTAACAAACAAAACAGGAGCTCCCCACGGTGATATGCTTGGTCGAATGAAACCACGCTCTAAAAGTTCTTGTAATTGGTTCTGAAGTTCCTTCATTTTGCTGGGTGCTAGTCTGTATAGGGCAATAGCTATTGGTGCAGCTCCTGGTACAAGGTCTATTTGAAATTCAACGGATCGATGTGGGGATAATCCCGGTAATACTTTCGGAAATACATCGGGAAATTCTTTTGCGATGGGAACATCACTGATGTTCTTTTCTTCATGTTTAACTTCCTCGATGTGTGCTAGAATGATGTAACAACCTTTTCTTATTAGTTTTTGCGCCTTCAAACTACTAATATGATTTAATTTCGCGTTGTTCTTTTCTCCGTACACCATTAAATGTTTTCCTTTTTCACGCATAATGCTAATCGCATTTTTGTAACAAACTACCTCTGATCTCACCTTTTTCAACCAGTCCATGTCAATTATTACATCAAAACTCCCTAACTCGATTGGTATTAAATCAATTTTAAACGTTTCATCCCCCAGTTTAATTTCTCTATCCCGGCATATATTATCTGCTGAAATTAATTTACCGTTTGCTAATTCGAGTAAAAATTTACTATCCAAAGGCGTCAATATGCAACTTAATTTATCACAAAAATCTCTACTCATATAGCTTCTATCCACACCCGAATCAAATAAAACATAAGCAGATTTATCGTCAATAAGAAACGTACCCGTAACAGGCTCCGGGTCTTCATGTGCTTCTGCCGTATTAATATTGAAAACTCTTCCGCGGCCCTGCCCATTAGTATTCCCCTTATTCAGGCAATTTCTACTAAAGTGGCCCGGTTTTCCACATCCAAAACAAACTATGGCGGTGTTAATTGTTCTGACATTATTTGTTCTTTTAGTTCTGTTATGCATTGGTTCGTAGATCTCGCACTTCTTCGCGCTATGACCATTTCTTTTACACTTGTTACAAAATATCGTGCAGAACCCCTGGTGATGCTCTTCACATCTTTGGCATGGCTGTTTTTGATTTTTGTTGCCATTGTTGTTATTGAGATTGTTGTTGGGATTGTTATTGTTGCTGCTGCTGTTGTTGTTGTTGTTGTTGTTGTTATTGTTGTTATTGTTGTTGGGACGGTTATTGTAGTTGTTGTTGGGACATTTGTTGAAGTTGTTGTTGCGATTGATGTTGCGGTTGTTGGGATAGTTATTGCGATTGTGGTTGTGATTGTTGTTGTTATATTGGTGACTCTTGTCATTGGTTTCTTCCCACTTTCTTTTGACTTGTTTTATGTTAGCCTCTTCGGTCGCCTGCTCTTTAATCCTTCCTACGATCTGGTTCACTAATTTGTGAGCCATTCTACTTGCCTTTTGTAAGGAGGCGGGCTCGTGTGAACTCACATCTTCTTGAATCCTTTCCGGTAATCCTTTTACAAATGCGTCGATCTTCTCTTCTTCATCCTCGAACGTTCTGGGACACAATAGGCACAATTCTGTGAATCGTTGTTCGTACGTGGTGAAATGTCCCGTTCTTATTGATTAAAAACGTTCCATATTAATTGATTTCGTTGCGAGGTTTTGACCTCTATATGAGACGTTTTTCAAAGACTGCATTCATTTTAAAACAAACCATAACCTTTATTTCATCAATAAAGGTTTAAAAAGCTTTACGTAGATTATCAAATAATGATAATCTAAAATATCCTGTTTACACACGACCATTACATAATGGTTTACAATACAAATATGTTACAACAAAATAAGTTTCTTGAATGCAGTTTTTACACAATATCATACAAGCATGGACTCCAAATCTCATCCTTATTTAAGTATGCGACAGCGGAAGCTCTTAATAATCACCTGAGAATAAACATGCTTAAAACGTCAACAAAAATGTTGGTGAGTTATAGGTTTAACCTATATATATCAAATCATAATAATAGACCACAAGATTTCATATTTCAATACACATCCCATACATAGAGATAAAAATCATTCATATAGTGAACACCTGGTAACCGACATTAACAAGATGCATATATAAGAATATCCCCATCATTTCGGGACACCCTTCGGATATGATATAAATTTCGAAGTACTAAAGCATCCAGTACTTTGGATGGGGTTTGTTAGGCCCAATAGATCTATCTTTAGGATTCGCGTCAATTAGGGTGTCTGTTCCCTAATTCTTAGACTACCAGACTTAATAAAAAGGGGCATATTCGATTTCGATAATTCAACCATAGATTGTAGTTTCACGTACTTGTGTCTATTTTGTAAATCATTTATAAAACCTGCATGTATTCTCATCCCAAAAATATTAGATTTTAAAAGTGGGACTATAACTCACTTTCACAGATTTTTACTTCGTCGAGAAGTAAGACTTGGCCACTGGTTGATTCACGAACCTATAACAATATATACATATATATCAAAGTATGTTCAAAATATATTTACAACACTTTTAATATATTTTGATGTTTTAAGTTTATTAAGTCAGCTGTCCACGTTAGTAACCTACAACTAGTTGTCCACAGTTAGATGTACAGAAATAAATCGATAAATATTATCTTGAATCAATCCACGACCCAGTGTATACGTATCTCAGTATTGATCACAACTCAAACTATATATATTTTGGAATCAACCTCAACCCTGTATAGCTAACTCCAACATTCACATATAGAGTGTCTATGGTTGTTCCGAAATATATATAGATGTGTCGACATGATAGGTCGAAACATTGTATACGTGTCTATGGTATCTCAAGATTACATAATATACAATACAAATTGATTAAGTTATGGTTGGAATAGATTTGTTACCAATTTTCACGTAGCTAAAATGAGAAAAATTATCCAATCTTGTTTTACCCATAACTTCTTCATTTTAAATCTGTTTTGAGTGAATCAAATTGCTATGGTTTCATATTGAACTCTATTTTATGAATCTAAACAGAAAAAGTATAGGTTTATAGTTGGAAAAATAAGTTACAAGTCGTTTTTGTAAAGGTAGTCATTTCAGTCGAAAGAACGACGTCTAGATGACCATTTTAGAAAACATACTTCCACTTTGAGTTTAACCATAATTTTTGGATATAGTTTCATGTTCATAATAAAAATCATTTTCTCAGAATAACAACTTTTAAATCAAAGTTTATTATAGTTTTTAATTAACTAACCCAAAACAGCCCGCGGTGTTACTACGACGGCGTAAATCCGGTTTTACGGTGTTTTTCGTGTTTCCAGGTTTTAAATCATTAAGATAGAATATCATATAGATATAGAAAATGTGTTTAGTTGATTTTAAAAGTCAAGTTAGAAGGATTAACTTTTGTTTGCGAACAAGTTTAGAATTAACTAAACTATGTTCTAGTGATTACAAGTTTAAACCTTCGAATAAGATGGCTTTATATGTATGAATCGAATGATGTTATGAACATCATTACTACCTTAAGTTCGTTGGATAAACCTACTGGAAAAGAAAAAAAATGGATCTAGCTTCAACGGATCCTTGGATGGCTCGAAGTTCTTGAAGCAGAATCATGACACGAAAACAAGTTCAAGTAAGATCATCACTTGAAATAAGATTGTTATAGTTATAGAAATTGAACCAAAGTTTGAATATGATTATTACCTTGTATTAGAATGATAACCTACTGTAAGAAACAAAGATTTTTTGAGGTTGGATGATCACCTTACAAGATTGGAAGTGAGCTAGCAAACTTGAAAGTATTCTTGATTTTATGTAACTAGAACTTGTAGAATTTATGAAGAACACTTAGAACTTGAAGATAGAACTTGAGAGAGATCAATTAGATGAAGAAAATTTAAGAATGAAAGTGTTTGTAGGTGTTTTTGGTCGTTGGTGTATGGATTAGATATAAAGGATATGTAATTTTGTTTTCATGTAAATAAGTCATGAATGATTACTCATATTTTTGTAATTTTATGAGATATTTCATGCTAGTTGCCAAACGATGGTTCCCACATGTGTTAGGTAACTCACATGGACTGCTAAGAGCTGATCATTGGAGTGTATATACCAATAGTACATACATCTAAAAGCTGTGTATTGTACGAGTACGAATACGGGTGCATACGAGTAGAATTGTTGATGAAACTGAACGAGGATGTAATTGTAAGAATTTTTGTTAAGTAGAAGTATTTTGATAAGTGTATTGAAGTCTTTCAAAAGTGTATAAATACATATTAAAACACTACATGTATATACATTTTAACTGAGTCGTTAAGTCGTCGTTAGTCGTTACATGTAAGTGTTATTTTGAAACCTTTAGGTTAACGATCTTGTTAAATGTTGTTAACCCAATGTTTATAATATCAAATGAGATTTTAAATTATTATATTATCATGATATTATCATGTATGAATATCTCTTAATATGATATATATACATTAAATGTCTTTACAACGATAATCGTTACATATATGTCTCGTTTAAAAATCATTAAGTTAGTAGTCTTGTTTTTACATATGTAGTTCATTGTTAATATACTTAATGATATGTTTACTTATCATAGTATCATGTTAACTATATATATATCCATATATATGTCATCATATAGTTTTTACAAGTTTTAACGTTCGTGAATCACCGGTCAACTTGGGTGGTCAATTGTCTATATGAAACATATTTCAATTAATCAAGTCTTAACAAGTTTGATTGCTTAACATGTTGGAAACATTTAATCATGTAAATATCAATCTCAATTAATATATATAAACATGGAAAAGTTCGGGTCACTACACGTGGTGATATCAAAACCTTGCATTCGTAACCTCTAAGCTCTACCTTGAGCTTATTGACCTCGTTTCTTGGACGATACTGCTCGTTCATCAATTGCTTGAATGCTAACCACGGTAGTGTGTAAGTAGCATCTTGTCCGACCTGCTCGAGATAGGTGTTGCACCATGTTAACGCAGTACCTGTGAAAGTATGCGTAGCGTACTTTACTTTGTTCTCTTCAGTACACTTACTTATGGCAAACACCGATTCGAGTTTCTCGGTCCACCGTTTCAATCCAATTGGTCCTTCAGTTCCATCAAATTCCAAAGGTTTGCAGGCAGTGAATTCTTTGTAGGAGCATTCTACACGATTTCTTATGAAATTAGTTCCACTGCTAGATCTAGAATTATTGTTATTATTTTGCATTGTGGCCTGCACTGCGGCTATGTTCACAGCAAGGAAAAAATGGAAGTCTTCCTCACTCATGTTCAAGTTCTGACGAGTCGTCGGTGCCATTTCCTTCAAAAATAGCCAAAAGAATTGAGTTAATCAAATAGAATTTTAAGAGTAGTCAATAGTATTTCGTAGCATAGTATGAACTCATTTATAAAAGCTTTTTCTTCATATTAGCGTTTTATAGTTTTAATTCAGGTAGTACCTACCCGTTAAGTTCATACTTAGTAGCTATTATATAATTCAACTACTACAATTATATATGAAAAACTTATTACAATAACATTTCGCGTTCAAACATTATACAATATATTACAAACTTACAATACCGCTACTATACATATAGGATGAAATACAGCACATAATAACATTGCTACTCGGCAGCTATAAAGGCAATTCTAGTTAATACGCAAGTCGTTCAGCAAAAGAAATAAAGATACGGAATTCATAAGTCCAGAAACAAGTCATGCATTCTGGTTTTACTAAGACGACTTCCCATCCTTGGTCTTGTGGAAAGTAAGCGTTATGACCATTGGCTAGGCAGCATGTTGTAATGACGTTAAAAGGACGAGGGTTTCGTAATGTCCAACAGCCCCGTAACAATCTAAAAACCTTGTTTCTCACCCCAACTACTGAGTCCGTCACTTGTGGGAATGTTTTATTTAACAATTGTAATCCGATGTTCTTCTTCTCACGTTGGTAAGAAGCGAACATAACTAACTCGTAAGCATAACATGCTTCTTTATGTTGCATGTTAGAAGCTCTTTCTAATTCACGAAATCCTATGTTGGGATATGTTGAGTCAAAATAGGTTCTTAATCCGTAGCGTAAAATTGCATTTGGGTTCCCCGCACTTAATGCTTTAAAGAAAACACGGCGTAACTTACGGTCTCCCCAATGTGATATACCCCACCTATCAAAGGAAAGCCTTTTATAAACTAAGGCATTTCTGGAAAGTCTTTCAAATGTTTGACAAGTTAATTTTGCCATAACTAATTGTGCTGATGAATTCTGACCGACTCTAGACAAGATTTCATCAATCATATCTTCTGGTAGGTCTTCTAAAATATTCGGTTGTCTACCCTTAACGTCCATTTTGTGTTTTTATACTATAAAATAGACAAGGATTAGATTCGTAAAAGATAATTAATAAATAATACAAACAATTTTTACATAGAACATAAAAGTACAAGCACACTACAATACATATAATACACAACATGATTACAACCCTCTAATCTGAATCACTGGTTTCTTCTTCTTCGCACTTGATTCGTTTTCCTAATTTTCTAGGGATATATGGTGTTCCTCTAATACGAGCCATCATTTTCCACAATGGTTTAGAAAAACCTGGTGGTTTAGAGGTTCCCGGGTTATTGTTACAATTTAGGAAATACGGAGGTTGCCGATACATATAAAGCTCATCGGGGTTGGAATCAGGTTTCTCTATTTTTACACTTTTCCCTTATTATTTTCTTTTGTTTTATTAAATTGGGTCGAGGTAATTTCTATAACATCATCATAATCTTCATCGGGATCCGATTCATCAGAAAATTGGTAATCTTCCCAATATTTTGCTTCCTCGGCGGAAACACCATTGACCATTTTTAACTTTGGTCCGTTGGTTGAGGATTTTCTTTTATTTAATCGATTTACTGTAGGTATCAATATTTCTTCTTCCGGAACCTCTTCTTCTTCCGGTTCTTCCTCTTCCGGTTCCTCTTCTTCCGGTTCCTCTTCCGGTTCCTCCTCTTCCGGTTCTTCTTCTTCTTCGGGAATTTGCGAATCTTCCCAAAATATATTTGACTCTTCATTATTAATAGGTAAGTCGGTGGGATTTGTACTAGTGGTAGACATCTATCACACAATATCAAACATGTTAAGAGATTAATATATCACATAATATTTACATGTTAATAATATATAGTTTCCAACAAAAGTGTTAAGCAATCGTTTTTAAAGAAAACACGGTCGAAGTCCAGACTCACTAATGTATCCTAACAAACTTGATAAGACACACTAATGCAAATTTCTGGTTCTCTAAGATCAACGCTCGGATACCAACTGAAATGTCCCGTTCATATTGATTATAAACGTTCCATATTAATTGATTTCGTTGCGAGGTTTTGACCTCTATATGAGACGTTTTTCAAAGACTGCATTCGTTTTTAAACAAACCATAACCTTTATTTTATCGACAAGGTTAAAAGGATACCACCTAGATTATCAGAAATGATAATATAAAATATCACACTTACACACTACCAATACATATTGGTTTACAATATTAATATGTTACAATAAAGTAAATCTCGAATGCAGTTTTAAACAATATTATACAAGCATGCTGACACCAAGTCTTGTCCATATATTAGCATGCAACAGCGGAAGCTCTTAATAATCACCTGAGAATAAACATGCTTTAAACGTCAACAAAAATGTTGGTGAGTTATAGGTTTAACCTATAAATTATCAAATTAATATAATAGACCACAAGATTTCATTTATTCAATAATCTTACACTCGCAAGTGTATAAAAATCATTCTATGATGAACACCTGGTAACCGACATTAACATAATGCATATAGAATATTCCCCGCATACTCGCAAGTATGTCATAAATTGGCAATCGCAATCACCATATAAATCAAAGTATTAAAGCATTCCAAATTCCACAATGGGGTTTGTTAGGCCCATAGATCTATTTAGGATTCGCATCAATTAGGGGTCATTTCCCTAATTCTTAGGCTACCAGACTTGAAGGGGCAATATTAGGTTTAATAATCCAACCATAGAATGTAGTTTCACATACTTGTGTCTATTTTATAAAACATTCATAAAGCTGCATGTATTCTCATCCCAAAAATAATATATTTTAAAAATGGGACTATAACTCACATTCACAAATTTTTACTTCGTTGGGAAGTAAGACTTGGCCGCTGGTTGATTTACAAACCTATAACAAATATGTACATATATATCAAAGTATGTTCAAAATATATTTATAATATTTTTAATACGTTTTACTGTTTTAAGTTTATTAAGTCAGCTGTCCTCGTTAGTAACCTACAACTAGTTGTCCACAGTTAGATGTACAGAAATAAATCGATATATATTATCTTGAATCAATCCACGACCTAGTGTATACATGTCTCAGGCTAGATCACAAATCAAAGTATATATATTTTTAGAATCAACCTCAACCCTGTATAGCTAACTCCAACATTACTGCATATAGAGTGTCTATGGTTGTTCCAAATAATATATATACATGGGTCGATATGATATGTCAAAACATTTGCATACGTGTCTATGGTATCCCAAGATTACATAATATATTAGAATACATGTATAATACAATAAGTTAGCTAGGATTTGATTAATATAGATTTGTTACCAATTTTCACGTAGCTACAACAAGCAAAAATTATCCAAATCTTGTTTTACCCATAACTTCTTCGTTTTAAATCCGTTTTGAGTGAATCAAGTTGCTATAATTTCATATTGAACTTAAGTTTATGAATCTAAATAGAAAAGGTATAAGTTTATAGTCGAAAATATAGATTACAAGTCGTTTTTGTAAAGGTAGTCATTTAAGTCGAAAGAACGACGTCTAGATGACCATTTTGGAAAACATACTTCCACTTTGAGTTTAACCATGATTTTTGGATATAGTTTCATGTTCATAAGAAAAATCATTTTTCCAGAAGAACAACTTTTAAATCAAAGTTTATCATATTTTTTAATTAACTAACCCAAAACAGCCCGCGGTGTTACTACGACGGCGTATATCCAGTTTTACGGTATTTTTCGTGTTTTCAGGTTTTAAATCATTAAGTTAGCATATCATATAGATATAGAACATGTGTTTAGTTGATTTTAAAAGTCAAGTTAGAAGGATTAACTTTTGTTTGCAAACAAGTTTAGAATTAACTAAACTATACTCTAGTGATTACATGTTTAAACCTTCGAATAAGGTAGTTTTATATATATATGAATAGAATGATGTTAAGAACATCATTACTACCTCAGGTTTTGTGGATAAACCTACTGGAAATGAGAAAAATGGATCTAGCTTCAAAGGATCCTTGGATGGCTTGAAAGTTCTTGAAGCAAAATCATGACACGAAAACAAGTTCATGTAAGATTATTACTCGAATTAAGATAGTTATAGTTATATAAATTGAATCAAAGCTTAAATATGAAAATTACCTTGATTTAGAAATATAGTTATAGAAATTGAATCAAAGCTTAAATATGAAAATTACCTTGATTTAGAAATATAACCTACTGTAAATAACAAAGGTTTATTGATCTTAGATGATTGCTTGGAATGGATTAGGAAACTTGGAAGTAAACTTGTAAACTTGGAAGTGTTCTTGATGTGTTCTTGAGTAATTGTTTTTATGATGATTATAGATAATAACCAAAGCTTGAATTTGATGATTTTTGCTGGAAAAATAGTAAATTAGACGTTCATGGAAGAGTGTGTGTGTTTTGAGAGAGAATTGGGCAGAAAATTGGAAGTGAAATGTAGTAGGTGGTGAGTGGTGAAGGTGAGTGGGGTTAAAAGGAGTTCTTATTTTTGTTTCCTTGCTCATAAGTCATGCTAGTTGTCTAATTGTTGGTTCCACATGTTTTTTGACTATCTAGGGCTGCTAAGAGCTGAATTATTATGTGTATATACCAATAGTATATACGTCTAGGAGCTGGGTATTGTACGAGTACGAATACGGTTGCATACGAGTAGAATTGTTGATGAAAATGAATGAGAATGCAATTATAAGTATTTTTGTTAAGCAGAAGTACTTTGATATGTGTCTTGAAGTCTTTCAAAAGTGTACTAATACATCTAAATACACTACATGTATATACATTTTAACTGAGTCGTTAAGTCATCGTTAGTCGTTACATGTAAGTGTTGTTTTGAAACCTTTAAGTTAACGATCTTGTTAAATGTTGTTAACACATTGTTTATTATATCTAATGAGATGTTAAATTATTACATTATCATGATATAATGATGTATCAATATAACTTAATATGATATATATACAGTTAAATGCCGTTACAACGATAATCGTTACATATATGACTCGTTTCGAAATTCTTAAGTTAGTAGTCTTGTTTTTACATATGTAGATCATTGTTATTATACTTAATGATATGTTTACATATCATTTAACATGTTTATATATAGTATGTCAATATCTTAAAATGATTCATATGTAATTAGTAAGACGTTGTTATAACGATAATCGTTATATATACCGTTTTCAAGTTTCTTAATTCAATAGACTCATTTTTATGTATATAACTCATTGTTAAAATACTTAATGAGATACATACTTATCATAATATCATGATAACTATATATATATATATATATATATATATATCCATATGTATGTCATCGTATAGTTTTTACAAGTTTTAACGTTCGTGAATCGCCGGTCAACTTGGATGGTCAATTGTCTA
This sequence comes from Rutidosis leptorrhynchoides, assembly GCF_046630445.1. Lineage (NCBI taxonomy): Eukaryota > Viridiplantae > Streptophyta > Magnoliopsida > Asterales > Asteraceae > Rutidosis > Rutidosis leptorrhynchoides. The sequence goes on from NC_092336.1 coordinate 238,886,346, forward strand.
TAAAAAACCTATTTCAGTTAATCAAGTCTTAACAAGTTTGATTGCTTAACATGATGGAAACACTTAATCATGTAAATATCAATTTCATTATCTCATGACCCGTCCTAATCCATCTGGACGAATACATTACATTTGGTTACATAGCGAGGTACTTGACCTCTATATGATACATTTTACAAACATTGCATTCATTTTTTAAAAGACAAACTTTCAATACATCGACAGTTGACGGCATGCATAACATTTCATAATATATCCAACTATAATTGACTTAGTAATAATCTTGATGAAATCAACGACTCGAATGCAACGTTTTTTGAAATATGTCATGAATGACTTCAAGTAATATCTCTAAAATGAGCAAATGCACAGCGGAAGATTTCTTTCATACCTAAGAATAAACATGCTTTCAAGTGTTAACCAAAAGGTTGGTGAATTTATAGGTTTATCATAAAACAATAAAATTCATCATTTTGATAGACCACAAGATTTAAATCCTGCATGGTACAAATGGGCCCGAATCCTATACCCACCTGTAATGTACATGCAATATCTTTTAAATACAGTACACCTTTTTCGTGTACAAAATCATCTTTCATAAATCTTAGTAATCGTACACGTATCTCGTGCACAAAAATTAACATACACTTAACCTGTGTATAAAATCATTCTCTCGATACATAACATTCACTTTTCATTGCTTTCATAGCTTGGCTTGGTAACTGACCTTAACAAATAATGCGCATCAATAATATCCCCAAAAATAGAACATCTCGTCTGTATAATATATAAACTTCAAAGTACTAAACACAATGCCCACTAGCTCTTCCGTCTAGTGAACATTCTGGATGGGGGTGTTAAACCCGGTAGCTACCTTTAGGATTCGTGTGAATTAGGGCCATGCCCGATTCTAATTCTTAGGTTAACAAGCAATAATAATCCAGGGAAAATATATTCATCAATTGGTGGCAATTATCATGTCCACATATTTCAATAATAATCCACAGAACTTATGTCTGCATAATAATTCATTTGAGGAATGTTTTGCTTGTGTCTATCTCGTCAAACATTTATAAAATCAATTCATGTATTCTCAGTTCAAAATATATATTTCAAAAGCATTTAATAGAGTAGTTATAAAAGCAGCACATGTATTCTCAGTCCCAAAAATGTAAAGAGTAAAAGGGAATCAAATGAACTCACTCTACAATTTGGTTGACACTTGAAAGCATGTTTATTCTCAGGTATGAAAGAAATCTTCCGCTGTGCATTTGCTCATTTTAGAGATATTACTTGGAGTCATTCATGACATATTTCAAAAGACGTTACATTCGAGACGTTGAGTTCATCAAGATTATTACTAAGTCAATTATAGTTGGATATATTATGAAATGGTATGCATGCCGTCAACTGTCGATGTAATGAAAGTTTGTCTTTTAAAAACGAATGCAATGTTTGTAAAATGTATCATATAGAGGTCAAGTACCTCGTGATGTAACCAAATGTAATGTATTCGTCCAGATGGATTAGGACGGGTCATGAGAGTTGGTATCAGAGCGGTGGTCTTAGCGAACCAGGTCTTGCATTAGTGTGTCTAACTGATAGTTGTTTAGATGCATTAGTGAGTCTGGACTTCGTCCGTGTCTGCATGTCAAAAGTTTTTCTTATCATTTAGTGTCGAAAATTAATTGCTTATCATCCTTAAAGTCTAGACACGTCTTACTGCCTCTATTGTATAGACAGTGTATAGATAAATTCATATCTTAGTGTATCTGTTATTGTTACCTTTTCCTGACAGCTTCCGTAGATTCCTCTGTAATTTATGGGATTTTAATATTATATATGCATATGTAAATTATGTATTGCACGATACTAATCTACATCCTATAATCTATTTCTTATCGAAAATCCTCCATCTGATCGTACGAGATGAATCCCTCAACCAGTTCGAGTCCCTCAGATTCCGATAGCTATTTCGATAGTTATTTCGACAGCTATTCCGATATGGATTTTCACCTAAGCTCCGAAAGCAGTGTCACCAAAATGAATCAACCAATCATCCATGCCCAATTCATCTGATGAGTTCGTAGTCGACTTAATCAATGGAGACGCGAAGAAGGCGATCCTTTCCACCAACCAAATTACCCTCTTGACGATGAACCTGAAACACTTACCGGTGAACCTGTTCGAGACACCATTTTTCTCTCATTTCCAGAGTATCTTGTCATAATTATATTCTATCCACAATTCTAAACCTTATTCATTCGCTCGTTCCGACCGACAATCATCCCAGAATAATATAAGAAGTCAACGAACTTCGTGCTCGAGTAATAGTTTTGGAAAATATGGTGCAAAACTTATCAGCTTCAGCAACATCACCGACATCAATAGGACCACCAGCAATAGCACCCATACCATCAACAACACTTGCCTCAGAATCCCATTCGGTACCTCGAGTATAATCATCATTCTACATATCATTCTACATCATTTATCTTCGTTCGACATGGCGATTATGTAATCTCTAATGTTTTAGAGATTATATATTCTTGTTCTAACGGTAAATCAGATGAATTAATATCATATTAACTCATTAAATCCATGATTACATCTGAGGAAAATATATATGTAAGTATATTTTCATAAAGATTGTAATTGAAAATTCTTTCGTACAAACTGTTAATGATGAAAATATTTTAACGGGTAGGTAATACCCGAGGAATAATTAGATTTCACATTAATAAGTTACACTGTACATTCTTCGAATCTGATTCAACAGTCATTTACTATCATACTTACATCCATAGATATACGTATCCGTTCACCGCAGAATAACCATTTTCATCCAATTTCATATTTGGATTTTGATTTACCAGAATCCAACAAGTGGCATAATGAAGAAAACATTGGACAAAATAAAATTTGTTAGAAACAAATAAATTAACTATGAAAAATTCTATTAAGAATCCACGCTAACTGTTCCTAGCTAACTGATTACATTTTATTTATTGCAATTTATATTCTCGCAATTTTATTTATCGTCATTTAATTTCTGTTATTTATTTTACGCACTTTAAATATCGGGACACGTATACAAGGTTTTGACATATCATATCGAAGCATCTATATATAATATTTGGAATAACCATAGACACTCTATATACAGTAATGCGAGAGTTAGCTATACAGGGTTGAGGTTGATTCTATAATAATATATATACTTTGAGTTGTGATCGAGTCTGAGACATGTACACGGGTCACGATACGTATTAATTAATTCGAATATTATAAATTATATATGAATTATTGAATTAGTAATTGTGGACTGCTAACTGTGGACTACCAACATTGGACAATTAAAATAAATTAAAATATTGATTATAACATATGAAACTAAACAATTCTTCAAGTTTTCCACTTGATCTCATCTTAAACCTCATTTGTATCTTGACGATTACAATTTGTGTTCAAACTTTTCATGATTCTTGAAAACGCCTCAATTGAAAGGATGAACCAATCGCACTTCATCTATAGAAGAAAAGATTGATGCATATAGTCATGCACCTGAAAACACTCGGAACTTGAGTAAACGTTTAACGCGTAGCTGTGCTAATTCCTTTAGCGTTATTATTACCGAAAATAACTTTGCAATCTCTTTCCAAATTAGTCAATTTTGTCACAGCTCCAACAAGTCAACTTCGATTTTTCATTCAAAACAACCTTATTATAACCTTGATATATATGTGTGCTCTTTTATTGTAATCGGGGAATTTTTTTATATTCCATCATATTACCAGCAGACGTACCAGCAACCTCGTTACTCCTTGGCTTAAATCTCTTCGACAAAACACTATATTTATCTATTGAAGTCTTATCATGAACTCATCGGCGTCTTGTAACAAGAATTGCCATACCAAGTATCGAGAAATCAGCAATCAGTATTTTGAATCTCGCAGCGTTTTTACATCAAAAGTTATATATACATATAACATTTATCTCTTAGAATTATGATATCTCATTCTGAAACTCTGAACAAATCACAAGGACTAAACTTGTACATAAAGAATCCTGATGATTCTGTTTCTGATGAAATCTTTAGCGAATACCTTGCTCCTTAATCGCTCTAAATCATCGTGAATGAATTTCTTCATCACAATTTGATTCTAAAATTCTAAGATATTATCGTATCTTTCATTATTAATATCCTCAATATTTCTGAAGATATCTTCATAAATATTCTTGTCCGATATTAATTATCTCTCCGCTCTATCTGTATTATATCATCAGAAAGGAAACCATTTTAGTTTCTAAATTCTGAAAAATTTGAACTTAAAATATGAATGTTTTTGAAGTAGTGTTGGGAACTGAAGCATGAGTTAGTATAATATAATGACACTTGATCAACGTAATTATATTACAGTAAGTCATGCTGAGTTTTTAAATGGAACGTGCTGATTCACATATCATAACGTCATCATGTGCCATGTTACACGACTCTTACATTCTATCTAATATATAAACATATCAAGAACATAATTCTTTTGATAGTTCTATCTTTTCTCTTGAGTTCTGGTAATTCAACCAATCAAGATCGTGCTATTACAATCTCTCTTTTAGAACGTTAGTCATGTTCATTCGAAACTTCATATCTACAAATTCTGAACCATTATTCATTTGACTTAAAGTTGGGAAGAGAAAACAAAAGGATGGAACTCTAAAATATAAAGGAAATGAAGAGGGTGGATTTATAGTGAAATATCCGACACAGCAATCGAAACAGATTATCGCATTTAACCAAAGATGATCCTAATTTCCTTAAATACCGAAGAACCAAATCTTATTACAAATATTTTATCTAAATCCTTAAATTCTGGAAATCAATCGTGACTACGTCACCGGTTAAGACGAGCATGCAATTATTCATTTCACTCTTTTGTGATAGCTTCATTCGTACTCATTGAATAATCGAATTATTTTACCCTTATTACTCAATGGTGATAAAACTCTAATTTTCAACTCATATGAGTCATGAAAACATATTTATTGTTAGCAATGACTATCTCAATCAAATTTTGGGACGAAATTTCTTTAACGGGTAGGTACTGTAACGACCCAGAAATTTTTGACCAAATTTAAACTTAATCTTTATATGATTTCGACACGACAAGCAAAGTCTGTTAGGTTGAATCTTAAAAATTTTGAACTATTCAATTGACCTACAACCATTCCCGACGATTCACGAACAACTATATGTAAATAGATACATACATATACATATATATATATATATATATATATATATATATATATATATATATATATATATATATATATATATATATATATATATATATATTAATTATTATAAATTAAAATATTATATGAGATAATTAATATTGTAAATAAAATAATATATGATAAAATAAATCTATATATATGTAAGGTATATTGAATATATATTTATATGGTTTCGAACTTATTTTGTAAGTGAAAATAACACTTGTTTGTCAGTCGGTCGATATTAAGCAAGTTAAATTTGAACTTAAATGATTGTAAAATAAACGGTGATCCGAAAATGAGTTCTATAAATTTTAGGCTTACTAAAAATGTATTTAGGAACTATTTGTTGAATTTTAGAACTTTTTATATTTTACTTGGGGTTGGGAGTGAATAATTAATATAATTTTCATTTAATAGTTAATGATCGAATTTTATACCATAATGACCAAAATAAATAAATATAGTTAATTTAAAATTTTGAGATTTTTAGGAACACTTTTATATATTAAGTGTTTAGCAATGGACCATGATATAATACTATCCGTGAAAACTGTCAGTAGCTTACCAACAAATAAAATTCACGAGAACTTAAAATAGGATACTGTTTTTGTTCTTTGCTTTCCACCATCCTATATTATATAATATATACATATCATATCTAAATATATATATATCCCCACATGGATATATGAGAACAAACGTCCACCAACCCATTTCATTGTTTTGAGTAACTAGAACCAATCACTCCCACTTGTTTTCTATTGTATACCCACTATCATCAACCCATCTTCTCTGCATCTATTTCGATGAAACCACCATCATGAGTAAATCACACCATCATTTGAAACTACCATTGTACGTTTTGCTACACCTGCTCGATTCCTTTTCTGACTTGATCAACATCGAACGTTCCTTTTATTATTTTTTTTATCAGTTTTTCTTGTTCTTCTTCTTCTTCTGTGTACGATTCATTGTCGACCACGATTAAGCTACAAACCAAACTTAATTGATTCGATTTAACTGCCATATATATTTTTTTCTCCTTTTGATATCTTCCGTGACACAAAATCACAGCCCTTTCCTCCTTTTTGTTTCAAGTTCCTATCCGAGAATGATTTACACCCATCATCACTTCGAGTATCGTATCTTCTTTATTTATACCATCGATCACAAAGACCTCACTATCAAATAAAACCACCATGGGTAATCACCATACGACACCCACACAACCCAAAACAATACCATATTTGTTTACACTACTACTGCTATTTTTGCTATATTTCTGTTATAAACTCACCCAAGAACAACCTGCAAGTTGTTGTTGTTAATATACGATTAATAACCCAACATCATCACCACCTCCGGCGTCCTCTTGTAAACAATAATCACCTTCAACCACCATTATTTCTTGCCTTCTGTTTTAATTGCTATTCGAAACCCAAACTCACCATCACAACATCGCTACTGCATACCGTATATGTTCCAAGATTTATAAACTGCTACAATTATTTTCCTGTTTCTAAGTACTGTTCGAAAACAGCAATTTTAATTGCTGAATCATCCTATTTCTTCAATCTTTCAAAACAACCAACCAACTATAAAACCCATTTAATAGATGTTAAAGATTGAAGAAGATGATGAATAATAATAGAATGATTTTGGTACCTGCTGTGTTTTCTTTTTCAACTTCCATCCAGCGCATGCTTGTCGCTATATTTTTTTCTTCTTTCGATCTAGGCTGCAGCCGTTTTCTTGATTCTATTAATTAGAGATGAATGGGAATGATGTTTATGAACATATTATAAATATTATATGAAGAGAATGATGATGGGTTAGTGCGATTCCAGTTGTAAAGTCGAGTAAAAAAAATATAGATAAATAGAATAATGTACCGAAACCCTTTTTAGGGTTGTTGAATTCTGATCGTGACTACTTCGAGATTTTCCAGTACAAGAAAATAAGTATAAATCTTGAATCAATTAAATCAATAGTGGGCTGTGGTGAGATCCATATGTTAAGATTGGGCCGTAGTGAGTTGATATGATTGGGGCAGAGATCCATCAAATTTTTTTGTTGCTATGGAAGTCGTACATACAGATTAAAACAATTCGGGTCCCTTATTAAAACAGAAATGATTCAGTAGAGCCATGGTTAGGGGTGTTTGAGGGAAAGAAGAGGTCGCGGGTTCGAGTCCCGGCCCGAGCAGTTCAATTGTTTTTTATTGATTTTAAGGTATTATTTGATACCTTTATTATTGTTATTGTTATTGTTATTGTTATTGTTATTGTTATTGTTATTGTTATTGTTATTATTATCATTAGTATTATTATTATTATTACTTTAATATTTTAGTATTATCATCATTACTAAGATTATGGTTATTATTATTATTATCATAATTATAAGTATTATATCTATTATTATATTAATATAAGTATTAATTATGATATTAATAATATTATCATGAATATGTTTATTATTATTATTATGAACATAAAAATAAATTATTAACATTTTTGTAAATATTAGTATTAACATCTTTTTATAAATAATAGAAGTGCTAATATTGACCTAAGTAATATTATTATCACGGGTATTATTATTATGTAAATACTAAAATCACTATCATGACTATCATTAACAGTAAAATCAATATTTTTGCAAGTATTATTATAAATATCACTATTATTATTATTACTACGATTCTTATTATAATTATTAGTATAAGTAATGTTATTATTAATATTATCATTATAATCAAATATAACTTTTAATTACTATATCATTAAGTCTATAAAAATATACTTATAAGTAATATTTCATATAAGTATGAATATGTTATATAAACAATTTTTATATAAGTAATCATATAAAATAAATTAGGTATTTTTTAATATATATATATATATATATATATATATATATATATATTTATATATTTATATATATATATATATATATATATATATATATATATAACTATATAAATAATAATTATTTTCAAATATATATACAAATTAATTACATAACATATAAAGTTATAATGGTTAGATTACGAGTATATGTTTTAATATATATACGAATGATATAGGTTCGTGAATCCGAGGCCAACCCTGCATTGTTCCGTATCGTCGTATGAATATTTTTACTACAAAATATTGTAGAGTGAGTTCATTTGATTCCCTTTTACTCTTTACATTTTTGGGACTGAGAATACATGCGCTGCTTTTATAACTGCTCTATTAAATGCTTTTGAAATATATATTTTGAACTGAGAATACATGAATTGATTTTATAAATGTTTGACGAGATAGACACAAGCAAAACATTCCTCGAATGAATTATTATGCAGACAGAAGTTCTGTGGATTATTATTGAATTATGTGGACATGATAATTGCCACCAATTGATGAATATATTTTTCCCTGATTATTATTGCTTGGTAACCTAAAATTAGAATCGGGTATGGCCCTAATTCACGCGAATCCTAAAGGTAGCTACTGGGTTTAACACCCCCACCCAGAATGTTCACTAGACGGAAAAGCTAGTGGGCGTGGTGTTTAGTACTTCGAAGTTTATATATTATACAGACGAGATGTTCTGTTTTTGGGGATATTATTGATGCGCATTATTTGTTAAGGTCGGTTACCAAGCCAAGCTATGAAAGCAATGAAAAGTGAATGTTATGTATCGAGAGAATGATTTTATACTCAGGTTATGTGTATGTTAATTTTTGTGCACGAGATATGTGTACGATTACTAAGATTTATGAAAGATGATTTTGTACACGAAAAAGGTGTAATGTATTTAAAAGATATCGCATGTACATTACAGGTGGGTATAGGATTCGGGCCCATTTGTACCATGCAGGATTTAAATCTTGTGGTCTATCAAAATGATGAATTTTATTATTTTATGATAAACCTATGAACTCACCAAACTTTTGGTTGACACTTGAAAGCATGTTTATTCTCAGGTATGAAAAAAATCTTCCGCTGTGCATTTGCTCATTTTAGAGATATTACTTGAAGTCATTCATGACATATTTCAAAAGACATTGCATTCGAGTCATTGAGTTCATCAAAATTATTACTAAGTCAATTATAGTTGGATATATTATGAAATGGTATGCATGCCGTCAACTGTCGATGTAATGAAAGCTTGTCTTTTAAAAACGAATGCAATGTTTGTAAAATGTATCATATAGAGGTCAAGTACCTCGCGATGTAACCAAATGTAATGTATTCGTCCAGATGGATTAGGACGGGTCATGAAACATTATATATATATGTATATATATATATATATGTATATATATATATATATATATATATATATATATATATATATATATATATATATATATATATATATAAACATGGAAAAGTTCGGGTCACTACAATTACTATTTTGTGAATGACAGAACCTTCTGCAAAAAAGAAAAGATTTTTTTAATAGATTACTCACATATTTCTTTGTGCTTCAGTTGTTAGATTCATGCTAAAAGTTGGTGTCGTTACTTCGCTGGATTACTGTAATAGTACCAAGACGTTTTGATTTGGTATGTTGTTCTACAAATCTATTGTTCTTTATGAGTATAAAGTGTTTGATGAAATGTACGAATGAAAAATATAGATATTGTAAATTGATAAATTTAATGTATTTTGATCATTGATCTTTGATTCCTTTTAAAATGAATTTACTTATTCAATTGAATATTTAATATTTATTTATAGATAATGTTTTGTTTATGTGAGTTTTGGAGCTTAACGGACATGATTCTCAGTGAGGTAAGTAGAAATTCAAGGTAATTAAAAGTTGAATCAATTGTTAAATTTCACACACTTTCAAGCACCATACTTAGACATCTTCCAAGGCCTCAAGGTTAAGATGTATAATATATCTATTTATTTTATTATTAGAAATAAGAATTTAGGCTTTAATACTTTCGTGTAGTTATTTTATTTGGTTATAGCTAATAGCTATTGATTAGATTTCAATTTTCTTTCGTGTTTGCGTTTGTTAAAGTCAACGGTTAAATTATGATGGAATTAAATTTGAAAGTATGAATCATATTTAAAGTAGCAGTCTACCTTGTCAATAGAAGTTTTATTATGTTGTTAACTTGTTATTATACTACGAAATAACTTATGCTTTCTGAAAGTAATTTCCTTCAATAACTTATGTTTTTGGTTCTATATCTCCCGAACTCGATCAAAGCACTTGCCCAAAACCGGTTTTTGTTCCGTTGTCATTTTTAGAGATAAAATAGCACACTATCATTTTTTATACATTTTTTATACAGAGAATAGAAGAGTAACTGAATAGTGGTAGAAGCCTGCCCATTATATTTTTTTAATTGAACTTGATAAATGGGTCGTAGTGGTGAAGCCTGACCAAAGTTTTATAACATTAAGCCTAAGTCTTTTAACATGACATTATCAGTATGTTTTTATATCAAATTTCAAGCGGTGTTGCAAGCACTTGACATTTTATGACAAGTATGTTTTTATATCAATTTTCAAGGGTGTTGCAAGCACTTGACATATTATGACATTTGAATGTTCTTGGTTATTGTGCAACTTTGTTGTGATAAAACAAAATGTGACAACAAGTAGCACATATGCTGCTAAAGCTTGGTGGTACTTCATCAAATTGAGCACACATTGTGGTAATATCCGAACATGTTTCGTTGTCGTTTAGTTTATACGTTATTGATGGTCACTCAATTTGTATAGTTCATGTCACAAACTGAAAGCATTTAGGGGCTCATTTGAATGTGTTTTCCTTATATATTCTCATTTTGTGTATAGGTATGACTATTATATATTGTACCTGTGGTTAACGGGTCCTTCGATGCACATTGCATTTCAAAATGGTAAGCCTTTCATAAATACATGAAAAATGTTGTTTTTGTATTAGAACAATATTACAATAGATGTTACAAATGAGGGTTAACATTTGAGTTTTTTTGTTCTGATCATATTGTCCCGGATAACAGGAGGCCATTCAAGCACAAAATGAAAAGGGAGATGCTTAGTTGATATAGGAGGGAATATATATGCAATCTTAAGTTATCATCTTCGATTACTGTTTGAGTTGTCACTAGAAAAATTCTTTTTAATTATCTTTATGTTTATTTAGTAAACCGTGATTTCACGGTTCATTGAATGTTTTATGTTTACCGTAATTTTTTTTATATATGTTGTTTAATGGCCTACATAATCGGATATTAACTAAGTTTTGCTTTCACTAAATGACAAGGTTTGATAAAAAGATCTAATTATGTGCTTATTTTACAGTTACAAACTTATTATATTATAGCAACATTACATTTATATAAGATATATATGCTGATTAATTTTTTTTTCAGCTATAACATTTTTTTTTTTCACAAACTCGTAATTTTACGGATCCTTCAACTAGTTATCATATAAACCCCATTTCCCAAAACAATATCACCTCATCACAATGCTCCTTGCAACATCACAATACTTAATACTAACCTCATCATAGAAAATGATGTTATAAGGTGTGTTTTATAAGTGTAACTTATACTTTAAGCTAGAATGAGAGCTCTTACTTTAAGTTAGAAGATGACTTTTATTTAAAAATGTTCGGTAAGTAGTTGGAGCATATGTATGTAAAATAACAAATATAAAGATAAAAGTTAAATGAAAAATAATGATATAAAGAGTAATGATGTAATTTCATATGTCATAAGTTCCTAGCTTATTTTCATAAACTAATTAAAATAAATTATTTTTTATAGAGTTTATTTCTTTTCATAAATTCCTTGAATAAACTTAAAGCAGACAATTACTAAATGTTTTTTTGCCAAATACACCATGATAGTAATAAAGAAAATTATCTCTTCTTTTTATTAATATTAATATTAATATTAATATTATACGAGTAATTATTATTATTATTATTATTATTATTATTATTATTATTATTATTATTATTATTATTATTATTATTATTATTATTATTATTATTATTACTACTACTACTACTATTATTTATATTTATTATTATTATTATTATTATTATTATTATTATTATTATTATTATTATTATTATTATTATTTATATTTATTATTATTATTATTATTACCCCTATATACTAATATGTATGGGAAAAATTGTAGTTTCAGTGAAATTGTAGTTTCAGTCTTATCCGAATGTAGTTTTGAGTTTGCGTTCACACTATACCCGGCCCCTCAAATTCGGCTTCATATACACAACGACCCCCCAACTTTCTACTTTTTTAGGGGTAAAAAGCGTAAATATATAATTTTTAAAAAAACAAAAGAAAATGATTTCACCCATATTTTTAACGGGCCCTATCTTCTCGCTCGGTCCGAGTAAAAATTTTCCGCGACCACCGTTCAACTCGAAAAAATCAGACGGACACAACGGGACTAACTATGCGCGAAACGGGCATCGTTAAAAAAACACTAAATAACGGGTCATATATTTTCGCTCGGTGCGAGCTAAATTTTTCCGAGACCACCGTTCAACTCGATATTATTTTACGAACACAACGCGACTAACTATACGCGAAACGGACATCGTCAAAAAAACACTAAATATTTCGAGCTATATTTCATACATATACGTACACGTCCAACAAACAACCCAACCTACTAGATATATTAGGTACCAAACAACGTATATACAAATATGACCGCGCGTTGAATACAACCGCAGCAACGCGCGGTCGAAATAAGTGACTCACATGTCTTCCCAATTATGAAATCGGTCTTCAGTTTCGTCGAAATGTTTGTTTCGTAACAAGTGATCAGTTTTTTCCTAACTGCTTTTCGCTCCTCCTCTGCATTTTCACCTACCGCGTAGTCTTGAATCGAATCAGGTGAAATTCCTGCATATAATTAATCAAATAATAATAATAATAATTGTTACAAGAATGGAATTGCAGGCATACGGAGAGATATGATTTGATGGATTGAGGGTTGTAGCAGCTAGTAGGAAGATTTTGGGAGAAGATAGAGTTGTATCATTACTCAATTGAATTTGTGCCCACAAGGTGTTTGTTAAAAGTCCCCTATGAGTTTTTTCTTGGCTTCATGGTTATAATTTTATTGGTGTATGGGGATTTTGTCTCTGTCATTTTAGCTATGCACTACAACTAAAGGTTGTGTGCAGTTATGTCACATGCCACAGTGAAGTTTCATTGTCCCTTTGTGGGTCTTAGTGGCTGTCAAAATGGGAGTGGAAATGGGCTTGTTAGAAGTTCTCTTATCAAGCATCTTAGTGATCGTCATTGTGGTATCGATGCGCGGGATATCACTCGACATTCTCTTACTTCTAATTTGGGTGTTTATACTGAGGTTGATGTTACTTTTAGGTGTATGGGGATTTGGTTATGTGGTGTTTGCTACAAAACACACACGGTACGTGCTAAGTGCCGTCATGGTAGGGGCCCGGATGTGCCGCCCCCGATGAGGGAAATGGTGTTGTTCGTTTTGTGCTTCATAATTTTTCCAAGCCACTAGCTCCCTCTTCTCCTGCTCGACTTTGTATTGAGGATGGTTCGGTGCGTGATCATAACGATGGTTTTGACGTGGCTCTCTTGGATCAGTTGTTCTCTAAGGGGTTTCGCACGGTTAAGTCTATCCCTCCCAAGTGTCGTTTGGGGTTTTCTCGGGTTTTGAAAGGTGCTCTTGATAAGGTGATCTCTAAGCCTGATGACATTTCTAGTTGGGTCTCTTTGTTGGTGTTACCCCTTTGTACCCTTAAAACCTTTCGGCCACGGAGTAGTCGTGAGTCTAGGTCTTCGATAAAGCGTCGGCATCAGGAAGAGAATATTTCCCGTGATATTAGCTCTTGGGGGACAGCGGGTGGGAGTTTACAGCTTGTGAGGGAGTGTTTGACAGAGGATTCTCCTATGTTGTCAGTGGTTGATGATGAGGTCCTTGATTTGGAAGAGCGTAATATTAAGCAGTGTCGTAGGAAGATTTGTGATGGCCATTACACCGCTGCAGCTCGTGTTCTTTCTTCATCAGGCGTTGCTCCTTATAATGACGCTACACTGGCGGACTTGCTGTCTAAGCACCCTTCTTCTATCGCTCCATCCTTGCCTGATATGACGGTTGATCACCTTCACCTCGTTACGACTTTTGCTGTTGTTTTGGGCCAGATTAAAAGTTTTCCTCGGGGCACTTCATGTGGTAGGGATGGTTTACGTGCACAACACCTTATGGATTGCTTGAGTGGTGCTGCTGTGGCAGTCTCGGATGAGTTGGTTGGCTCTATTACCGGAGTCGTTAATCTCTTTCTAGCTGGAAGGTGCCCTATGGAATTAGGAGAGTATGTTGCTAGTGCTCCCCTCACACCGCTTGTCAAGCTCGGCGGTGGTCTTCGTCCTATAGCTGTGGGTACTGTTTGGCGACGTCTTGTTTCGAAGGTTGGCGCTGCTATGGTTGGCCAGTCTTTGGGAAGTTACTTCGATGGTCTTTAGTTTGGTGTTGGTGTTTCTTCAGGTGGTGAGGCTATTCTTCATGCTGTGAATCGGCTGATTGAGGATCGTGGCTCTGATGTTGGCCTCTCTATGTTATTAGTTGATTTTCAAAATGCCTTCAATCCAGTTGATCGTACGGTCATGTTACGTGAAGTTCGCCGCCTTTGTCCGAGCCTTTCTCGGTGGGTTGAATTTTGCTACTCTAATCCAGCCAGATTGTATTATGGGAACCACACATTATGGTCTTCTCAGGGGGTGCAACAGGGTGATCCCCTTGGTCCGCTGCTTTTTGCTTTGGTCCTACAACCCTTGGTTTCTAAAATCAGAGATAATTTTGAGGTTTGTCTTTAGGCGTGGTATTTGGATGATGGTACTATTATTGGGGACACTTTGGTGGTGGGGAAGGTTTTGCATTTGATTATGAAGGATGGGCCTCGTTTTGGGCTGCATCTCAACGTTGAAAAAACAGAAATTTTCTGGCCTACGGAGGACCCTCGCAGCAGGCAAGTAGGTGTCTTTCCTCCTAATATTGCTCGGCCTTTAAATGGTGTTAAGTTGCTTGGGGCCCCCGCAAGTTCCGATCCTGGTTTTAGTAGTGAACTGGTGATGCAAAGGGTGACCAAGTCCATTGCGCTTATGGATAAGGTTGCTAAGCTTGATGATCCTCAGTGTGAGTTGTTGTTGCTTAGGGCATGTACGGGAGTTTCTAAACTCTACTTTTCCTTGCGTACTTGTCCTCCTAGTATATTTGAGGCGGCTCAACGCGCTTTCGATGGAGCCCTTCGATCTTCCTTGGAGCGTATTGTTACTACTTCAGGGCCTGGGTTTGGTGATTGGCAGTGGCGGCTTGCCACCTTGCCATTTGCATTTGGAGGGCTTGGTGTTTATTCTGCGGGAGATGTTCGTCATTATGCTTTTCTGGCTTCTCGATTACAGTCTGCTGGATTGCAGACCAAGCTACTACGTCATGCGAGTATTGTTGGTCTTGGTCGTGCTTTTGAAGATGCATTGGGTCTGTTTAATAAAACAGTTGGGTTTGATATTTTAGGTAATCCGAGTGAGGTCGCTGCCCCAATACTCATGAAGAAATTGGCAGATGTTTATTTCACAAAGGTTACCGCTTCTGTAGAATCCACTTTTTCGTTATCTCCCCGACAATCAGCCTTATGGAAATCACAGCAGAGTTGTAACAACCCGTCCTTATCCCCCTAGACGAAGTCATCAACATCCGGTTCCATTGCGATGATCGACTCCAAGTAATGTCCTTAAAATGAGCAAATGCACAGCGGAAGACTTAATTCGTACCTGAGAATAACATGCTTTAAAATGTCAACATAAAGTTGGTGAGATATATAGGTTTGATGCTAGCAGCGTAATAACTATGGACCATAAGATTTCATATACATACATAATACACTCCTCGTGTATGAAAAGTCGTTGAGCACTTGGTAACCATACTTAACATTTAAATCACAGCAGCATATTCTTAAATAAACCCTACATCGTACCAAGTGTAGTAACGAAACGAAGTACTGTACAACCGTTAAAAACTGGTCGTCCAGCCCGGTTGGGGTTGTCAGGCCCGATAGATCTATCAACAGGATTCGCGTTTACGCTCCTCACGTAAATATTAGCTACCAAGTATAAAGAAATATGCCATGGTACAACTCAACGTAGAATTTATTTTTGATCACTTGTGTCCATAACGTAAATCATTTATAAAAACAGCGCATGTATTCTCAGCCCAAAATATTTAAAGTTTAAAAGGGACTATATACTCACCATAGTGTATTTTGTAGTAAAAATACATATAACATCATTGAACACGTATAAGGTTGGCCTCGGATTCACGAATCTATATCATGTACATATATATTAACACACATATTTGTAATCAAACAAATTTATATATATATAAATATTTATTAGTTATATCATTTTTATATTAATAACCTATATAATTCATATATTTATTTTATATATTTTAAAATAAATAAAAATATTAATTTTGTTATGTTATATGTATTTAATACATTTTTGTATATATATATATATATATATATATATATATATATATATATTTATATATATATACGTATATATATCTTTTGTTTGTTAAAATTGTATTAATACTAAAATAATATAGAAATGATAAAATAATAATAATATTAATAATAATAATAATAATAATAATAATAATAATAATAATAATAATAATAATAATAATAATAATAATAATAATAATAATAATAATAATAATAATAATAATAATAATAATAGAGTCAAAATGATACTTTTAATATTAATGATAAAATGATAACTTTAGTAAAAATAATACTTTTATTAAAAATGTTAATTTTAATAATAATGTATACTAATAATAATATTGATGATAATAAATTTAAAAGTGATACTTTTGATAATTTTCTAATCATTATAATTCTAATAATAGTTATAATAATTCTATTAATAATAACTATAATAATAATAATAATAACAATAATAATAATAATACCTAATAATAATAATAATACCTAATAAAAGAGAAATTGAGGTTGTTGGCGGCTCAAAACAAATCGATCGAGATAGCAGAATCAAAACGCAGGGGAAACTTCACGATTCGTGGGCTTCGGTTCTTCAATCGATCAAGCAACAATCATTGAAGTATAATCGATCATCGATTCGTCATCATTATCATCATAAATTTTCATCATAATCGAGACAGAAGGTAACCACAACATCGTCAATCAACCTATAACTTCGCATAGCAGAGAAAGAGATGGTCCTGGTGGTGATGGGATGGGATTCGTTGATCAAGAAAATAGTTACAGGTAATACTTCCGGTTATGATTCTGGTTATGTTTATGGTTTTAGGACAAGAATTAAGAATAGCACCAAACGAAATTTGATTTTGTTAATCTTCAATTAATAGCAATCTTAATGGTTTGTTTTTGGTGTTTGTTCAACTGGCCTGCAACTGAATCCAATGAATTTGGTTTCGAGTGGTTGGTGACCGATGGGAGTTGTTTGAGAGTTAATGGTGATGATTGATGATGAGATTGAGGTGATTCAATGGTTGCAAATAGAAACAGTAATAAGTACAGCAGGTTTGCAGCAGTAGTTTTCGGTCAACAAATTGGTACAGTGGCAGTTGCAGTGTCGAAGAACAAAAAGCAAAAGAAGGATCAAAAGGCGACAGGTTAGTTGTGATCAAAATAGAAACACGATAGATGTAGCAATAGTGAGTAGTATAAATGGATTCAAACAATAACATGGTTTGTGGTTGGGTTCTATTTGCAGGCGTAGTAGTAACAACATAAACAAATTGGTGAGTAGTTGTGGTTTTGATGGTAATGGAACACGGATAATAACCTTAACAGTTTTTAGGTTCGGACAAGAAAAAAATATGCAGGTACAAGATGGTCTTATGGGGTTTGAAACAGAAAGGCAACGGGCGAGGGTTGTAGCCATGGATTCGACCATGAAACTGTTACAGTAGTTATATTAGTCTCTTCTGGTTTTTATTGAAATAAGATCATAACAGCTGCTACAGCAGTAATTAAATCTTGAACTTGGGTGTTGGTTTGGTTAATATTCGAAACAGAAGTCATGAAAGCAATTAATGAGCAACGATAGAGTAGAAACTGGATAATTGTAGCTGTGGTTTTTGATTTGCAGGAAAGTGATAAGGACGGTGGTGGTGAATGTTTGTTTCAAGGTGGTGTTATGTTCGAACGAAAAAATAATAATAAAAGTTTCGGTTGTTTCTTGGTGATGAAGGTGGTGAAGAGGAAGAAGAAGAGGGTATGAGGAGTGGTTTGATAATCAAATGAAGATGGGCTGATGTTAATGTTTGATCGTATGAAATGAAACAAGATGGTGAGATGGATGATAGTGTATCTTATATAGATTAGAATCAAGTAGTAGTGTAAGTGGGTGTTATAAAGTGTGGTTACAGCTAATGTATCACCTTTACTATTTGTTTGCTAGCTTATGTTTGCTTGTCAATAATTGGATTCTGTCAGAAAAATTTTGAGAAGAAAACAATCGACTAAAGTGAATTTTGTTTGATAATATAACTAATTGATGCTATTTTGTACTAGATTAATGTTATAGATCAATTTAGGGAACAATTTGATAGAGATAGGAAACTAACTACGTATATTAACTGTATATATATATATACGGTATTTAAGTATTTATATATATGTATTTGTATATATATATATATATATATATATATATATATATATATATATAAAATTATATATATACATAACTATATTTTTTATATATGTATATAAATTTACATATATATCTGTATTTATGTAATCATATATCGAATCCCAAAATTACATATCTAATACTTTATTAACGTTATCAATTAATAAGTATATATTGTATATACACATAAACGTTCGTGAATCGTCAGACATGGTCAAAGGGTAACTGATTATCCTAAATAGAGATTTCAAACTTTCTAGATTCAATATAACAGATTTTGCTTATCGTGTCGGAAACATATAGAGATTTAGGTTTAAATTTGGTCGAAAATTTCCGGGTCGTTACAGTACCCACCCGTTAAAAAAATTTCGTCCCCGAAATTTGATCAAGATCGTCATAACTAACAATAAAATGTTTTTATGACAAATATGAATTAATAGCTAGAGTCTTATCACCATTTAGTAATAGTGGTAAAACAATTCGATTATGTGAAGCGTACGAGTGAAGCTATCACAAAAGAGTGAAATGAGTAAATATGGAATTTTTTTAACCGATGACGTGGTTATAATTGATTTCCAGATTTTAAGGGATTTAAAGAAAATCTTACGTAATAAGATTTGGTTCTTCGGCGATCAGGATCTTCTTTGATTTAATGTGGCAATCTGTTTCGATTTCTTTGTTGGATATTTCACTATAAATTCACCCCTTCGTTTCCTTATTTTCCACAACTTACATCTTCTATTTTTTTCTTTTCCGTAATTCCTACTATAAGACATTCGCCAATATGCTCCATCACATTCTAATCCTTGATATACTCTAAATTTTCTCATCTGTCATTCTTCTTTTTCATCTACCACCAGAAGATCTTATTTACTTCTACTATTTTCTTGGGATTATAGTGTTATTAATTCTCCCGTACCTTTACGTGGCAATACGTATTGATATGCACGGTTTGTAGTTTCAGGGTTGCTATTGGGTTTTATATCTTCCCTTATATTTCGATGTCCCTACTTCTGTTTTCTATAATCATTGTCATCCACAGTTAATATCTCCTCCTATTTGCTGCGACTTTTACCCCAATTCCTATTTCGGGGCCTTGTCCCTTTGTTTCTTCTTCTCGTCCTCGAGTCAAGCGAACAATGATCCGGAATTCGTAGGTATGAAATTCGGAATGAACATAGTTAATGTTCTAAGAAAGAATTGGTAATGGCATGATTTTGATTTGTCAAATTACCAGAATATCCTGGAAAAAGCTAAAAATATCAAGATGATATGTTTCTAATATGTTTGGAGATTGGATAGAATGTAAGAGTCGTGTAACATGACACATGATGATGGTACTGTGAATCATCACATTCCATTAGAAACTTAACATGACTTACTGTAATATAATGAAGTTGATCAAGTTTCATTATATTATACTAATTCATGTACCAGTTCCCAACACTGCTTCAGAACATTCCTATTTTAAACTTGAAGGTTTTAGAATTTAGAAACTAACACAGTTTCTTTTATGTTATAACGCAGATAGCGTAGAAAGATAATTAATATCGGACGAGAATACTTTGAAGATATTTTCAGAATTATTGAGGATATTTTCAATGAAAGATACGATAATATCTTGGAATTTCTAATATCGAAGGATAATGATGAAGTTTTACCCGTAAGGGTTTAGATTCAGAAGCAAGGTGTTTGCTACAGAATCGTCATGATTCTTTATGTACAAGTTTAGTCCTTGTATTTTGTTCGGAGTCTCCTTCATGGTTTGCTCAATCCGGTTTTTAGTACCAAATTTTCTATCGAGCGTTTCTAGCACTTCCTTCTTTTATCATCAACTTTTGGTCATTATGACCATCTATAACATGCTGCTTCGTCAGCATTTTCAAAGTTAACGAATCTGGGTCATTGGTTTTCAAACCGAGGTGGTTTCAAGAGAATTATGTTTTTAGATGATTAAACGCTGATGGTAGTATGGTGGAATATAAAAGGTTCTCCGGTAACGAGGAGGAAAGCTAATCGTATGTATCAAAGTTATAATAAGGTTGATTCGAACGAAAAGTCGAAGTTGGCTTGCTGGAGTTGTGACAAAATTTGGCTACTTTGAAAATGAATCGTAAGGTTGTTTTTGCTATTAAATGATAAAGGATTCAACACTGTTACGGATTAAACTATGACTTTGGGTTCGAGAGTTTTTCAGGTGCATAAATATTTTCTTCCGTAGATGAAGTGAGGTTGGTTCAACTTCTCGATCGAGGTGTTTTCGAGAATCATAAAAGGTTTGAACGCGAATTGTAATTGTCGAGGTACAAATGAGTTTTAGAATGAAATCAAGCGGCAAACTTGAAGAATTGTTTAGTTTCATATGTTATAGTCAATATTTTAATTCATTTTAATTGTCCAAAGTTAGCAGTCCAATAGTCTGATAGTCCAATAGTTCAATAGTTCAATGATTCATATATAATTTAATATATAATATTCGAATTAAATAATACGTATCGTGACCCGTGCACCGGTCTCAGTATTGATCACAGCTCAAAGTATATATATATTTTGGAATCCACCTCAACCCTGTATAGCCAACTATAGAGTGTCTATGGTCGTTCCGAAATATATATATAGATGGGTCAATATGATAGGTCGAAACCTTGTATACGTGTCCCGTTATTTAAAGTGCGTAAATTACATAAATATATATCATGACCCATTATACAACGTGTTGTCTCAGAATTAATCCGACGTATTGTTGTACATGTGTCCCGACTTAAAGTGCGTAAAAGTAAATAACAGAAATTAAATGACGATAAATAAAATTGCGAGAATGTAAATTGCGATAAATAAAATGTTAATCAGTTAGCTAGGAACAGTTAGCTGGAACAGTTAGCGTGGAATCTTAACAATATTTTAATTAATTAGTTTGTTTGTTTCTAACAAATTTTATCATGTCCAATGTTTTCTTCATTATGCCACTTGTTGAATTTTGATAGATCAAAATCCAAATATGAAATTTGAATGGAAATGGTTATTCTGTGGTGAACGGATACGTATATCGGTGGTTGTAAGTAGAATAGCAAATGACCGTTGAATCAGATTCGAAGAATATACAGTGTAACTTATTAATGTGAAATCTAAATATTCCTCGGGTACTACCTACCCGTTAAAATATTTTCATCATTAACAGTTTGTACGAAAGAATTTTTAATTACAATCTTTATGAAAATATACTTGCATATATATTTTCTTCGAATGTAATTATGAATTTAATGAGTCAATAGGATATTAAACTCATTTGATTTATCGTTATTACTAGATTACATGATCTCTAAAACATTAGAGATTACATAATCGTCATGTCGAACGAAGATAAATGAGGTAGAACGATATGTAAAGCGAAGATAATCGATGTAGAACTATATGTAGAACGAAGATCATACTCGAAGTACAGATAGTGATATTGAGGCGTGTGATGTTGATATCCGAGGCACGGATTATGATGTTGAGGTTTACGATGCGGTTGTGGTTGAGGGTGATAAGGGTACTGTTGGCGTTGATGATGGTAGTACTGGTTATGTTGTTGGTGCTGCTGCTGGTGTTTGCATTCTTCGCACCATGTTCTCCAAAGTCGTCACACGAGCGCGTAGTTCGTTAACTTCTGCTAGTACACCGGGATGATTGGCGGTTGGAGCGAGCGGATGAATAAGATTCGAAATATGGGATAGTATATAATCGTGACGAGACACTCTGGAAGTGAGAGAGAAAATGGTTTCTCAAACAGGTTCGCCGGTAAGTGCTTCAGGTTCATCGCCAAGAGGGCAATTTGGTTGGTGGAAGGAATCTTTGGTGTGAAATGATTTTCAGATATCGGATGATATTCTAGCTATATAGAATATCTATATATACAATACTAGAGATTTCGTAGGCTACAGAGGAATTTACGGCATATGTCAGGCAAGTCTACAGATGCGCTAAGATATGAATTATCAGATACGCTAAGATATGAATTTTGTCTATACAATATCGATGCAGTAAATGCAGTAAGACGTGTCTAGACTTATGAATGATAAGCAGATAATTCCCTAAGGATGATAAGCAGATGATTTCCGACTAGATATGATAAGCAAAACTTTTGACATGTAGACACGGTCAAAGTCCAGACTCATTAATGCATCTTAACGACTATCTGTTAGACACACTTATGCAAGACCTGGTTCGCTAAGACCACCGCTCTGATACCACATGTAACAACCCGTCCTTATCCCCCTAGACGAAGTCATCAACATCCGGTTCCATTGCGATGATTGACTCCAAGTAATGTCCTTAAAATGAGCAAATGCACAGCGGAAGACTTAATTCGTACCTGAGAATAACATGCTTTAAAACGTCAACATAAAGTTGGTGAGATATATAGGTTTGATGCTAGCAGCGTAATAACTATGGACCACAAGATTTCATATACATACATAATACACTCCTCGTGTATGAAAAGTCGTTGAGCACTTGGTAACCATACTTAACATTTAAATCACAGCAGCATATTCTTAAATAAACCCTACACCGTACCAAGTGTAGTAACGAAACGAAGTACTGTGCAACCGTTAAAAACTGGTCGTCCAGCCCGGTTGGGGTTGTCAGGCCCGATAGATCTATCAACAGGATTCGCGTTTACGCTCCTCACGTAAATATTAGCTACCAAGTATAAAGAAATATGCCATGGTACAACTCAACGTAGAATTTATTTTTGATCACTTGTGTCCATAACGTAAATCATTTATAAAAACAGCGCATGTATTCTCAGCCCAAAATATTTAAAGTTTAAAAGGGACTATATACTCACCATACTGTATTTTGTAGTAAAAATACATATAACATCATTGAACACGTATAAGGTTGGCCTCGGATTCACGAATCTATATCATGTACATATATATTAACACACATATTTGTAATCAAACAAATTTATATATATATAAATATTTATTAGTTATATCATTTTTATATTAATAACCTATATAATTCATATATTTATTTTATATATTTTAAAATAAATAAAAATATTAATTATGTTATGTTATATGTATTTAATACATTTTTGTATATATATATATATATATTTATATATATATACGTATATATATCTTTTGTTTGTTAAAATTGTATTAATACTAAAATAATATAGAAATGATAAAATAATAATAATAATAATAATAATAATAATAATAATAATAATAATAATAATAATAATAATAATAATAATGATAATAGAGTCAAAATGATACTTTTAATATTAATGATAAAATGATAACTTTAGTAAAAATAATACTTTTATTAAAAATGTTAATTTTAATAATAATGTATACTAATAATAATATTGATGATAATAAATTTAAAAGTGATACTTTTGATAATTTTCTAATCATTATAATTCTAATAATAGTTATAATAATTCTATTAATAATAATTATAATAATAATAACAATAATAATAATAATACCTAATAATAATAATAATACCTAATAAAAGAGAAATTGAGGTTATTGGCGGCTCAAAACAAATCGATCGAGATAGTAGAATCAAAACGCAGGGGAAACTTCACGGTTCGTGGGCTTAGGTTCTTCAATCGATCAAGCAACAATCATTGAAGTATAATCGATCATCGATTCGTCATCATTATCATCATAAATTTTCATCATAATCGAGACAGAAGGTAACCACAACATCGTCAATCAACCTATAACTTCGCATAGCAGAGAAAGAGATGGTCTTGGTGGTGATGGGATGGGATTCGTTGATCAAGAAAACAGTTACAGGTAATACTTTCGGTTATGATTCTGGTTATGTTTATGGTTTTAGGACAAGAATTAAGAATAGCACCAAACGAAATTTGATTTTGTTAATCTTCAATTAATAGCAATCTTAATGGTTTGTTTTTGGTGTTTGTTCAACTGGCCTGCAACTGAATCCAATGAATTTGGTTTCGAGTGGTTGGTGACCGATGGGAGTTGTTTGAGAGTTAATGGTGATGATTGATGATGAGATTGAGGTGATTCAATGGTTGCAAATAGAAACAGTAATAAGTACAGCAGGTTTGCGGCAGTAGTTTTCGGTCAACAAATTGGTACAGTGGCAGTTGCAGTGTCGAAGAACAAAAAGCAAAAGAAGGATCAAAAGGCGACAGGTTAGTTGTGATCAAAATAGAAACACGATAGATGTAGCAATAGTGAGTAGTATAAATGGATTTAAACAATAACATGGTTTGTGGTTGGGTTCTATTTGCAGGTGTAGTAGTAACAACAGAAACAAATTGGTGAGTAGTTGTGGTTTTGATGGCAATGGAACACGGATAATAACCTTAACAGTTTTTAGGTTCGGACAAGAAAAAAATATGCAGGTACAAGATGGTCTTATGGGGTTTGAAACAGAAAGGCAACGGGCGAGGGTTGTAGCCATGGATTCGACCATGAAACTGTTACAGTAGTTATATTAGTCTCTTCTGGTTTTTATTGAAATAAGATCATAACAGCTGCTACAGCAGTAATTAAATCTTGAACTTGGGTGTTGGTTTGGTTAATATTCGAAACAGAAGTCATGAAAGCAATTAATGAGCAACGATAGAGTAGAAACTGGATAATTGTAGCTGTGGTTTTTGATTTGCAGGAAAGTGATAAGGACGGTGGTGGTGACTGTTTGTTTCAAGGTGGTGTTATGTTCGAACGAAAAAATAATAATAAAAGTTTCGGTTGTTTCTTGGTGATGAAGGTGGTGAAGAGGAAGAAGAAGAGGGTATGAGGAGTGGTTTGATAATCAAATGAAGATGGGCTGATGTTAATGTTTGATCGTATGAAATGAAACAAGATGGTGAGATGGATGATAGTGTATCTTATATAGATTAGAATCAAGTAGTAGTGTAAGTGGGTGTTATAAAGTGTGGTTACAGCTAATGTATCACCTTTACTATTTGTTTGCTAGCTTATGTTTGCTTGTCAATAATTGGATTCTGTCAGAAAAATTTTGAGAAGAAAACAATCGACTAAAGTGAATTTTGTTTGATAATATAACTAATTGATGCTATTTTGTACTAGATTAATGTTATAGATCAATTTAGGGAACAATTTGATAGAGATAGGAAACTAACTACGTATATTAACTGTATATATATATACGGTATTTAAGTATTTATATATATGTATTTGTATATATATATATATATATATATATATATATATATATATATATATATATATATATATATATATATATATAATTATATATATACATAACTATATTTTTTATATATGTATATAAATTTACATATATATCTGTATTTATGTAATCCTATATCGAATCCCAAAAGTACATATCTAATACTTTATTAACGTTATCAATTAATAAGTATATATTGTATATACACATAAACGTTCGTGAATCGTCAGACATGGTCAAAGGGTAACTGATTATCCTAAATAGAGATTTCAAACTTTCTAGATTCAATATAACAGATTTTGCTTATCGTGTCGGAAACATATAGAGATTTAGGTTTAAATTTGGTCGAAAATTTCCGGGTCGTTACAAGAGTGATCACACATCTGCTTGGCTAAGGGCAGTCCCTATTTTGGGGTTGGGTCAGACGATGAACGCAAAGACTTACCGATGTGTGTTGTGCTACCGGTTAGGTGTTCCTTTGTTCTCTATCTCGACGGCATGCTCTGCCTGTTCAAGGGTTTTTACTGGGGATATTTTCGGGGATCACGCGGTGTCTTGTGCTGGTCTGGTGGGTATTAAGCATCGACATAATATTGTCCGGGATTCCCTTGTTGATGTTTGTTATCGATCTGGGATTTCAGCGAGAAAGGAGGTTGACATTGGGTTGTCTGGAGGGAACGACAGGGCCCTCAGACCTGCAGATTTGTTACTTTATTCCTGGGATTGTGGTCGCGATGTTTGTGTTGACTTGACAGGATCTTCTCCTTTGACACAGTCTGGGCTTTCTGACTTTGTCCCTGGACGTGCTGTGATTGATGCGGCTCGTCGGAAGCGGGTCAAGTACGAATCTAGTTGTCGGGCGATTGGTTATGGTTTCATTCCTTTCTCATTTTCTTCCCTTGGGGAATTAGAGAAGGAGGCTGTTTCTTTGCTAAAGCGGGTTCAGAAGAGTTCGATGGCGCAAGATATTGGTGCCGGTGCTGCTGCTCATATTTTTACTAGGATAGGTTTTGCTATTGCTAGAGGTGTGGGGGGCCCAGATTGTCTCTAGACTTCCCACTAATTTTTTGTAAGTTTTAAAACTTTTAAGTTTATTATTATTATTATTATTATTATTATTATTATTATTATTATTGAAATTGAAATTGAAATTAAAGAATTGACGCAAGTTAAAAAAGCATTACTCCACGATTGAGTATTCATAACCTTCAACAAGGTAAACGTGATCTTACAAGTTTTTCAACTGTTCATCATACCTTTTTACACGTTCTTTTCAACTGCACGACTGTTCAAAAATAATAACGACCCCCAAACACAACTGCACAATTTCTCAATACATTCCAAAATAATATTTTATTCAATTCAATTCAATGCAATTAGTCTTCTTCTTTTTGCCTTGATTTTTCCGTTTCAATTCCATCATATTTGTAAATAAAATATTACTACCATACTAAAATGATCAAATGATCTTTTACAATAACAATAATCTGTATACACAAACACACAAATTGTATGATTCAATGATCACCGAAACTTCAATCGATTTCTTACTCCCTTCATTGTGGGAGGTTGAAGTAACCGTTGCCGCATCGTTATTCGTCATTGCAGCTTTCTGGTTTTTCACATATAACGGTCAAACTAGTGCCACTAATCGATCCATGTTTGATAATTCATCAACTGTTTCCGGTGATGCTGTTGATGATCGAGAAAAGGTCGTTACTTTGTTTTAATTTTAATTTCAATTTCAATTTTGATTTTGATTTGATTGTGTATGTGTATAATATATTCGTTGCTGTTATTTTAAACGGTGATATTGTTATGTGTTTTAATTTGATCATGATTTAATTGAACTCTAATTATGATTATGATTTATGCTAAGATAGAAATTTACTGATTCGGTTGATTTATTGAGAAAGTATTGAGATTAGGGTTGTGTTGCCTAATTTGGTTACAAAAAGTCAAAATTTGACTTTCTAGTGTTGACTTTTTTACTAGTAGTTACATACTTTACATATTATCGGTAGAAATTGAAAAGATTTTTTTGGTTGTTAAGGAAATGATGACGGTTTATATGATTAATTATATGAAATAAGCATTTTAATAAAGAAAGGTTGCAGTGATATAGCATTGTAAGATACATCAACTAATTTACTAGTGTAGAAATTATTGTTCTTAAAGAATAAGTGAATAATCACTTGATAATTGGAATTGAAAAATGATAAGTCATTATTTATGCTGACTAATTTTCGTGTCTTTACGTGTTACCTGTTTAACAGGTTGTTTTCCATAATGTGACGTGAACGTCTTTGATTATTTTGTAGATAGATCAACTGAAGGGTGATTCTAATGGCAGCTCTGCTTATATTGTAAAGGTATATTCTTATGAATAGATAAGTAAGTATAAATATAACTAGTCTTGTAGTATTGTTCGCCTTTTTTTGTTTTCACATATTAGGGACAATGGTCTTTATATATAGATCCAGGTGTTACAATTAAGCTCAAGATGGACCAACAATTAGAACTGCAAGAGAAATATGACGTGTTTCTCAACCCAAATCTTGTATAGACAAAATTGAATTTTGTTGCTTTTCTTTGTATTTGTTCACGGTTGATTAAAGTAAATAATGATTCATTAAAGTCAGATCGGATTCAAATATTTGCAATGTAATTAGGGCATACTACTTGTTTATAAGGGTTTTGTAAGGCAGATGGATTGTTATCGAAGTTTGTTTTTGCAGATTAGTAGCATAGTATGTTATATTTCTATGTTTTGTAGGTGGAACTGTTAGCAGCAAAGAACCTTATTGGTGCTAACCTGAATGGCATGTCAGATCCTTATGCAATCATTACCTGTGGCACTGAAAAGCGGTTTAGGTAATTGATGCTGTACATGAAATTATCTAATTTCCACAGATAAATCCAAAGGTTATTTCTTATTAGCTCAAAATTTTGTCAGCTGATATTGTTTGATTTTAACATCGATCTGTAGCTAACCGACATTTGGTATGCAAAGAAATTAAGACCTATATAATTATACACTGTTTAAAATTTTGATTTGAAGCAAATGATCTATACAATGATCGTAATCTTGCTCCTGTACTTCTGTCTTTGTCGAAACTGCTTAAAGATTTTGTTAATTGTTAGGTTAGAACTGTGAAATTTAAAGGTATGCGTTGGTGATGTCTAGTTATGTGAAAAATGTTAATTTTGCAGCTCGATGGTTCCTGGTTCAAGAAATCCAATGTGGGGAGAGGAATTCAATTTTTCTGTTGACGAACTTCCTGTAAAGGTACTTATTTTCATAATTTTTCATATACTTATTGTGAGTTATCGAATGCTTGAATGTTAATTAATGTAATTGAAGAGGGTTTTTTTTTTGTTCGGCATTGCAATTTTTCTTACTTTGACCTTTATTTCGAAAGAGCATGACATACGGTATTGCAATTTTTGTGTTCAGAACAATTGATGCACGTAGTTTTTATAGTTTGTTTCTTGGTAGTAAAAAAGGTTCATCCTTGGACAGATTAACGTGTCAATATATGATTGGGATATAATATGGAAAAGCGCAGTTCTTGGTTCAGTGACCATTACTGTTGAAACTGAAGGGCAAACTGGTGCAGTATGGCATCCTTTGAGTAGTTCGCCAGGACAGGTAATATAAATTTTAATTCTACCATTAAAATTTGAAGTACAAAACCCAACATAAATTCTCCTTTTTTTACGCTGAAGTCTCTAATCAGTTCATTTTTGGAAAAAAAAATCTTGCCTCTTGCAAACATGTTATCTGAGTTCAGTCTCTAAACTTTTAGATAAGTGTTAACTGGTAACGTGTAAAGAGTAGACGTGTTTTAAGGAGAGGGAAATAGTTGAGTAACCAAATTCTTTTCCAAGGAATAAACACGCAAACGCGCAAAGTAAAAATGGTATATACCTATTTACATTTGCCTTAGTCTATCCTTTATTGTTAGATGTATTTTTCCACTGATCAGGCTTTTAAAGAGATTGATCAACGATTTACTAAGCATTCTTGTTTCTCAGGTTTGTCTCCATATTAGAACAATTAAACTCTCCGTAAACTCTTCCAGGTAAAACGTTGGTTTAGTCTCCATCTACTTTTTAATATTTTTGTGTTTTATGTCATAAGGATTACTACATGTTATATAATGACCTGCTATTGTATGCAATGTTTTTTCTTTTGTGGCATGAAAATCACTTATTTCTTAATGCTTTTCAGAGGTTTAAAGGGCTATGCTGGTGCTAACCATAGAAAATGGATTTCAACAAATAAGCAAGAGCCAATAGTGGTGCATCAAAAACCGGGCCCTTTGCAAACGATATTCGATCTTCTACCAGATGAGGCAATTTTTTATTAACTTATATAAATGCTAGTAATGCTACGACCCCCCCCCCCCCCCCCCCCCCCAACCACCACCACCACCACAACACACACACACACACACAAACAACAAGATACCTGATTCTGATGTTAGAATTAGGTGAGAATTTGGATGGGTTCGGAAACCAGCCAAAACGGGTAGTATAGGTAGGGTCCGGTTAACCTGTAACACAGGCACCAAAAATGTCACTTTTAAATAGTAAAGGTAAATATATATACAAAAGCTTCTATATTTCAGTAATGATCTTTTATTTTTTAAATAAAGCGATTTGGGAGGTTGTATTACACTCTAAAATACACTTTTGGTGACTTTTTATCTGTTGATCTGATTTGTGATCAACCAAATAGAGAGAAACTATTACCTGAATTTACCCTTTTCATAAGTGAATGTGAAAAACTTGTCATCTTTTGAAAAACTAAAAATTACAACCACATCTCCCTCCATAAGTTGCCCTAACTGTTAAACTATATGTTTCAGATAGTTGAACATAGCTATTCATGTGCAATGGAGAGGTCATTCTTGTATCATGGACGTATGTATGTTTCGGCTTGGCATATCTGTTTTCACTCTAATATTTTCTCCAAACAAATGAAGGTTAATCTGCTAGTTCCTTCACAGATATTTTATTCTATTTATACCCTGCACTGTTGTGTCCTTGTATACACCTTTATTGGTAAACCTGAACAGGGAAGACATCCTCTGTTTATGTTAGAATCTCCTCTGTTTGCATTGATTCGCTTGACCTGTATCATCTTCATTCGCAGGTGATCATTCCTTTTGGAGATATAGATGAGGTTTGTAGTTTCTGGTATCCTTTTTGGGTTTAATCTTGATATTCAATATTAAAAATATCAATGATAATGCTTGTTTTTCCAGATACGAAGGAGCCAACATGCTGTTATTAATCCTGCTATAACGATAGTTCTTCGCATGGGTGCCGGTGGACATGGTGTTCCTCCTTTGCGTAGTCCAGATGGTTAGTTTCGATAACTTACGCATATTATAACTACGCATGTTAGTTTCGAACACTAGATAAAAAAAAGTTCTACTTGCTCTTGTATCTTGAAAGGTCTTTGTGTTATTTACACTTGTTAATCCATTAGTTTTTTTCTCTAGGTGTGTTCTTAGTATCTTAAACACGATCGAACCTTATTTGTGACTGACAGTTATTGGAATTATTTAATTATAGGTAGAGTTCGATATATGTTTGCATCGTTTTGGAACAGAAATCATGCAATAAGAACTTTACAACGAGCAGCAAAGAACTACCATTCTATGGTAGAATCTGAAAAGAAGGTTTGTCATTGTCACTCTTATAATTTGTTGTAAATTAATAAATTTTGTTTTAAATGCATTCTGTTTTGTGAATACTGGAGAGGAAATATAAGATTCTAATCTGTTTCTGTTTAATTAATGATTAGAACATGTAAATGTGTTAACTTAAAAACAGAATCTTGTAACTTTTATCATTAGAACAAATTTTAATACTTATGTTGATAACAGAATACTACAAATCATTAACTTTAATATCTGACCATCTAGTAAATTTGCTGAGGCCCAAGTAAAAGTGTGCAGTTGCATAACAAGTTTTGCAAAATTTTGTCATTTAGTGGTGGATGATCATATTATATCAATCATTATGAATCTGCCATGTCCAGGAGCAACAACATTCGGAATTGCGTGCAAGCAGTAGTTCTTTAAGTCATAAAAAAAGTAAGGTTTCAGAAGAAAGCGTGCCCAAAAAACACCAGCCATTTGTTCAAGAGGATGTTCTCACTGGCATATACAATGTATGGAATTACTCAATACTCTTGCCGTTGAGTGTCTATCTGTATCGTATTTAATTATTTATTAACATTTCATTAGAGTTTTTCAGGATGTTTTTGCAAGTACTGCTGAACAATTTTTTGATATGTTGTTGAGTGATACTTCGACTTTCACCAATGATTATCGTTCAGCTCGTAAGGACACTAATCTTAATGTAAGTATCACGTGAATCTTCAGTGATCGATTATAAGGTTCTTGTCTACTTCCGTCTAGGGGTGTTCAATGTTTGGTTTTAAACCAAGTAACTCGAAAACCGAACCTAATGAAAACTGGAACATAAAAATCAAACAGGATTTAAATTCGGAATGCGGTTCGGTTTTCAAATTTGAATTCGGTTAAACAGAAAATCGAATTCAGCTAATAATATATCAAATAATTAATATATATAGACAAAAATCAATTTTAAAATCAAAAGTCGAATTCAAAATCAATTTGTTATGATTATTTTGATTAAATAACCGAAACTGAACCGAATTCTGTTTTCGGTTCGTTTTTGGTTTTTCCTCCAAAATCTTCAAAACCGAACCGAATAGACCGAAGAAACTGAAAACCAACCGATGAACACCCCTGCGTATGTCCTATCAAATGGTCCATCAATAAGTTGTTTACTGTAATAAAAATACTTTTACTTATATTTATACGGAAGTGAATGCTTTATGTACTGCATTCTATGGACATTGTGCTCCCTTACACAAGTCAAATACTAAATTTGGTGGGCATTTACGATTTTCATTTTATACACATCTAAAATCTAAAATTTGAATCTACAAAATGTTTATTTTCATTTTATTTTATACACATCTAAAATCTAAAATTTGAATCTACAAAATGTTTATTTTACATGCCTATCTCGTACAGTCACGCTGTTGGCAACTAAAGGAGTTAGATATTCCATTACGATGTTGTATATGATGTTGCTGACCCTTTGAATAACCTGCAGTCCTTATTTTTGTATCTCGATTATCTGGTCTTGTAGATAGGACAGTGGCATTCTGCTGATGAATATGATGGTCAAGTCAGAGAAATTACATTCAGAGGTCTATGCAATAGTCCTATGTGTCCTCCAGACACTGCCATGACCGAGTGGCAGCGTGCTTTGCTGTCTGCTGACAAAAATTCTCTGGTGAGTTTTTATTTGTCTTGATTTATAGAAATTATATTTTGCTTAAATTGGTTCATGAATTACTGATTAGACTCCTTTTTTATAGGTGTTTGAGACCGTACAACAGGCGCATGATGTTCCTTTTGGATCTTATTTTGAGGTATCTTTCCATTTGACGCTTTTAGCTTTCAGTGAGATGTTAAGTATTTGTGATTTAGGTCATGTAGATTCTTGCCCACCTGTAAAACTATTGTATTTAACATGCTTTTGTTTTAAAAAGAAATCAAAGAAATATTTGAACCATGGGCCAATATGAAAGCGTAGAAATGGGTCATTGACGTGTTGTCGTGAATATGGCCTCACACGTTAAAGACATGACCGTGAGTTGAACCCTATTATAGACTTTCTTCTAATCTGACTATTGTCCAATGTATGTGTTGGTTCAGGTGCATTGTAGATGGGTTGTGGTGACTACATCTGAATCCTCTTGCACTGTTGATGTTAAAGTTGGTAAGTTTCAATACCAACATTCTACGTTTATCTATAATACTAGTTTAACCGTTTTGTTATGTTCCTCACATTCACTATAGGTTTTAAATTTATTACAAAATATCATCATTTCATTAATAGTTTACTTTTATGCATCATAATTTAGGTGACTTTTTTTTTTTTTTTTTTTTTTTTTAACCCGATTACATTTTAATCTTGTCTATAATTTGACCCGATTACATTTTTAGCTCTTTTTTATAACCATTTGTTCTGTTAGAAATAAATTAAAGATGTCATACTTATATCATAGTATAGGTCTCAAGTTAAAATTTCACTTGAAGCATATCTCTTCGGGTGGCCAGGTAAAGAGTCAAAAACGGTCACCGGATAACCCGGTTAGCCCATATACATTTAAGTTATTTTACTCGCCATCCCCGAATAGCTTGAACATGAAAAACCTTATCTGTTTTTTCCGTATTAAGTCACCTATAAAGCAGTTGATCTTATCACCAGCTCTAGCTTAACCGTCACATCTTACTGAAACCTCTCACTGGCTTTTAATGGATGAATTAACAGGTGTACATTTTAAGAAATGGTGTGTAATGCAATCTAAAATAAAGTCTGGTGCTATCAGTGAGGTAAATTCCAACTCTTATAGTCAGTTTTTCTCTAATTACTAAAATGGAAATGATGTTCAAAAATTGTTTGTGTGCAGTACAAAAAAGAAGTGGAGCTGATGCTAGAAGTGGCTCGTTCGTGTATCAATTCTAACACAAACAATGATGAGACTGCAAGTGTTGCTCCTTCTGTATCAACAACTGAATCTAAGGCGTAACTTCAGCCATACACACAAGGTTTTGGTTTCATCAAAAAAACTAATTTTATCAGGAACTTTCGAATTTGGGTGTTTAGAAACGAGCCCATTTCAACAGAGGCAGTGGAACACTGTAAAAATGTTGTATGTAGCTCATGTAATTCTCCTGCAAATGATATTTATATGAATATGAATTCTGATAGAGTATCTGAACATTGTTTCCAGTGATTTGTTGTCATTAGGTGGTTAAATGTATAGGTCACAAATTTTCAACTTTTTATTTTTCATTAATGAGTTAATTTGGGTTGTTTTATTTTTAACGAGTCCTATGGATTAAGCTGAAAACTTTAATAAAAATGTAAGTTTGACTAATTGGATTTATTGTGTACCGAGTATTTAATTGGTTTATAGTTAACACAACCACATACCAGCGAAGCATTGCTTCAATGGTATCTAATGCCTTAGTAGGGAGGGTACGCGATTAGTTGCCAAGCAACCCGTGTTCAATTCCGAGGAGGGGGACTTCTCCAGGATTTACTGCGATTAATTACCAAGCAACCCAGTTCTCGCGATTAGTTGCCGAGCAACCTTGGATGATCCTTGGAGTTTCCTACCTAGCGTGTGTGGGTCGCAAATGAGAGTATTCGATGCGAAAATTGCCGGTAAAAAAAAAAAAAAAAAAAAAAAGACACATACACTGCTTGTATTAGGGGAATACATACGTAGACTGACTTCATCATACCATGTTGAATAGTGAAAAGTTTGTTCAAAATTGTTAAAGGGGTGAAGAATTTGATTAAAAGGAATAAGAACTCGGGTATGACTTGGTGAACAAATCGTAGGAATTTTGTTGCTTTATTTATTTCTTCTAAAAGGATGAAGCATTGAAACAAAAAAGGAAACGAGATAGGATTAACTTATAGGACAAACAAGCTTGGAAGTCAAGTTTATTTAAGAAACAATGAGTTGTTCATTTATGGAATATTTCTTGTACTTGAAGGTTAAGTTAAACTTGTGCAACAAGGTTTTAGGTTTAATGTTTCCTCTATCAGGCCTGGATATTGGGTTGTGCAACCTGTGCAATGGCACAGGGCCCAGTATCCGGAAGGGCCCAAAATTTTTAGCCCAAACACATAATATCTCACTTTTTGATACTTTCCTTAGACATAGTTCCTTAATTGCTCGATCGGCATGTATAAAGGATGGAAGATGAGTGAGTTTGTGGCCTGTGTGGAAGAATCGTTTTCCGTCAGTTGGAACTTCCAATATGTTTTCGAAGTCTTCAAGTGTTAGAGTGTATCGTCGCTTGTTGATTCTGAATGTAATTATTCATTCCTTGAATACAAAGCTCGCATGGAAATCATGAATCAACGTGGTGTATATGGGGACTTCTAGATTGAGGAATGAATTCCAACCCATATTTGTGAATGGATGGACCGTTTCGGGAAAAATCTTCAGTTTTGATCATTCTTCCTTCTGCAATCTTTCGGTTGCTAATGAATTCCCGATTATACACCGATTTTCTTGTATTTGGAGGAGGATTATAGATTCCCTTCTCGTCATTTCCTATACAATAGCACTTCAAATTTAAATCAAAGTGAACGTACAAATGACTCAATTGTGTAATCATTGTTTTTCAAACTTAGTTAACTCAAGTACCAATGTGTTCTAGTGTTAACTTATTTCACATTCTCACCCTTTTTTGGTAAAATGTGATTGCAAATGTATGAATACAGATTTTCACAATATTCATACAAGACAATGATTTGCAAACTTGGTTATCTCAATACCTAGTGTTTTGATGTTAACGTTCTTCACATTCTCACCCTCTTTTGGTGACAATGCGTTTGCACTTTAGATTATTAGTGGTTTTCATAATGTTCACATGAATTCGTCTTTTTGAAAATTTGATTTTCATCAATACACAAGTGTTTAGATGTTATCAATTTCTACATTATTATTCTTCATTAGTGACAATGTGCTTGAATCATGTGATCAATGAACTTATGAAAACCTAATCTAGTTGTATGAATCTTAAATTGATGCATTGTTAATCATGATTTCAAAGGTTTTAGAAATTTTCATGAACACAATTGATTATTAGCATCAATTTGAGTATAATTTTCAAATTAGGGTTTCTTCAAACAATGTCTGAAGAATTCATCATACCAACACAATTGAATGAAAGGAATTCATAGATTAATCTTACCGAGAGTGAAGTTTAAGGATGAGAAGGAGCAAATTCTTCGGTGTGCGGTTGGAGGTCTTGAGCCGTGGAGGAGAGGGAATGAAAATAGATTTTGAACGGAATGAAGAATGAGGGCTAGAAGTAGGATAAAAAGGCCGTCAGGACCCGTGCTGTAGAACAGCGATCGACTGTGGGGTTGGCCGTGGAGATTGTAGCTTCTGCAGATGAGCCTGCGGTCTGTCGTGGTTCGACCGTGCAGCTTGGAATAGTGAACTTTGTCCGATTCGTTACTTCGAGCGCGTTTTGATGCTTTTGTCGTTCTATAGAATACTTGAGGACAAGTTTTTTTTGCTTAACATTGTATGATCACATCCAACCGATGTTTCATCATCAATGACATGTATGTAGGAACGTTTATATACATATACATATATATATATACATATACATATATATATATATATATATATATATATATATATATATACATACATATATATATATACATACATATATATATATACATATATATATATGTGTGTGTGTGTGTGTATATATATATATGTGTGTGTGTATATATATATATATATGTGTATATATATATATATATATATATATATGTGTATATATATATGTGTATATATATATATATATTTACACATATATTATACACATACGACACATTGTCCTACAACTAGCATGCAATCTTTTCAAGCAAGCATTCATTCCTAAGTTAAGCATAATCTTATTGAGAAATCCTTTTAATCATTTTGAGGATGTGCAATTTTAAAATAGTGACATATTGACCTAAAACACATTAAGTTTTAAATGCACAATCTTTTTTTCTTATTGTTTGATCATTGATTCTCATTAATCCTAAGATTACCCAACCTTTGACTTATCCCTCCCATTGATTTGCTAGATTTGTTTACTCTTTCTAGGTTTTCAACTTTCCTAATGATTGACCTTGAACTTAGAGTACCTTGTTTGTGTCTAATAGAGTTGTGACTAGATTTCAAAACAATTTTGTTTTCAAAATATATTTGTCATTTAAAGACCTTTTTAAATAATTATTTTCATCACTTAAAATTTTGTTGAGTTGATTAATCTTTTGTAATTCTTTTCCAACAATTTTACTTTGTCACAACTTCTAGTATACACAAACTTTATCGCTTTGTACTCATCTAGCAAATCTTCATAATTAGAAGGATAGAATATATGTACATCATTGCTTTGAACGCTCGAGCTTTCACCTTCTTCTTCTTGGTAGCAAGATTCAACCCCAT
The DNA here is from genome assembly GCF_046630445.1 of Rutidosis leptorrhynchoides. Lineage (NCBI taxonomy): Eukaryota > Viridiplantae > Streptophyta > Magnoliopsida > Asterales > Asteraceae > Rutidosis > Rutidosis leptorrhynchoides. The sequence goes on from NC_092336.1 coordinate 238,924,637, forward strand.
CTTCACTATGAGCATCTTGGCTTGGAGAGTATCTTGAACCCATGAGATAAAAGTCTTCATCTTCATCTCCATCTTGATCATCTAACCAATTCTCACCAAGATATTCAAGTCTTGTTACCTTTTCCTTGAACCCATTCTTCATCAAGCAACTTGAGTATTCTTCAACTTGAGGACATAGTGTATCCCAACATTCCTTTGTACTTTCATATGAAAGCATTCTAACCCTTTCTTCACTTAGAAGAACTCTATGAAGTAGTGATATAGCATCAAATTGCATTAGCACTTTGTTTACTACTTCATCATTTTAGAATGTTGAGTTCACTATGCTTGAAGATTCTTGAGGAACAAGGTTTCCTGCTTTGATGATTTTCCACTTGTTAGAATCCTTTGATTTGACATAGATCTTGAATCTTATCTTCCACACATAGACATCCTCTCTTTCAAAGATTGGTGCTTCATTAGCCAATCTTTCAAGGTATGCCATTGTTTGAGTTGATCCCAAGAACGTTTGACTAGGGTTTTTGCACAAAATGGTTTTTGACTTAATCAAAAATGTTTCTAGAGCAAATGTTCGAGCAACCGCTTTGATACCAATTGTACGTAACTAGAGGGGGGAGGGGGTTGAATAGTTATTTAATACGATTTTTAAAACTTTTTCAATGATCAACAAGATTTGAACAATCAATGATCACTTTATTCAACTCAAACCAATGTGTGACGTGTTTATGTTTGTAGTAATGCAGAATGTAAAGTAAAGAACATAAACACAAGGATTTATAGTGGTTCGAGTGAATGTTAACTAATCCACCTTAATCCACTTCCCGATTCACTAATCGGGAGTTTGGCTTCATTAAGCACTTTTCTCTAAATCCGGTGGAGATTCGATTTACAAGCCTTGTACTTCTTCTTAGACAACAAACCTAATCCTTTTTTACCTTTGGAAGATTACCTCCAACTTAGATCAACTTGTCTTCACCTTGGACAAGTATTAATCCCCAATGAGATTAATCAACTCCTTAGTTCCATTTAAGGAAGATGATAACTAAGCTAGCATATGCTTCTAGTTCCAAAGTACAAAGACTCACCCTTTCTAATGATGAGAATCCTAAGACAATTCTAAAGATTAATACAACAATATGTAAACTCACAATGATAGTAATTTGAAAGTAAGTTTGCATTCCCTTCTATAATCTATGAGATTATAGAACTTCTCTTGCTAATCACAAACATATGTATGAGTGTTATGTTCTTGTGAGTTTCTGATGATTTTGAGTTGTAGCATGCAAGAGGTCCAAGTCTTCAAAGTTCTCCAAGTCTTTCTATTTATATGGAGAGATAAAAAAAAACTAGCCGTTGCTGCGGCTGGGACCACGGTTGACAGCGGGTCGACCGCACGCGGTCCAGTCCAAAAACACTTATCCGTTGTATAGTCGTTTGAATCAGTTTTGAACATTAATCTTTGGACTCTTTACTTCATTTATCACCTGCAAAAGATACCCAACATCCTATACAAGTATTATATGCATCAAATGCTCATTTACCTTGGATGTATTGCCTTGATAGTGACTTGTCATGCTCAAAGTGGAAAGTCTAACATTCTTGGATACAAGCCATGATAATCATTTGAGGCAATCTCAGTTTTGTCATAATCTTTTGTTTTTAATTAACATATTTGCTAAGCCCTTATTGGTTGGTCAACAAGACATTGATGACAACAATCCACTTTAACAAAGCATGCTAGTATTCAAATTTAAACTTGTTTGTGAATTAATTAAGTGTGTTAGTGATGTCTTAACAATTTAAGCAAGTAATATCAATTAAGCATGTTGTAAGACATCAAGTTAAATCAAGTCAAATCCCTTCATAAACTTGATTTTAGACTTAAGCAAAGCTATGTCTATTATTGATTCATTATCTTTTAAGATTACTAGATTATGACATATTAAGCATTGTCCAAGTATCATAAGCATATATTGAAGTAGTCCAAATACAAGTTGATGGAACTCCAACTTGTAGCACGTAGCAAGATAAGGTTCATACATATACATATTAAGTAACTACTTAGCATTTAGCATATAGTCAAATAATACACATGTATTAGTAGCAATTAGTCAAGTAATATTCATGTAATGACTAGCAAGAGATCACTAATTAATCTGGGATTAAACATATAGAGATAACATAGCATTGAACTAAGACTATGTAAGTTTTACTTGTAAAGTGGCTTTTGCAAGATTAATGTTTAAGTATACATTAATGTCCATCAGATGTATAAGGAAGGAACAATTCCTGGTTGGGACTTGATGACCATCCTAAGTATGTCTAAATACATTTTAGATGTACATGTTTTTCTATAAGGCTTAATCGCCATTAAGGTGTCATTAGGTGTGATTAACCAAGATTAGTGTTCTAGTGACCAAAACTCCTTTGGGTATGAAGGAGGCAATTATTCTAAGCATCTTTAAACAAGTTTCATAAATTATAGATGCCCCGAAGTGGTCGAACTAAAATTGGCGGAAATTAGGACAGAACCTTTTACGGTCGACCCATGATTGATCGTGGAGTTGACCGTGCACGCCTGATTTCATAAACTAGGGTGCAAGGTACCATGGTCTGACCTGCGGTTGACCGTGGACCTAACCGTATAGCTTATGTTTTCCTTTTAAGCTTTATTTTGTTTTGGTCTTTCGCTAGAGTAAGTGTGGATTAGTGAACTTGTATATTTATGCCAAGGTGTCTACCATCACCTCATTGTTATGTGCATATGTCATCATCAAAACACTTATTGTTATGGGTTAAGATTAGTATAGTCATTTAGCATAATCCTACATTAACTCACATTCTCCCACAACAGGTTTGTTATGGTGCAAACCATAGTCATACATCGGATAAGGGAAGAAACAAATGTGTGCTTAGGAGTTGGTTTCTTTTAGGTTTGGGAGGCCAATTAATAAACTGTGAGACATTCGTTTGGAAATCAACAGTTGGAGTTATCGTGGAAGTTTGGCCCCAGGGTTCTATTGTCATTAGCATGCATTCAGAGTTCTTTCATTATTTCGGTAACACATGCTTTTGAAGGCTTGAACCTTGTTTGATAATTGTTCTTGTTCAGAGTTGTTTGAGGACAAGCAAGGTTCAAGTGTGTGTGTGTGTGGGGGGGGGTTTGATATTTCTCAAATCAGACATATATTTTATCGCAATATCAAACATTATTCCCTCGATTTTGTGCATATTTGAAGATATTAGGGAAGTTTAGCGCCTTTTGGTGATTTATGCGTGTTTCGGAGCTTAAAAGTCATAGATATTGGTCCCGGTTCGATTCGGGTGTTTAAATAAAAGTTTAAGACTTTTTATAGGCCAAAATAAGTTTTTATAGGTTCCGGTTCGTGACAAATTTTCTCACGATCGTGAATAGTAGGTCGAGACTAATTTCCAACCGCGAAACAGGAGAAAACGAACGCGAACCACCAGTTTTAGGTGGTTCGCGATCGCGAAAGGCATAAGGGGAACCCACTCGCGATCGCGAGTGGGGTGGTTGGACGGAAATTTTTGCTTTCAATCAATTTTTAGGTCATTCTTGTTGGTATCTTTTTCCAGCCGTAACTAGGTGTTTTGAGGTGCGATTATAGGTAATTTTTGGTGAATTTCAAGATCACCAATCCCACCCAATCGATCCATTAACGCGTTACAATCTTACAAACAACGAAGATTCATCATCATCCTTGGTTAATTGTTGTCTCAAAACTATGAATTCTCTAATTGTGATCTTGTCTTTGATTATGGTTATTGGCTAAACCCTTTACGTTCATCTACACTATATACTTGTGTTCGATGTAATTTTGTGATTGATGATTATGATTGTTTAATAGAATGGGAATTCATTGAAGTATGTTATAATTGTTCATAAAGATTAAAGTTTTTGGTTGATTTATTTATATGGTTATCCAATTCAGTGACGTTTACAATAGTCTGTCACATTTAATTGATTGATTGAACTGCTTTAAATACTTGTGCATTAACTGGAGACAATATTGAATTGCTTAGATTGACTAGTTGATACAAGGGTTGATTGTGTATAACGAGAGTTGGTACAATTTTTGATTACTTAAAACTCTGAGTTACAGTTCAAGTCTAATAGTCGGTCAATTTAGTTAACCACAATCTAGTTTGAAGTGTTTGTTCAGGAGAATTCCTGATAAACCAGTTAGTTTAACTACAAATGTATGATAATTGATCAGGACTTAATCCTAAACATCCAACACTAGTGAATAAAGTCTACGTGAACATATTTCTTATTTATTTGAATTTGAATTTATCTTGAAAACGTTTTATTAACATAAAACCCCAAAAACATTGTTATTACTTTAATTCTCTTCCTTCTTGATTACTCGTTAAATAACCGCAATGAAAAACTTGTTATTTCCTTTCTTTTATTTGCTATTATTTATATTACATCTAGTATTTAATCGTAAATTGCGTTATACTATCCATGGATCGACACTTGGATTTTACCATAATCTATACTATTACACAATAGGATACACTGCCCGTGATTGTGTGTAGTTTTAATTGGTAATTTTTGTTACATAAATATTAGACGCCATTTTACACATCATACATAGTCTTAATTTGTAATTGTAATTGTAAGTCTACATAATAAAAATATATGGTAAATAAATAAATACAGTAGTAAGTAGTAACAAAGAAGAAAAATAAATACTCCTAGTAAAATAGTACATAGTACATATAGTGAAATGTATCGTTCATATCGATTATAAACGTTCCATATTAATTGATTTCGTTGCGAGGTTTTGACCTCTATATGAGAAGTTTTTCAAAGACTGCATTCGATTTTTAAACAAACCATAACCTTTATTTTATCAATAAAGGTTTAAAAATATTACAACGATTATCAAATAATGATAATCTAAAATATAGCGTTTTCACACGATTATTACATAATGGTTTACAATAATATTACACATCAATTTAAATCTTCAAATGCAGTTTTTAAACATTATTATACAAGCATGCTGACTCCAACTCTTGTCCATAAATTAGCATGCAACAGCGGAAGCTCTTAATAATCACCTGAGAATAAACATGCTTTAAATGTCAACAAAAATGTTGGTGAGTTATAGGTTTAACCTATATATATCAAATAGTAATAATAGACCACAAGATTTCATCTTTCAATAACATACAATCTGTATAAAAATCATTCATATGTTAAACACCTAGTAACCGACATTAACAAAATGCATATAGAATATTCCCAAAACATAAATCCATCTGCATTAATAACTCGAAGTACTAACGCATACCATTTTCCAGTATGGGCTGTAACATCCCGCGTTTTTCCGTTAAATTTATTTTAACACTATCTTTTTTTTTTTATAATACCTTTCGTGATTTAAATTCGTGGTTTCCATTGACTAACGTTCATAATATTCCCGTTATTTAATTATAACATCACTCGTTTACTCGAGCGTTTTTAAAATATTCGTTTGGTTAATTCCCGCACCCGCTTTGAAACTTGAGGGACCGAGGTTGCCAAGTGGGCAAACTAGTTGACTAGGTCAACTAGTCAACCCACCTCATCTACCCATTCACTTCCACTCATCTCCTTCTCTCCTTTCTCATCTTCCATTTTTGAACTTAAACACCCAACTCACAAATTCATCATCTAAATCCGATTGGAGAAGCAAACATCAAAACAAATTACTTTTTCGTGATCCTCTCTTCATCCTCTTCGATTTGGTACCAATTTCATAGCTTGGGGTAAAGTTTCTAAAAACTCTAGATTTCTCTAAATTCGTGTTTTTGACTTGAAATGGTGTTAGTTAGTGTCTATGGCTCGTGTATAACATGAAAATATGATTTATTTGCTCGATTTGTTGTTTTGAAGTAACTAGCATGAACTTGAAAATGGGTGTGCTTAATCTTTAATTTTAGGTGAGTTAATGTTGTTAAATTGTTAAAGTTCATGTTTTAATTGTGTTACTAGTATTACTAGCTTCGTTTTGATGCATAGGTTGACTAAGAAAACTTCAAAAACATGAATATTGATTTTTGTGGATTTCGGTTAGGGTTTGATAGACTTAAAATGAACTTTTTGATGCTTGAATGCCATGAAATGTTATTTGTAAGTGTTTAGTTGTAATGCACGTTTCATTACCTTCAAAACAGCATATCATATGTGTGAATTGGATTCCCGAAACTTAAAATGCATTTGATGAACTTGAACTTTGAAAATAAACCTTTATTGATCAATTGACGAGTTTTTCGGTTATTGTAATTGATGTTTTTGCTTGGTGAAAAGTAGTTAGTTGTATTCCTTGTCAAAATACCTTTCCAACGATATAAGATACTTGTTTTGAATGTTTACGGTTTAGGATTTATGGGTATTTGAAGTTGGATTCGTGCTTGAGTGTGAAAACTGCCAGAATTCTCTGCACAGGTAATGGCGCGGCGCGCCATATACCCGCGCGGCGCGCCAAATTGGTCTGTCCAACTTTGTCGATTTTTGAATAATGTTTGCTACGCTACACACCCCCGATCAACATGAAACTTGGACAACATGCTCATATATGATTTCTAAGCTCATGAAAATAGTTCGGGACCCGACCCGACCCCATTGACTTTTTCATTGACTTTGACCAAGTTTGACTTTTAGTCAAACTTAACTAAACACTTATGCAATCGTTCTAGTCTTTCTTTTATACTTGATTCTTGCATGAAACTTGACAACGTGATTCACATACTATACTTTTCGAGTCGTAACGAGCCATAGGACTAATTGAACACATTTCACCCGACCTTGTATCGTAACCGGTTAATTTATACAACTTACTTGTTTAGGTCGAGGCTAAGCAACTATCATGCACACGTTTACTTGTGAAGTACCTTTATACTCGTGCACCCGAGGTGAGATCATAGTCCCACCTTTGCAAATACTTTTATACTTTTAAATCGTGGGCTGAGAAACATATACTTTATATACATTTATACGGTTTATACTTTCATACTTTGAATACAAATGCGAATACAAGAGCAAAGATACATACGAGTTAGAACGAAAATCCTCAAGTTCAATTACCATTAGTTACACTTGTAGGGTGTGAGCGACAAATTATGTTGTGTGGCCATGCGGGTTTGACGAACCCTCATCTGACGGATGAAACGTATTTTCGGTATATAGTGTAGGTTCTAACACTATTATGCAGAGGTAAGATTCAGTTAAGTTTTGGTAATTGGGTGCTCGTGATACAGACAACATCTTTTGGGATGTATACGCTTGATATTCACTTTATACTAAATCTTATGGTTTACAAACACATCTTTAGAGATGTATACGCCTTGATACTAAACCTTGTGATTCAAAAACATACTTTTACAAATACATTTATGATCTCACCAACATTTTTCGTTGACAGTTTTCTACATGTTTTCTCAGGTTCATACTTGGCTACTTGATACATGCTTCCGCACTCTTTGATTACTTGATTGGAGTCAACCATGCATGCATACGCTAGGGATAGCACTTTTGGATTCAAACTTTTGTTTACATACTTACGCTATTTATAGCAACTGTGTTTTTAAACTAATTATGTCGCAAGTTATTTCATTTATACTTTATGACTTTTGTAAACTTAGACTTGTTGTCGAACGGTTTTGTAAACTAAACTTGCAAGTCTTGTACCTTTCAAATGAATGCGACATAATTTTGGTCAAACGAGTCTCATATAGGGACTACGACCACGCAACGGGACCTAAGTTAACGGCGCCGTCAATAACGGTTTTGGTCGGGTCGTTACAAGTGGTATCAGAGCGTTGGTTGTAGGGAACTAGGACGTGAATTAGTGTGTCTAACAGAGTCGTTAGGACGCATTAGTGAGTCTAGACTACAACCGGATAGTTAGCATTTGCATTCTGACATACATTTGCTATAGATAGCACTTACTTGACTACTTGTGCATTATACTTGAATCATTCTTAGGCAAACTTCTTAATGGTACCAAGTTTTTCATCTTACGAACTCGTATTCCGCCACTTTTTGGTAACACACGTAAATTCATGATTCATACACGTATGGATGACGACGACTTCATTAGTCACACTTGTTCGGGAACTCTGTCTCCCGGATTGTTATTTGCCACCATTTCAACTTACTATCGGTTTCCCACTGGTGTTTCTTACTATCTACTTTTTGGTGTTACTACCATCACTACTCTAGGTGAGTATCGTCATCAACATTTATCACTACGTTTGCGTGCTACTCGTTATCATGACTCGTTACTCTTTTCATACCTGAATACCTTATTGTCTGACTCGAACCACATTGACGTGAACAATCATTTATACACTTCCCTCGGGAAATGCATCTTCAGAGTTGCACAAATTCTTTTGATTAATACGAGTCACGTTAGAGACGTCGTTACACTTGGTTTATTTTAAATTTTCACGATAACACGAACTTGATTCTATGGAGTGATGTGGGAATGGAGGTATGAGTTAGCGTAATATAACGTCATTTGATCAACGTAGTTATATTACGGTAAGTCATACCAAAGTTCTAATGACACGTGATGGTGGTTGGACTCGATCAACCTAATCACCACCATGTGCCATGTACATGACTTCACTTTTCTTGTTTGGATATCCGAAAACTCCGAGAATATTGATAACAACCATACCCGGGACACATCTTCGATTATTGTCGAACCATATTTATGCTTCCGAATGAATGGAAAATTCTTTCAACCTCAAACATATGTTATACGCGTATACTATCTCGTCTTCGCACGGTTTCATCGAAGAACTACAATATGCTTGATATGCCCACATCGAGGCGGAAATTTCTCTCGTATTACACTCGTACTTCCGTTTAAGGAAAATATTTTATCTAAATTCTCAATGGAGGGAGAGACTCTTCACGTTATACTAAGTATTCGCCACGAGGGTGAATAGTCCTAACGAACGTTTTCGGAAACCGATAAATCTTTCACGGCGTGAAATTCTCGAGAAACAGAAACTTGTTCTAACAAACATTTTCAAGTCCTAACAAACTTGTTCGAATATACCTTACAGAACTGTACCTCATTTCGGATCGAAATCCTCGTTTCACTTCTAGATTTCGGAGTGCTTTTCGAAAAGCCTCGGGACCACGTTTAAACATGAGTACCACGCATCAACCATAAACCGACGAACAAAGCAAATGTACGATTCAAACCTTGGAAACCGTAATACGAGCTTGTGTTATCAACTCCAAATTTACTTGAGAAGAGTATTTTCCTTTAGCCGAATTCTCTTACTACAATGATTTTCATTCTAGTTTTAACGTCACACCTTTTGAAATCTTATGTGACCGGAAACGTCATTCTCCTTTTGTAGAACCAAGTTAATGATAATCAAACCACCGAACCCGAGCTAATTCATGGAACAACCAAGAAACTTCTTTAACCTAAGAAAGGCTCGAGACGACCGTAGTCGCCAAAGGAGCCATGCCACTGTTAGACGTAAACTTTTCAAATTCCATGTGGAAAACCGCGTAACGTTAAAAGACGCACCTTGAAAAGGTGTAGTCCGTTTCGGAAACGTAGAAAGCTAAATCCGCGATATTTTTAGTCCTTTTGAAATTTTGGGGTGTGTTGTGCCCGTTGCTTACCGTTTCGAACTTCCGACTCAAACAAATTCCGTTCATCCTACATTCTGTGTATCAAACTTAAAGGCGTGTCTTGCGAGACAAGAACTTGTTATCCTCTTCGATGAACTTACTATCAACGATAAACCTCACTTCCAAGGAGGACCGGTTGAAACTATAAACCGTGGAACCAACTTTAAAACCAACGTAAAATCGCGACTGTCGAGGTTCGTTGAAATACCCGAGGGAGTACCTTCACTTATTCGTAGAACCGACAACGCAAGATCTCGAGGAAGAAACAACGACTACTACTTCCAACTAAATTTCGGGACGAAATTTCTTTTAAGGTGTAGGTAATGTAACATCCCGCGTTTTTCCGTTAAATTTATTTTAACACTATCTTTTTTTTTTTTTAATACCTTTCGTGATTTAAATTCGTGGTTTCCATTGACTAACGTTCATAATATTCCCGTTATTTAATTATAACATCACTCGTTTACTCGAGCGTTTTTAAAATATTCGTTTGGTTAATTCCCGCACCCGCTTTGAAACTTGAGGGACCGAGGTTGTCAAGTGGGCAAACTAGTTGACTAGGTCAACTAGTCAACCCACCTCATCTACCCATTCACTTCCACTCATCTCCTTCTCTCCTTTCTCATCTTCCATTTTTGAACTTAAACACCCAACTCACAAATTCATCATCTAAATCCGATTGGAGAAGCAAACATCAAAACAAATTACTTTTTCGTGATCCTCTCTTCATCCTCTTCGATTTGGTACCAATTTCATAGCTTGGGGTAAAGTTTCTAAAAACTCTAGATTTCTCTAAATTCGTGTTTTTGACTTGAAATGGTGTTAGTTAGTGTCTATGGCTCGTGTATAACATGAAAATATGATTTATTTGCTCGATTTGTTGTTTTGAAGTAACTAGCATGAACTTGAAAATGGGTGTGCTTAATCTTTAATTTTAGGTGAGTTAATGTTGTTAAATTGTTAAAGTTCATGTTTTAATTGTGTTACTAGTATCACTAGCTTCGTTTTGATGCATAGGTTGACTAAGAAAACTTCAAAAACATGAATATTGATTTTTGTGGATTTCGGTTAGGGTTTGATAGACTTAAAACGAACTTTTTGATGCTTGAATGCCATGAAATGTTATTTGTAAGTGTTTAGTTGTAATGCACATTTCATTACCTTCAAAACGGCATATCATATGTGTGAATTGGATTCCCGAAACTTAAAATGCATTTGATGAACTTGAACTTTGAAAATAAACCTTTATTGATCAATTGACGAGTTTTTCGGTTATTGTAATTGATGTTTTTGCTTGGTGAAAAGTAGTTAGTTGTATTCCTTGTCAAAATACCTTTCCAACGATATAAGATACTTGTTTTGGATGTTTACGGTTTAGGATTTATGGGTATTTGAAGTTGGATTCGTGCTTGAGTGTGAAAACTGCCAGAATTCTCTGCACAGGTAATGGCGCGGCGCGCCATATACCCGCGCGGCGCGCCAAATTGGTCTGTCCAACTTTGTCGATTTTTGAATAATGTTTGCTACGCTACACACCCCCGATCAACATGAAACTTGGACAACATGCTCATATATGATTTCTAAGCTCATGAAAATAGTTCGGGACCCGACCCGACCCCATTGACTTTTTCATTGACTTTGACCAAGTTTGACTTTTAGTCAAACTTAACTAAACACTTATGCAATTGTTCTAGTCTTTCTTTTATACTTGATTCTTGCATGAAACTTGACAACGTGATTCACATACTATACTTTTCGAGTCGTAACGAGCCATAGGACTAATTGAACACATTTCACCCGACCTTGTATCGTAACCGGTTAATTTATACAACTTACTTGTTTAGGTCGAGGCTAAGCAACTATCATGCACACGTTTACTTGTGAAGTACCTTTATACTCGTGCACCCGAGGTGAGATCATAGTCCCACCTTTGCAAATACTTTTATACTTTTAAATCGTGGGCTGAGAAACATATACTTTATATACATTTATACGGTTTATACTTTCATACTTTGAATACAAATGCGAATACAAGAGCAAAGATACATACGAGTTAGAACGAAAATCCTCAAGTTCAATTACCATTAGTTACACTTGTAGGGTGTGAGCGACAAATTATGTTGTGTGGCCATGCGGGTTTGACGAACCCTCATCTGACGGATGAAACATATTTTCGGTATATAGTGTAGGTTCTAACACTATTATGCAGAGGTAACATTCAGTTAAGTTTTGGTAATTGGGTGCTCGTGATACAGACAACATCTTTTGGGATGTATACGCTTGATATTCACTTTATACTAAATCTTATGGTTTACAAACACATCTTTAGAGATGTATACGCCTTGATACTAAACCTTGTGATTCAAAAACATACTTTTACAAATACATTTATGATCTCACCAACGTTTTTCGTTGACAGTTTTCTACATGTTTTCTCAGGTTCATACTTGGCTACTTGATACATGCTTCCGCACTCTTTGATTACTTGATTGGAGTCAACCATGCATGCATACGCTAGGGATAGCACTTTTGGATTCAAACTTTTGTTTACATACTTACGCTATTTATAGCAACTGTGTTTTTAAACTAATTATGTCGCAAGTTATTTCATTTATACTTTATGACTTTTGTAAACTTAGACTTGTTGTCGAACGGTTTTGTAAACTAAACTTGCGAGTCTTGTACCTTTCAAATGAATGCGACATAATTTTGGTCAAACGAGTCTCATATAGGGACTACGACCACGCAACGTGACCTAAGTTAACGGCGCCGTCAATAACGGTTTTGGTCGGGTCGTTACAAGGGCGGAGTTAGTGCCCGTAGATCTACCTTTAGGATTCGCGTCAATTAGGGTGTCTGTTGTAGTGACCCGAACTTTTCCATGTTTATATATATTAATTGAGATTGATATTTACATGATTAAATGTTTCCAACATGTTAAGCAATCAAACTTGTTAAGACTTGATTAATTGAAATATGTTTCATATAGACAATTGACCACCCAAGTTGATCGGTGATTCACGAACGTTAAAACTTGTAAAAACTATATGATGACATATATATGGATATATATATATAGTTAACATGATACTATGATAAGAAAACATATCATAAAGTATATTAACAATGAACTACATATGTAAAAACAAGACTACTAACTTAATGATTTTTAAACGAGACATATATGTAACGATTATCGTTATAAAGACATTTAATGTATATATATCATATTAAGAGATATTCATACATGATAATATCATGATAATATAATAATTTAAAATCTCATTTGATATTATAAACATTGGGTTAACAACATTTAACAAGATCGTTAACCTAAAGGTTTCAAAACAACACTTACATGTAGCGACTAACGATGACTTAACGACTCAGTTAAAATGTATATACATGTAGTGTTTTAATATGTATTTATACACTTTTGAAAGACTTCAATACACTTATCAAAATACTTCTACTTAACAAAAATGCTTACAATTACATCCTCGTTCAGTTTCATCAACAATTCTACTCGTATGCACCCGTATTCGTACTCGTACAATACACAGCTTTTAGATGTATGTACTATTGGTATATACACTCCAATGATCAGCTCTTAGCAGCCCATGTGAGTCACCTAACACATGTGGGAACCATCATTTGGCAACTAGCATGAAATATCTCATAAAATTACAAAAATATGAGTAATCATTCATGACTTATTTACATGAAAACAAAATTACATATCCTTTATATCTAATCCATACACCAACGACCAAAAACACCTACAAACACTTTCATTCTTCAATTTTCTTCATCTAATTGATCTCTCTCAAGTTCTATCTTCAAGTTCTAAGTGTTCTTCATAAATTCCAAAAGTTCTAGTTTCATAAAATCAAGAATACTTTCAAGTTTGCTAGCTCACTTCCAATCTTGTAAGGTGATCATCCAACCTCAAGAAATCTTTGTTTCTTACAGTAGGTTATCATTCTAATACAAGGTAATAATCATATTCAAACTTTGGTTCAATTTCTATAACTATAACAATCTTATTTCAAGTGATGATCTTACTTGAACTTGTTTTCGTGTCATGATTCTGCTTCAAGAACTTCGAGCCATCCAAGGATCCATTGAAGCTAGATCCATTTTTCTCTTTTCCAGTAGGTTTATCCAAGGAAATTAAGGTAGTAATGATGTTCATAACATCATTCGATTCATACATATAAAGCTATCTTATTCGAAGGTTTAAACTTGTAATCACTAGAACATAGTTTAGTTAATTCTAAACTTGTTCGCAAACAAAAGTTAATTCTTCTAACTTGACTTTTAAAATCAACTAAACACATGTTATATATCTATATGATATGCTAACTTAATGATTTAAAACCTGGAAACACGAAAAACACCGTAAAACCGGATTTACGCCGTCGTAGTAACACCGCGGGCTGTTTTGGGTTAGTTAATTAAAAACTATGATAAACTTTGATTTAAAAGTTGTTATTCTGAGAAAATGATTTTTATTATGAACATGAAACTATATCCAAAAATTATGGTTAAACTCAAAGTGGAAGTATGTTTTCTAAAATGGTCATCTAGACGTCGTTCTTTCGACTGAAATGACTAACTTTACAAAAACGACTTGTAACTTATTTTTCCGACTATAAACCTATACTTTTTCTGTTTAGATTCATAAAATAGAGTTCAATATGAAATCATAGCAATTTGATTCACTCAAAACGGATTTAAAATGAAGAAGTTATGGGTAAAACAAGATTGGATAATTTTTCTCATTTTAGCTACGTGAAAATTGGTAACAAATCTATTCCAACCATAACTTAATCAACTTGTATTGTATATTATGTAATCTTGAGATACCATAGACACGTATACAATGTTTCGACCTATCATGTCGACACATCTATATATATTTCGGAACAACCATAGACACTCTATATGTGAATGTTGGAGTTAGCTATACAGGGTTGAGGTTGATTCCAAAATATATATAGTTTGAGTTGTGATCAATACTGAGATACGTATACACTGGGTCGTGGATTGATTCAAGATAATATTTATCGATTTATTTCTGTACATCTAACTGTGGACAACTAGTTATAGGTTACTAACGAGGACAGCTGACTTAATAAACTTAAAACATCAAAATATATTAAAAGTGTTGTAAATATATTTTGAACATACTTTAATATATATGTATATATTGTTATAGGTTCGTGAATCAACAGTGGCCAAGTCTTACTTCCCGACGAAGTAAAAATCTGTGAAAGTGAGTTATAGTCCCACTTTTAAAATCTAATATTTTTGGGATGAGAATACATGCAGGTTTTATAAATGATTTACAAAATAGACACAAGTACGTGAAACTACATTCTATGGTTGAATTATCGAAATCGAATATGCCCCTTTTTATTAAGTCTGGTAATCTAAGAATTAGGGAACAGATACCCTAATTGACGCGAATCCTAAAGATAGATCTATTGGGCCTAACAAGCCCCATCCAAAGTACCGGATGCTTTAGTACTTCGAAATTTATATCATATCCGAAGGGTGTCCCGGAATGATGGGGATATTCTTATATATATGCATCTTGTTAATGTCGGTTACCAGGTGTTCACCATATGAATGATTTTTATCTCTATGTATGGGATGTGTATTGAAATATGAAATCTTGTGGTCTATTGTTACGATTTGATATATATAGGTTAAACCTATAACTCACCAACATTTTTGTTGACGTTTTAAGCATGTTTATTCTCAGGTGATTATTAAGAGCTTCCGCTGTCGCATACTTAAATAAGGACAAGATTTGGAGTCCATGCTTGTATGATATTGTGTAAAAACTGCATTCAAGAAACTTATTTTGTTGTAACATATTTGTATTGTAAACCATTATGTAATGGTCGTGTGTAAACAGGATATTTTAGATTATCATTATTTGATAATCTACGTAAAGCTTTTTAAACCTTTATTGATGAAATAAAGGTTATGGTTTGTTTAAAAATGAATGCAGTCTTTGAAAAACGTCTCATATAGAGGTCAAAACCTCGCAACGAAATCAATTAATATGGAACGTTTTTAATCAATAAGAACGGGACATTTCAGTTGGTATCAGAGCGTTGGTCTTAGAGAACCAGAATTTTGCATTAATGTGTCTTATCGAGTTTGTTAGGATGCATTAGTGAGTTTGGACTTCGACCGTGTTTACTTGAAAAATGATTGCTTAACAAATTTTGTTGGAAACTATATATTTTTAACATGTGAATATTATGTGATATATTAATCTCTTAACGCGTTTGATATTATGTGATAGATGTCTACCTCTAGAACAAGTCCCATTGACTCACCTAATAATAATGAAGAGTCAAATGTAAATTGGAATGATTCGTGGACTGATTCACAAGTTCCCGAAGAGGAACCGGAAGAAGAGTCGGAACCAGAAGAAGAATCGGAACCGGAAGAAGAATCGGAACCGGATGAAGAAATAGAACCGGTGGGGGAAATAATAAAACGGTTAAGTAAAAGAAAATCCTCAACCAACCGACCAAGGTTAATTATGGTCAATGGTGTTTCCGCCAAGGAAGCAAAATATTGGGAGGATTACCAATTCTCCGATGAATCGGATTCCGACGAGAATTCCGATGATGTTATAGAAATTACCCCAACTGAATTTAAAAAGGCAAAAGAAAATAATAAGGGAAAGGGCATAAAAATAGAGAAATCTAATTCCAACCCCGATGAACTTTATATGTATCGTCAACCCCCGAAGTCCTTAAGTTGTAACAATGACCCGGGAACCTCTAAACCACCAGGTTTTTCTAAACCAATGTGGATAACGACGGCTCGTATTAGGGGAAAATCATATATCCCTAGAAACTTGGCAAAACGAACCAAAACCGAAGAAGAAGAAACAAGCGAGTCGGAATAAGATAGTTGTATTCATGTGGTGTAATATATGTAATATAGTGTGCTTATGCTTTATGATATATGTAAAAATTGCTTGTATTAATAAGTATTTTTTTTTTATGAATCTAACTCTTGTCTATTTTACAGTATAAAAACACAAAATGGATAGACAACCCAATATTTTAAGAGACCTACCCGGAGACATGATTGATGAAATCTTGTCTAGAGTCGGTCAGAATTCCTCGGCACAACTATTTAAGGCGAGATCAGTTTGTAAGACATTCGAAGAACGTTCCAAGAATGTCTTGGTTTATAAGAGACTTTCGTTTGAAAGATGGGGGATATCACATTGGGAAACCCATAAGTTACGATGTGTTTACTTTGATGCATATATTGCGGGGAACTCAAATGCTATTTTACGCAACGGGTTAAGAAATTATTTTGACTCAATGTATCCGAATATAGGACTTCATGATTTAGAAAAAGCGGCTAACATGCAACATAAAGAAGCATGCTATGCTTATGGGTTAGTAATGTTCGCTTCTCACCAAAGTGAGAAAAAGAACATCGGGCTACAGCTATTAAACAAAACGTTCCCACAAGTAACGGAGTCGGTAATTGGGGTAAGAAATGAGGTTTTTAGATTGTTACGGGACTGTTGGACATTACGTAACCCTCGTCCCTTTGACGACGTTACAACACGCTGTCTTATCAACGGCCATAAAGGTTATGTTGCACAAGACCAAGGATGGGAAGTAGTCCTAGTAAAACCAGAATGCATGACTTGTTTCTGGACGTATGAATTACGTGTCATTATTGCCTTTACTGAACGACTTGTGTACTAGCTAGAATTATCTTCACAACTATCTTGTATCAAAGTTATTGTGTGCTATATTTCATGCTTTATGTAAAATAAGCGGTATTGTAAGTTTGTAAAATATTGTATAAAAGTTTGAACGTGAAATATTATTACAATCAGTTTTTCATATAGAATTGTAGTAGTTGAATTGTATATTAGCTACTAAGTATGAACTTAACGGGTAGGTACTACCCGAATTTAAATTTATAAAATGCTAATATGAAGAAAAAGCTTTTATAAATGAGTTCATATTATGCTACGAAATACTATTAACTACTCTTAATATTCTGTATGATTAACTTGTTCCATTTGACTATTTTGAAGGAAATGGCACCGACTACTCGACACACCGTGAATATGAATGAAGAGGAATTCCGTACTTTTCTAGCTTCAAACATAGCCGCGGTACAGGCTGCGCTACATACCAACAATAACCTTGGATCTAGTAGTACAGGAAATCGTGTAGGATGCACCTACAAAGAATTCACTGCCTGCAAACCTTTGGAATTTGATGGAACCGAAGGACCGATCGGATTGAAACGGTGGACCGAGAAGGTCGAATCGGTGTTTGCCATAAGTAAGTGTACTGAAGAGGACAAAGTGAAGTACGCTACGCATACCTTCACAGGTTCTGCGTTAACATGGTGGAATACCTATCTAGAGCAAGTGGGACAAGACGATGCGTACGCACTACCGTGGTCAGCATTCAAGCACTTGATGAACGAGAAGTACCGTCCCAGAACCGAGGTCAATAAGCTCAAGACAGAACTAAGAGGGTTACGAACCCAAGGATTTGATATTACCACGTATGAAAGACGATTCACAAAATTGTGCCTATTGTGTCCGGGAGCATTCGAAGATGAGGAAGAGAAGATCGACGCGTTTGTGAAAGGATTACCGGAAAGAATCCAAGAAGATATAAGTTCACACGAGCCCGCCTCCATACAACAGGCATGTAGAATGGCTCACAAACTAGTGAACCAGATTGAAGAAAGAATTAAAGAACAGACTGCTGAAGAGGCCAATGTGAAGCAAGTCAAAAGAAAGTGGGAGGAAAATGGTGATAAGAATCACCAATACAACAACAACAGCAATCGCAACAATTATCCCAACAATCGCAACATCAATCGCAACTACAACAAATGGCCCAACAACAACAACAACAACAACAGCAACTACAACAATCATCCCAACAACAATAATAACCGCAACAACAACAACAATCAGAAGCAGCTATGCCAAAGGTGTGAAAAGTATCACTCGGGGTTCTGCACCAAATTTTGCAACAAGTGTAAAAGAAATGGTCATAGCGCGGCGAAGTGTGAGGTCTACGGACCAGGGGTTAATAGAACGAAAGGAACAAATGGTGTCGGAACGAGTAATGGCGGAGCAAGTAGTGTCGGAGCAAGCTATGCCAATGTAGTTTGTTATAAATGTGGAAAACCGGGCCACATTATTAGAAATTGCCCGAACCAGGAGAACACGAATGGACAAGGCCGCGGAAGAGTTTTCAATATTAATGCGGCAGAGGCACAGGAAGACCCGGAGCTTGTTACGGGTACGTTTCTTATTGACAATAAATCTGCTTACGTTTTATTTGATTCTGGTGCGGATAGAAGCTATATGAGTAGAGATTTTTGTGCTAAATTAAGTTGTCCATTGACGCCTTTGGATAGTAAATTTTTACTCGAATTAGCAAATGGTAAATTAATTTCAGCAGATAATATATGTCGGAATCGAGAAATTAAACTGGTTAGCGAAACATTTAAGATTGATTTGATACCAGTAGAGTTAGGGAGTTTTGATGTGATAATCGGTATGGACTGGTTGAAAGAAGTGAAAGCAGAGATCGTCTGTTACAAAAATGCAATTCGCATTATACGAGAAAAAGGAAAACCCTTAATGGTGTACGGAGAAAAGGGCAACACGAAGCTACATCTTATTAGTAATTTGAAGGCACAAAAACTAATAAGAAAAGGTTGCTATGCTGTTCTAGCACATGTCGAGAAAGTACAAACTGAAGAAAAGAGCATCAATGATGTTCCCATTGCAAAAGAATTTCCCGATGTATTTCCGAAAGAATTACCGGGATTACCCCCACATCGATCCGTTGAATTTCAAATAGATCTTGTACCAGGAGCTGCACCAATAGCTCGTGCTCCTTACAGACTCGCACCCAGCGAGATGAAGGAACTGCAAAGCCAATTACAAGAACTTTTAGAGCGTGGTTTCATTCGACCAAGCACATCACCGTGGGGAGCTCCTGTTTTGTTTGTCAAGAAGAAAGATGGTACATTCAGGTTGTGTATCGACTACCGAGAGTTGAACAAACTTACCATCAAGAACCGCTACCCACTACCGAGAATCGATGACTTATTTGATCAACTACAAGGCTCGTCTGTTTATTCAAAGATTGACTTACGTTCCGGGTATCATCAAATGTGGGTGAAAGAAGATGATATTCCAAAGACTGCTTTCAGAACACGTTATGGTCATTACGAGTTTATGGTCATGCCGTTTGGTTTAACTAATGCACCAGCTGTGTTCATGGACCTTATGAACCGAGTGTGTAGACCATACCTTGACAAGTTTGTCATTGTTTTCATTGATGACATACTTATTTACTCAAAGAATGACCAAGAACACGGTGAACATTTGAGAAAGGTGTTAGAAGTATTGAGGAAGGAAGAATTGTACGCTAAGTTTTCAAAGTGTGCATTTTGGTTGGAAGAAGTTCAATTCCTCGGTCACATAGTGAACAAAGAAGGTATTAAGGTGGATCCGGCAAAGATAGAAACTGTTGAAAAGTGGGAAACCCCGAAAACTCCGAAACACATACGCCAGTTTTTAGGACTAGCTGGTTACTACAGAAGGTTCATCCAAGACTTTTCCAGAATAGCAAAACCCTTGACTGCATTAACGCATAAAGGGAAGAAATTTGAATGGAATGATGAACAAGAGAAAGCGTTTCAGTTATTGAAGAAAAAGCTAACTACGACACCTATATTGTCATTGCCTGAAGGGAATGATGATTTTGTGATTTATTGTGATGCATCAAAGCAAGGTCTCGGTTGTGTATTAATGCAACGAACGAAGGTGATTGCTTATGCGTCTAGACAATTGAAGATTCACGAACAAAATTATACGACGCATGATTTGGAATTAGGCGCGGTTGTTTTTGCATTAAAGACTTGGAGGCACTACTTATATGGGGTCAAAAGTATTATATATACCGACCACAAAAATCTTCAACACATATTTAATCAGAAACAACTGAATATGAGGCAGCGTAGGTGGATTGAATTATTGAATGATTACGACTTTGAGATTCGTTACCACCCGGGGAAGGCAAATGTGGTAGCCGATGCCTTGAGCAGGAAGGACAGAGAACCCATTCGAGTAAAATCTATGAATATAATGATTCATAATAACCTTACTACTCAAATAAAGGAGGCGCAACAAGGAGTTTTAAAAGAGGGAAATTTAAAGGATGAAATACCCAAAGGATCAGAGAAGCATCTTAATATTCGGGAGTCAGAGGAATGTGGTCGATTCGTAGAGGCCATCTTACGCGATCACAGAAAAGATTTTTGGTATGAAGAGTTTAGTGACAGCAATTGATAGTTGGATGTATTCTCAATGCATAATATGTAGTGACCCGAACTTTTCCATGTTTATATATATTAATTGAGATTGATATTTACATGATTAAATGTTTCCAACATGTTAAGCAATCAAACTTGTTAAGACTTGATTAATTGAAATATGTTTCATATAGACAATTGACCACCCAAGTTGACCGGTGATTCACGAACGTTAAAACTTGTAAAAACTATATGATGAGATATATATGGATATATATATAGTTAACATGATACTATGATAAGTAAACATATCATTAAGTATATTAACAATGAACTACATATGTAAAAACAAGACTACTAACTTAATGATTTTTAAACGAGACATATATGTAACGATTATCGTTGTAAAGACATTTAATGTATATATATCATATTAAGAGATATTCATACATGATAATATCATGATAATATAATAATTTAAAATCTCATTTGATATTATAAACATTGGGTTAACAACATTTAACAAGATCGTTAACCTAAAGGTTTCAAAACAACACTTACATGTAACGACTAACGATGACTTAACGACTCAGTTAAAATGTATATACATGTAGTGTTTTAATATGTATTTATACACTTTTGAAAGACTTCAATACACTTATCAAAATACTTCTACTTAACAAAAATGCTTACAATTACATCCTCGTTCAGTTTCATCAACAATTCTACTCGTATGCACCCGTATTTGTACTCGTACAATACACAGCTTTTAGATGTATGTACTATTGGTATATACACTCCAATGATCAGCTCTTAGCAGCCCATGTGAGTCACCTAACACATGTGGGAACCATCATTTGGAAACTAGCATGAAATATCTCATAAAATTACAAAAATATGAGTAATCATTCATGACTTATTTACATGAAAACAAAATTACATATCCTTTATATCTAATCCATACACCAACGACCAAAAACACCTACAAACACTTTCATTCTTCAATTTTCTTCATCTAATTGATCTCTCTCAAGTTCTATCTTTAAGTTCTAAGTGTTCTTCATAAATTCCAAAAGTTCTAGTTTCATAAAATCAAGAATACTTTCAAGTTTGCTAGCTCACTTCCAATCTTGTAAGGTGATCATCCAACCTCAAGAAATCTTTGTTTCTTACAGTAGGTTATAATTCTAATACAAGGTAATAATCATATTCAAACTTTGGTTCAATTTCTATAACTATAACAATCTTATTTCAAGTGATGATCTTACTTGAACTTGTTTTCGTGTCATGATTCTGCTTCAAGAACTTCGAGCCATCCAAGGATCCATTGAAGCTAGATCCATTTTTCTCTTTTCCAGTAGGTTTATCCAAGGAAATTAAGATAGTAATGATGTTCATAACATCATTCGATTCATACATATAAAGCTATCTTATTCGAAGGTTTAAACTTGTAATCACTAGAACATAGTTTAGTTAATTCTAAACTTGTTCGCAAACAAAAGTTAATCCTTCTAACTTGACTTTTAAAATCAACTAAACACATGTTATATATCTATATGATATGCTAACTTAATGATTTAAAACCTGGAAACACGAAAAACACCGTAAAACCGGATTTACGCCGTCGTAGTAACACCGCGGGCTGTTTTGGGTTAGTTAATTAAAAACTATGATAAACTTTGATTTAAAAGTTGTTATTCTGAGAAAATGATTTTTATTATGAACATGAAACTATATCCAAAAATTATGGTTAAACTCAAAGTGGAAGTATGTTTTCTAAAATGGTCATCTAGACGTCGTTCTTTCGACTGAAATGACTACCTTTACAAAAACGACTTGTAACTTATTTTTCCGACTATAAACCTATACTTTTTCTGTTTAGATTCATAAAATAGAGTTCAATATGAAATCATAGCAATTTGATTCACTCAAAACGGATTTAAAATGAAGAAGTTATGGGTAAAACAAGATTGGATAATTTTTCTCATTTTAGCTACGTGAAAATTGGTAACAAATCTATTCCAACCATAACTTAATCAACTTGTATTGTATATTATGTAATCTTGAGATACCATAGACACGTATACAATGTTTCGACCTATCATGTCGACACATCTATATATATTTCGGAACAACCATAGACACTCTATATGTGAATGTTGGAGTTAGCTATACAGGGTTGAGGTTGATTCCAAAATATATATAGTTTGAGTTGTGATCAATACTGAGATACGTATACACTGGGTCGTGGATTGATTCAAGATAATATTTATCGATTTATTTCTGTACATCTAACTGTGGACAACTAGTTATAGGTTACTAACGAGGACAGCTGACTTAATAAACTTAAAACATCAAAATATATTAAAAGTGTTGTAAATATATTTTGAACATACTTTAATATATATGTATATATTGTTATAGGTTCGTGAATCAACAGTGGCCAAGTCTTACTTCCCGACGAAGTAAAAATCTGTGAAAGTGAGTTATAGTCCCACTTTTAAAATCTAATATTTTTGGGATGAGAATACATGCAGGTTTTATAAATGATTTACAAAATAGACACAAGTACGTGAAACTACATTCTATGGTTGAATTATCGAAATCGAATATGCCCCTTTTTATTAAGTCTGGTAATCTAAGAATTAGGGAACAGACACCCTAATTGACGCGAATCCTAAAGATAGATCTATTGGGCCCAACAAGCCCCATCCAAAGTACCGGATGCTTTAGTACTTCGAAATTTATATCATATCCGAAGGGTGTCCCGGAATGATGGGGATATTCTTATATATATGCATCTTGTTAATGTCGGTTACCAGGTGTTCACCATATGAATGATTTTTATCTCTATGTATGGGATGTGTATTGAAATATGAAATCTTGTGGTCTATTGTTACGATTTGATATATATAGGTTAAACCTATAACTCACCAACATTTTTGTTGACGTTTTAAGCATGTTTATTCTCAGGTGATTATTAAGAGCTTCCGCTGTCGCATACTTAAATAAGGACAAGATTTGGAGTCCATGCTTGTATGATATTGTGTAAAAACTGCATTCAAGAAACTTATTTTGTTGTAACATATTTGTATTGTAAACCATTATGTAATGGTCGTGTGTAAACAAGATATTTTAGATTATCATTATTTGATATTCTACGTAAAGCTTTTTAAACCTTTATTGATGAAATAAAGGTTATGGTTTGTTTAAAAATGAATGCAGTCTTTGAAAAACGTCTCATATAGAGGTCAAAACCTCGCAACGAAATCAATTAATATGGAACGTTTTTAATCAATAAGAACGGGACATTTCATCTGTTCCCTAATTCTTAGGCTACCAAGCTAAAAGGGTGATATTCGGTATTCATAATCCAAAATAGAATGTAATTTCAAGTACTTGTGTCTATTTTGTAAAACATTTATAAAACTGCATGTATTCTCATCCCAAAAATATTAGATTTAAAAGTGGGACTATAACTCACTTTCACAGATTTTTACTTTGCCGAAAATAAGACTTGACCACTGGTCGATTCACGAACCTATAACAAATATGTACATATGTATCAAAGTATGATCAAAATATAATTACAATATTTTTTATTACGTTTTAATGATTTGAGTTTGTTAAGTCAGCAGTCCTCGTTAGTAACCTACAACTAGTTGTCCACAGTTAGATGTACAGAAATAAAGCAATATATATTATCTCGAATCAATCCACGAACTCGTGTATACAAGTCTCAGGCTAGATCACAACTCAAAGTATATATAATATTTTGGAATCAACCTCAACCCTGTATAGCTAACTCCAACATTACTGCATATAGAGTGTCTATGGTTGTTCCGAAATATATATATAGATGGGTCGATATGATATGTCAAAATATTGTATTCGGGTATCCCAAGATTACATAATATATGTTAGAATACATGTATAATACAATATAAGTTAGTTAAGTTATGATTTGTATAAATTTGTTACAAATTTCACGTAGCTACAACAAGCAAAATTATCCAATCTTGTTTTACCCATAACTTCTTCGTTTTAAATCTGTTTTGAGTGATTCAAGTTGCTATGATTTCATATTGAACTTAAGTTTATGAATCTAAACATAAAAAGTATAAGTTTATAGTCGAAAATACAGTTTACAAGTTGTTTTTGTAAAGGTAGTCATTTCAGTCGAAAGAACGGCGTCTAGATGACTATTTTGGAAAAACATACTTCCACTTTGAGTTTAACCATGATTTTTGGATATAGTTTTATGTTCATAAGAAAAATCATTTTCCCAGAAGAATAGCTTTTAAATCAAAGTTTATGATAGTTTTTAATTATCCAAACCAAAACAGCCCCCGGTTGTACTACGACGGCGTATATCCGGTTTTACGGTGTTCTTCGTGTTTTCAAGTTTTAAATCATTAAGTTAGCATATCATATAGATATAGAACATGTATCTAGTTGATTTTAAAAGTCAAGTTAGAAGGATTAACTTTTGTTTGCGAACAAGTTTAGAATATACTAAACTATGTTCTAGTGATTACAAGTTTAAATCTTTGAATAAGATAGTTATATATATATATATATATATATATATATATATATATATATATATATATATATATATATATATATATATATATATATATATATATATATATATATATATAAATCAAATGATGTTATGAACATCATTACTACCTCAAGTTTAGTAGGTAAACCTACTGGAAGTGACAAAAAATGATCTAGCTTCAAAGGATCTTGGATGGCTTGAAAGTTCTTGAAGTAGGATCATGACACAAAAACAAGTTCAAGTAAGATTTTTACTCGAATTAAGATAGTTTATAGTTATAGAAATCGAACCAAAGTTTGAATATGAATATTACCTTGAATAAGAAAGATAACCTACTGTAAATAACAAAGGTTTCTTGATCTTAGATGATTACTTGGAATGGATTAGAAAGCTTGGAAGTAAACTAGTAAACGTGAAAGGATTTTTGAAGTGTTCTTCCTATGATGATTATAGCTTGATTCTTGAAGAAATTTTTGATGAAGATGATGATAGTTTACTAGAAAAATTCGTTTATAAGTGTGTGTAAGTGTTGAGAGAGAATTAGAAAGAGAATTGGAAGTGAAATGGATTGATTGGTGAGTGGTGAATGATGAGTGGTGAGTGGGGTTAAAAGGAGTTCTAATTAGTTGACTAGTTCATGGTAGAAGTTAAATTTGATTAGTCATGCATGACATAATCAAGAGTGGAATCTCATGCTAGTTCCTATTGGTATATACTCATAGTAAGTACGTCTAGAAGCTGTGTATAATATGGATACGAATACTAAATGACTACGAGTAGAATTGTTGATGAAAATGAATGGAAATGTAATTGTAAGCATTTTTGCTAAGTAGAATTACTTTGATATGTGTCTTGAAATCTTTCAAAAGTGTACTAATACATCTTAATATACTACATGTATATTCATTTTAACTGAGTCGTTAAGTCATCGTTAGTCGTTACATGTAAGTGTTGTTTTTGAAAGCTTTAAGTTAACGATCTCATTTAATGTTGTTGAAAGCTTTAAATCAAATTTTAACACATTTTTAATAAAGATATTAACCCAAACAAAAAAAATTTCGAGCTGACCTGGCAGCTCGATCCCAGCCAGGGGTTGCCACCCCTTGGACCCCGCTATCAGGGGCACTGCTCCCGAACCCCCGTCATAATCAAGATAAGTTCAAACAAGTGTGCACTTCACATTTTCCCAAACTTGTTCGATATTTATCAAGGTTATTTTGGTTAACAAATTAATTCCATTACACTTAAATCATATTGGTGACACAAATCACCAACAATGAATATATCATAATATGATACATATGTATTTAGTAAGGCGTTGCTATAACGATAATCGTTATATATATCGTTTTGAGTTTCATAATTCAATAGTCTCATTTTATGTATATAACTCATTGTTAATATATCTAGTAAGATACTTACTTTTCATAATATCATGTTAGCTATTTACATATCCATATATATATCATCATATAGTTTTTACAAGTTTTAACGTTCGTGAATCGCCGGTCAACTTGGGTGGTCAATTGTCTACATGAAACCTATTTCAATTAATCAAGTCTTAACAAGTTTGATTTCTTAACATGTTGGAAACATTTAATCATGTAAATATCAACTTCATTTAATATATATAAATATGGAAAAGTTTGGGTCACTACATATAGTACATACATATATCTAATTAGTCAAGAAAAAAGTGATTTTGAAATTTGAAGAAAAAAAATGATAACTTTGGTTACATAAAATGTGAAGGACAATATAAAATGTGAAGGACAATGTTGATAATACAACTTCGGAAAAGAGATAGTTATGTGACTTGAATTTTTTGAAAAAGAGCTGTATTTGTTTGAGTCTAGTAAACTAGTTTCCTTTTTTATACCATAATCACATAAAATACTAGTACTTGTCTAAAAGTATGGGATGACCATGACCCTCTTTGATCTACATGTAGGTCCGTCTTTGAATGTAGTTAATAATTACATTATAATTAAGGTTGGAGATCTCGGATCTCAGGGAGATCTCATTTGACACTTTTTAGGAGATCTCGGCATTTCGAAAAAATCTCGAAGAAATCTCGGACGTTGACTTACGTTGACTTTTTAGTTTTTATAATATAAATATATACAAATAAATAAATATATGTATATTTATATACATTTTTACGAGATTTTACAAAAAAATTTAAGAAATGAGCTTGAAAATTCGAAAAATTACGAGATTTTATGAGAAAATTCAATAAATGAGCGAGAAAATTCGAGAAATCGTGGCTTTGATCAAGTTTGACCCCGTTGACCGTGAAATCTCGGGAGATGGACATCTCATTTCGGCAGTCATCCAAGTAAGAGATTTCAGAGAGATTTTTGAGAGAAATAAGGAGATTTACAACACTGATTATAATATCTAATATCTAATACTAAACTACATTTCTGTCCACTAATGCATTTTTGTATCATAATCATTGTTTATATTTAGGTGTTTGTTCCTTTCTTATGTTGTGTCTGGGGTCGGTTTGTGAAATGTCCCGTTCTTATTGATTAAAAACGTTCCATATTAATTGATTTCGTTGCGAGGTTTTGACCTCTATATGAGACGTTTTTCAAAGACTGCATTCATTTTAAAATAAACCATAACCTTTATTTCATCAATAAAGGTTTAAAAAGCTTTACGTAGATTATCAAATAATGATAATCTAAAATATCCTGTTTACACACGACCATTACATAATGGTTTACAATACAAATATGTTACAACAAAATAAGTTTCTTGAATGCAGTTTTTACACAATATCATACAAGCATGGACTCCAAATATCATCCTTATTTAAGTATGCGACAGCGGAAGCTCTTAATAATCACCTGAGAATAAACATGCTTAAAACGTCAACAAAAATGTTGGTGAGTTATAGGTTTAACCTATATATATCAAATCATAATAATAGACCACAAGATTTCATATTTCAATACACATCCCATACATAGAGATAAAAATCATTCATATGGTGAACACCTGGTAACCGACATTAACAAGATGCATATATAAGAATATCCCCATCATTCCGGGACACCCTTCGGATATGATATAAATTTCAAAGTACTAAAGCATCCGGTACTTTGGATGGGGTTTGTTAGGCCAATAGATCTATCTTTATGATTCGCGTCAATTAGGGTGTCTGTTCCCAAATTCTTAGATTACCAGACTTAATAAAAAGGGGCATATTCGATTTCGATAATTCAACCATAGAATGTAGTTTCACGTACTTGTGTCTATTTTGTAAATCATTTATAAAACCTGCATGTATTCTCATCCCAAAAATATTAGATTTTAAAAGTGGGACTATAACTCACTTTCACAGATTTTTACTTCGTTGGGAAGTAAGACTTGGCCACTGGTTGATTCACGAACCTATAACAATATATACATATATATCAAAGTATGTTCAAAATATATTTACAACACTTTTAATATATTTTGATGTTTTAAGTTTATTAAGTCAGCTGTCCTCGTTAGTAACCTACAACTAGTTGTCTACAGTTAGATGTACAGAAATAAATCGATAAATATTATCTTGAATCAATCCACGACCCAGTGTATACGTATCTCAGTATTGATCACAATTCAAACTATATATATTTTGGAATCAACCTCAACCCTGTATAGCTAACTCCAACATTCACATATAGAGTGTCTATGGTTGTTCCGAAATATATATAGAAGTGTCGACATGATAGGTCGAAACATTGTATACGTGTCTATGGTATCTCAAGATTACATAATATACAATACAAGTTGATTAAGTTATGGTTGGAATAGATTTGTTACCAATTTTCACGTAGCTAAAATGAGAAAAATTATCCAATCTTGTTTTACCCATAACTTCTTCATTTTAAATCCGTTTTGAGTGAATCAAATTGCTATGGTTTCATATTGAACTCTATTTTATGAATCTAAACAGAAAAAGTATAGGTTTATAGTCGGAAAAATAAGTTACAAGTCGTTTTTGTAAAGGTAGTCATTTCAGTCGAAAGAACGACGTCTAGATGACCATTTTAGAAAACATACTTCCACTTTGAGTTTAACCATAATTTTTGGATATAGTTTCATGTTCATAATAACAATCATTTTTTCAGAATAACAACTTTTAAATCAAAGTTTATCATAGTTTTTAATTAACTAACCCAAAACAGCCCGCGGTGTTACTACGACGGCGTAAATCCGGTTTTACGGTGTTTTTCGTGTTTCCATGTTTTAAATCATTAAGTTAGCATATCATATAGATATAGAACATGTGTTTAGTTGATTTTAAAAGTCAAGTTAGAAGGATTAACTTTTGTTTGCGAACAAGTTTAGAATTAACTAAACTATGTTCTAGTGATTACAAGTTTAAACCTTCGAATAAGATAGCTTTATATGTATGAATCGAATGATGTTATGAACATCATTACTACCTTAAGTTCCTTGGATAAACCTACTGGAAAAGAGAAAAATGGATCTAGCTTCAACGGATCCTTGGATGGCTCGAAGTTCTTGAAGCAGAATCTTGACACGAAAACAAGTTCAAGTAAGATCACCACTTGAAATAAGATTGTTATAGTTATAGAAATTGAACCAAAGTTTGAATATGATTATTACCTTGTATTAGAATGATAACCTACTGTAAGAAACAAAGATTTCTTGAGGTTGGATGATCACCTTACAAGATTGGAAGTGAGCTAGCAAACTTGAAAGTATTCTTGATTTTATGTAACTAGAACTTGTAGAATATATGAAGAACATTTAGAACTTGAAGATAGAACTTGAGAGAGATCAATTAGATGAAGAAAATTGAAGAATGAAAGTGTTTGTAGGTGTTTTTGGTCGTTGGTGTATGGATTAGATATAAAGGATATGTAATTTTGTTTTCATGTAAATAAGTCATGAATGATTACTCATATTTTTGTAATTTTATGAGATATTTCATGATGGTTCCCACATGTGTTAGGTGACTCACATGGGCTGCTAAGAGCTGATCATTGGAGTGTATATACTAATAGTACATACATCTAAAAGCTGTGTATTGTACGAGTACGAATACGGGTGCATACGAGTAGAATTGTTGATGAAACTGAACGAGGATGTAATTGTAAGCATTTTTGTTAAGTAGAAGTATTTTGATAAGTGTATTGAAGTCTTTCAAAAGTGTATAAATACATATTAAAACACTACATGTATATACATTTTAACTGAGTCGTTAAGTCATCGTTAGTCGTTACATGTAAGTGTTGTTTTGAAACCTTTAGGTTAACGATCTTGTTAAATATTGTTAACCCAATGTTTATAATATCAAATGAGATTTTAAATTATTATATTATCATGATATTATCATGTATGAATATCTCTTAATATGATATATATATATACATTAAATGTCTTTACAACGATAATCGTTACATATATGTCTCGTTTAAAAATTATTAAGTTAGTAGTCTTGTTTTTACATATGTAGTTCATTGTTAATATACTTAATGATATGCTTACTTATCATAGTATCATGTTAACTATATATATATATATCCATATATATGTCATCATATAGTTTTTACAAGTTTTAACGTTCGTGAATCACCGGTCAACTTGGGTGGTCAATTGTTTATATGAAACATATTTCAATTAATCAAGTCTTAACAAGTTTGATTGCTTAACATGTTGGAAACATTTAATCATGTAAATATCAATCTCAATTAATATATATAAACATGGAAAAGTTCGGGTCATTACAGTTTGTAAGTCCGATTAGAATCGAATAAATACAAGCTTCCACAAGAAGCTGCTTAAAGCTGGAGATATGGAGTAAAATCTGAATGTAATAAACTGAGTATTAACTCAGGGAATATAAAAATACAGTCACACGTGCCTGCTTTTATACCTCGAGCTTAACCCATCAACCCATGAAGAAACCATTTTACAGAGCACGCTTCCTTCATATCTTCCAGGTACCATTCACGAATCCAGATAAAAAAAACTTCATCGTTTCTAAGAGGTATCTGAAATTTGGATTTCATGAAGATATTCTCTCCTGCATGTCGTTTGTTAATCATGAAGATTATTACAATTCTTCATATGAGGTATTTCTTTAATCCTGGACTTCTTGATATACATTTTAATATACGGAATAACTAATTTGTGGCTATTTATGTAACATCCCGCCTTTTTCCATTTACTTTTCCGTTATACTAATATAAAGTCCGTTATATGTTTATAACATCTCCCGTTGATACGCGTTTTAAATTATCTCGTTTAGGTAATTCCCGCACCCGAACGAAAGTTGAGGGACTAAACTTGACAAGGGATCAAACCCTTGACTAGGTCAAAGGGTCAAACCCCTTTCACCCATTCATTACCATCTCCCTCTCTCTCTCTCTTTCTCTCTAGCAAGAACACACCCAATTTCCTTTCTCATTCATTCATCATCTAAATCCGGATTAGGGAGCTAGCAACCAAATAAATTACATATTCGTGATCCTCTCTTCATCCTCTTCATTTTGGTACCAACTTCATCTCATTTGGGTAACTTTATAAAATCACTAGATTTTGTGTTCTTGATGTTTTTAACTTATAAAAGTGTTAATTAGTGTCTATGGCTCAAGTCTAACATGAATATATGATTTATATGCTCGATCTCGTTGTTTTAGTGTAACTAGCATGAACTTGAATTTTGGTGTGTTATTCTTGAATTTTGGATGATCATATGTTGTTAGATGTTAAAAGTTGATGTTTTAATTGTGTTACTAGTATCACTAGCTTCGTTTTGATGCGTAGGTTGATTAAGAAAACTTCAAAAACATGAATATTGATTTTGTGATGTTTGACTAGGGTTTGATAGTTCTTGACATGAACTTTTGATGCTTGAATGCCATGGAATGTTAATTGTTAGTGATTAGTTGTAATGTATGCTTAATTACCTTCGAAACGGCATATCGTATGTGTAAATTGGATTCCCGAAACTTAAAATGCAATTGATGAACTTGAAACTTTGAAAATGGACTTTTAAACGATCACTTGACGAGAAATCGGTTATGGAAAATGTTGTTTTTGTTTGATGAAACATGTTTAGTTGTGTTCCTTGTCAAAAGAGCTTTCCAACGGTATAAGATACGCTTCCTAATTGTTTACGGTTTGAGTTTTGCGTTTGTTTGAAATTTTACCAAGCCTTGAACAAGTGAAACAGGCCAGGGACCAGGCCACGGCCATTGTCGCGCCGCGGAGCAATTTGTCGCGCCGTGGCCCAAAGGGTGATTTTAGAACATGTTTTTCAAGCTTTCTGACCTTCAACATAGGCATTTGTCGCGCCGCGGAGCAATTTGTCGCGCCGTGACAATTGCCTGTTTCATCCGAACTTCAGCAAACTTGTTTTGGCCATAACTTTTTGACCGTAACTCCGTTTTCGATGAATCAAATATCGTTGGAAACGTAATAAGATTTCCTTTCTAATGGTAAGGTTTTGAAATGTCAACTCAAACTTTATTACAATCGTTCTAACATGCTTTTATACTTGATTCTTGCATGAAACTTGACAACGTGATTCACATGCTATACTATTCGAGTCGTAACGAGCCATAGGACTAATTGAACACATTTCACCCGACCTTGTGTCGTAACCGGTTAATTGATATAACTTACTTGTTTAGGTCAAGGCTAAGCATTGTTCTTTGCACACGTTTACTTGTCGAAGTACTTTACTACTCGTGCACTCAAGGTGAGATCATAGTCCCACTTTTACTCTTTTAAACTTACTTTTGGGATGAGAAAACATAAACGATACTTTTGAACTAAGTGAACACAAGAACGGGAAAACAAACATTCTACATACGAGTTAGAACGAAAATCCTCAATCCGATTATCATTAGTTACATCAGATGGTGTAAGCGAGAACTTATGTTATATGGCCATATGGGTTTGACAAACCCTCATTCAAACGGTTCGCTACCGTTTACGAATGAAATATATTTTCGGGAACAGTGTTGTTCTAGCACTAATTGATGGGGTATTCAACGGACGGAACGTTAAGCTTTGATAATTGGGTGCTCGTGAATATTAACTTTTAGAATGTACTATGGCTTTATCGATGTTGCAAATCTTGTGGTTCAACTTACTATTACTCATTTACTTATTTAAACCTATGATTTCACCAACGTTTTCGTTGACAGATTCTCTATGTTTTTCTCAGGTCCTTGAACTTAAGTGATACATGCTTCCGCACATACTTTTTGATACTTGCATTGGATGTCGAGTATACTTGCATACGTGGAGCGTCTTTTTGGCTATTTTAAACTATGTCGCGCGTGTTTCATATGAATAATAACTTTTGTTATGTACTTGTCTTGGGAATTACTTTTGTAAACATTGGAACATCCTTTATGAATTGTATGCGACATATTTTCGGTCAAACGTTATCTTAAAGACTTATAATCAGGTAATGGGACCCACGTAGCCGACGCCGTCACTTGACGATTTGTCGGGGTCGCTACAGTTGGTATCAGAGCCTTGGTTGTAGGGATTTAGAGTTCATTTGTGTCCACCCCGAGTCATAGGGTACATAGGTGAATCTAGACTACAACCGGCATATAGACTGAAGTAGGAATTATTTGACAAATTGTGCATTTATACTCGAACTCTCTTACTCATATCTACTCTTATCCTATCTAAATCTTGCGTTGTATAATTTAATTGACACGCCACCTTGACTATATGATGTAATGTCGAATGCACATATGAATTAGGGTAATATAATTCCCGGAAATTATATTACGGTGACTCATATGAACATACCGACATTATGACATAAAGAATTTAAGGCGGGTCAAGGATAATTTTCTCTTTATCTTTATCCCATATCACGGTTAGTATTATTTAGAATACTAACCAACGGTATTCTTTTGTTTTGAAGGAACAATGGCTCCTCGTCGTGTACGCCGCAATGAAACTCCCGAACAAGCTCTCGAACGGATGATAGCTACCGCCGTAGATGCGGCCATGGCCGGTCACTCTTCCAACAACAATAACAATAACAACAACCACAACCACAACAACAACAACAATGGGGCCGGTAACTCAAACGAGGGATGCTCCTACAAAGCTTTCATGGGGTGCAAACCTCACACTTATGATGGAACCGGTGGACCAGTTGTGCTTACCCGTTGGTTTGAACAAACCGAGGCCGTCTTTAGCATAAGCGGTTGTCGGGATCAAGACAAGGTTAAATACTCCACCCACACGTTCTCCGGTGTTGCTCTCACTTGGTGGAACACCTATGTTCAATCGGTGGGTACCGATGAAGCTCATGCCCTCTCTTGGGCCGATTTGAAGGAAAAGATGATTGTCGAATACTTTCCGCGCGAAGAAACCCGAAAGCTCTAGGAAGAACTAAGAGCTTTGAAAGCGGTCGGAAACGATCTTAAGGCTTATAATCAACGCTTCGCCGAACTATCCTTGATGTGTCCTAATCTTGTTAACCCCGAATCTCAAAGGATTGAGCTCTACATGCTCGGTCTTCCAAAAAGCATCAAACAAGGGGTGATGTCATCCAAACCCACTACTCATCAAGCCGCTATGAACATGGCTCGCCAACTAATTGAAACGGTTGACGAAGTCGTAGTTCCGGCACCTAAGGCCGAGGACAAGTCGGGTGGCAACAAAAGGAAATGGGAAGCCACTCCATCAACTAACTACAACAACAACACCTCCACCAAAAAGCCCTTCAACAACGACGGCAAGAAGGGTTATGTCGGAAACTTACCTTTGTGCAACAAGTGCCACAAACATCATTACGGCGAATGTAACAAGCTAATTTGTCACCGTTGCCAAGGAGTTGGTCATAGGGCCAACAATTGCACAAGCACCGCCCCCGTCGCTCGAAAGGGGCCCAATCCTCCAAAAACGGTCACTTGTTATGAATGTGGCCAAACAGGCCATTATAAGAACGAATGCCCAAAGAAGAAAGCCAACCCCAACAACCGAGGCCGAGCCTTTAACATCAACACCGAGGAAGCCCGAGATGACAATGAACTAGTCACGGGTACGTTTCTTCTCAACAACACTTATGTTACTTGCTTATTCGATTCGGGTGCCGATAAATGTTTTGTGTCTAAGACTTTGGCTCCTACTCTTTGCACTCCACCACACCCCTTAGATACTACTTATTCTATCGAAGTGGCCGACGGAAAACTCTTAAGTGCCGACACGTATTACCGGGGGTGTACTTTAAACATTTTGGGTAATGAATTTGAAATTGACTTGATACCCATGGAACTAGGGAGTTTTGATGTAATAATCGGTATGAATTGGATGGTTAAAAATAAATCTCACATTCTTTGTGATCTTAACGCAATCCGAATTCCTATCGAGAATGGTGAACCTTTGATCGTCTATGGCGATAAGAGTTGCACCGGACTCAACCTCGTTTCGTGTGTTAAAGTTAGAAAACTACTCCGTAAGGGTTGTTTTGCGATCCTTGCTCACGTTAAGAAAGTCGAGTCCGATGAGAAGCACATCGATGATGTGCCAATTGTTAGTGACTATTCCGATGTATTTCCCGACGAATTGCCGGGTCTTCCGCCTCATCGACCGGTTGAATTCCAAATCGATCTTATTCCGGGAGCCGCACCCGTAGCACGTGCACCGTATAGACTTGCTCCATCCGAAATGCAAGAATTGCAAAGTCAAATCCAAGAACTACTTGATCGTGGTTTTATCCAACCTAGCCATTCACCTTGGGGCGCTCCGATTTTGTTTGTTAAAAAGAAAGACGGATCCCTACGAATGTGCATTGATTATCGTGAACTAAATAAATTGACGGTTAAGAACCGATATCCTCTTCCTCGCATCGATGACCTCTTTGATCAACTACAAGGGTCTTGTGTATATTCGAAAATCGATCTCCGCTCGGGTTATCATCAATTGAGGGTTAAGGGGGAAGATGTCTCCAAAACCGCTTTCCGAACTCGTTATGGTAGTTATGAATTCCTTGTCATGCCATTTGGTCTCACTAACGCACCGGCGGTGTTCATGGATCTTATGAACCGCGTGTGCAAACCGTATCTCGATAAATTCGTTATTGTGTTCATCGATGACATATTGATCTATTCCAAAAATGAAGAAGAGCACGAACAACATCTCCGACTTGTGCTTGAACTTTTAAGACAAGAACAACTCTATGCCAAATTCTCCAAGTGTGAATTTTGGTTAAAGGAAGTTCAATTTCTTGGTCATGTTGTAAGTGACCAAGGTATTAAAGTCGATCCAACGAAAATCGAAGCCATTAGCAAATGGGAGACTCCTACTACTCCTACTCACATTCGTCAATTTTTGGGTCTCGCCGGGTACTATCGTAGATTCATCGAAAATTTCTCTTTGGTTGCACGTCCTCTAACCGCATTGACTCACAAGGGAAAGAAATTCATTTGGGCGACCGAACATGAATCCGCATTCCAAATCTTGAAAACGAAGCTAACCACCGCTCCTATCTTGTCACTTCCCGAAGGCAATGATGACTTTGTTGTGTATTGCGACGCCTCAAAACATGGTTTTGGGTGTGTATTGATGCAACGAATGAAAGTCATTGCTTATGCCTCTCGACAACTCAAAATTCATGAACGAAACTACACGACGCATGATCTCGAACTCGGAGCCGTTGTCTTTGCACTTAAAATGTGGAGACACTATCTTTATGGAACCAAGAGTACTATCTTCACCGATCACAAAAGCCTTCAACACATTTTCGATCAAAAGCAACTAAACATGAGACAACGAAGGTGGATTGAAACCTTAAACAATTACGATTGCGAGCTTCGTTACCATCCCGGGAAGGCAAATGTAGTAGCCGATGCCTTAAGTCGAAAAGAAAGAGCGGTGCCTCTTCGTGTCCGAGCCTTAAACATCACCATCCACACAAACCTTAATAGCCAAATTCGGGTAGCCCAAGATGAGGCTCTCAAGGATGAAAACATCTCTCTCGAACACTTGAACGTCCTCACCTCTCGATTCGAAGTTAAAGAAACCGGACTCCGATATTTCGCCAGGAGAATTTGGGTGCCTAATTATGGGGATCTACGAAGCCTTATTTTAGATGAAGCCCATAAGTCACGATACTCGATTCACCCCGGTGCCAATAAGATGTACCACGACCTTAAACAACTATATTGGTGGCCGAACATCAAAAGGGACGTAGCTACTTATGTTTCCAAGTGTTTGACATGTTCCAAAGTCAAAGCCGAACACCAAAGACCGTCCGGACTACTTCAACAACCCGAGATCCCGCAATGGAAGTGGGAAAGGATAACGATGGATTTTATCACCAAGCTACCAAAAACGACGGGCGGTTATGATACCATTTGGGTTATTGTTGACCGTCTCACCAAATCCGCACACTTCCTTGCCATGAAAGAAACGGACAAAATGGAGAAACTTGCACAACTTTACATTAAGGAGATCGTAGCCCGACACGGTGTACCTTTATCGATTATCTCCGACCGAGATGGCCGTTTCGTTTCTAGATTTTGGCGTACATTGCAAGAAGCGTTGGGAACGCGTTTAGACATGAGCACCGCATATCATCCTCAAACCGATGGACAAAGCGAATGTACAATTCAAACCTTAGAGGACATGTTACGAGCTTGCGTGGTTGATTTCGGAAAAGCTTGGGACAAGCACTTACCTCTCGCCGAGTTCTCTTACAACAATAGTTATCACGCGAGTATTAAAGCCGCACCTTTTGAAGCGCTATATGGCCGCAAATGTCGTTCACCTCTTTGTTGGGCCGAGGTAGGCGACGTACAAATCACCGGACCCGAACTCATTCACGAAACCACCGAGAAAATCGTTCAAATCCGAGATAGGCTTAGGACGGCCCGAAGTCGTCAAAAGAGCTATACCGACAAACGACGCAACGATCTTGAATTTCAAGTCGGTGACCGAGTAATGTTAAAAGTCGCACCTTGGAAGGGTGTAATCCGTTTTGGGAAACGCGGGAAGCTAAATCCGCGGTATATTGGTCCTTTCGAAATCTTGGAGCGTATTGGAACCGTTGCTTATCGTTTAGATCTTCCGCCTCAATTGAACTCCGTTCATCCTACTTTCCATGTATCTAACTTGAAAAAGTGTCTTGCCGAACCCGATATCGTCATCCCTCTCGAAGAACTTACTATTGATGACAAACTTCATTTTGTGGAGGAACCGGTTGAAATTGTGGACACCTCCGTCAAGACATTGAAACAAAGCCGAATCCCGATTGTCAAGGTTCGTTGGAATGCCAAAAGAGGACCCGAGTTTACTTGGGAAAGACAAGATCAAATGCAAGGGAAGTATCCTCATCTATTCGTGAATTCGGGAACACAAGATCTCGAGGAAGAAACAACGACTACTACGCCTACTTAAATTTCGGGACGAAATTTCTTTTAAGGAGTAGGTAATGTAACATCCCGCCTTTTTCCATTTACTTTTCCGTTATACTAATATAAAGTCCGTTATATGTTTATAACATCTCCCGTTGATACGCGTTTTAAATTATCTCGTTTAGGTAATTCCCGCACCCGAATGAAAGTTGAGGGACTAAACTTGACAAGGGATCAAACCCTTGACTAGGTCAAAGGGTCAAACCCCTTTCACCCATTCATTACCATCTCCCTCTCTCTCTCTTTCTCTCTAGCAAGAACACACCCAATTTCCTTTCTCATTCATTCATCATCTAAATCCGGATTAGGGAGCTAGCAACCAAATAAATTACATATTCGTGATCCTCTCTTCATCCTCTTCATTTTGGTACCAACTTCATCTCATTTGGGTAACTTTATAAAATCACTAGATTTTGTGTTCTTGATGTTTTTAACTTATAAAAGTGTTAATTAGTGTCTATGGCTCAAGTCTAACATGAATATATGATTTATATGCTCGATCTCGTTGTTTTAGTGTAACTAGCATGAACTTGAATTTTGGTGTGTTATTCTTGAATTTTGGATGATCATATGTTGTTAGATGTTAAAAGTTGATGTTTTAATTGTGTTACTAGTATCACTAGCTTCGTTTTGATGCGTAGGTTGATTAAGAAAACTTCAAAAACATGAATATTGATTTTGTGATGTTTGACTAGGGTTTGATAGTTCTTGACATGAACTTTTGATGCTTGAATGCCATGGAATGTTAATTGTTAGTGATTAGTTGTAATGTATGCTTAATTACCTTCGAAACGGCATATCGTATGTGTAAATTGGATTCCCGAAACTTAAAATGCAATTGATGAACTTGAAACTTTGAAAATGGACTTTTAAACGATCACTTGACGAGAAATCGGTTATGGAAAATGTTGTTTTTGTTTGATGAAACATGTTTAGTTGTGTTCCTTGTCAAAAGAGCTTTCCAACGGTATAAGATACGCTTCCTAATTGTTTACGGTTTGAGTTTTGCGTTTGTTTGAAATTTTACCAAGCCTTGAACAAGTGAAACAGGCCAGGGACCAGGCCACGGCCATTGTCGCGCCGTGGAGCAATTTGTCGCGCCGTGGCCCAAAGGGTGATTTTAGAACATGTTTTTCAAGCTTTCTGACCTTCAACATAGGCATTTGTCGCGCCGCGGAGCAATTTGTCGCGCCGTGACAATTGCCTGTTTCATCCGAACTTCAGCAAACTTGTTTTGGCCATAACTTTTTGACCGTAACTCCGTTTTCGATGAATCAAATATCGTTGGAAACGTAATAAGATTTCCTTTCTAATGGTAAGGTTTTTAAATGTCAACTCAAACTTTATTACAATCGTTCTAACATGCTTTTATACTTGATTCTTGCATGAAACTTGACAACGTGATTCACATGCTATACTATTCGAGTCGTAACGAGCCATAGGACTAATTGAACACATTTCACCCGACCTTGTGTCGTAACCGGTTAATTGATATAACTTACTTGTTTAGGTCAAGGCTAAGCATTGTTCTTTGCACACGTTTACTTGTCGAAGTACTTTACTACTCGTGCACTCAAGGTGAGATCATAGTCCCACTTTTACTCTTTTAAACTTACTTTTGGGATGAGAAAACATAAACGATACTTTTGAACTAAGTGAACACAAGAACGGGAAAACAAACATTCTACATACGAGTTAGAACGAAAATCCTCAATCCGATTATCATTAGTTACATCAGATGGTGTAAGCGAGAACTTATGTTATATGGCCATATGGGTTTGACAAACCCTCATTCAAACGGTTCGCTACCGTTTACGAATGAAATATATTTTCGGGAACAGTGTTGTTCTAGCACTAATTGATGGGGTATTCAACGGACGGAACGTTAAGCTTTGATAATTGGGTGCTCGTGAATATTAACTTTTAGAATGTACTATGGCTTTATCGATGTTGCAAATCTTGTGGTTCAACTTACTATTACTCATTTACTTATTTAAACCTATGATTTCACCAACGTTTTCGTTGACAGATTCTCTATGTTTTTCTCAGGTCCTTGAACTTAAGTGATACATGCTTCCGCACATACTTTTTGATACTTGCATTGGATGTCGAGTATACTTGCATACGTGGAGCGTCTTTTTGGCTATTTTAAACTATGTCGCGCGTGTTTCATATGAATAATAACTTTTGTTATGTACTTGTCTTGGGAATTACTTTTGTAAACATTGGAACATCCTTTATGAATTGTATGCGACATATTTTCGGTCAAACGTTATCTTAAAGACTTATAATCAGGTAATGGGACCCACGTAGCCGACGCCGTCACTTGACGATTTGTCGGGGTCGCTACAATTTAAGCTATACCAATTGACTTTGCTTTTGATCAGCTACAACTTTTATGTGGATGCTACATGTTGAAGTTGTTGGAAGTGGTATTAGATGGTGAGTATGCAAGTACATACAAAGTGTTCGATGAAATGTTCATAAGAAGAATTTACATATCATTGACAGTTAACAAAGATTATATTATGTAATCATGCAATCAAAGACTGTATTTTGTACTCATGTTATCAAAGACTATATTTGG
Organism: Rutidosis leptorrhynchoides; assembly: GCF_046630445.1. NCBI lineage: Eukaryota > Viridiplantae > Streptophyta > Magnoliopsida > Asterales > Asteraceae > Rutidosis > Rutidosis leptorrhynchoides. The sequence goes on from NC_092336.1 coordinate 238,966,249, forward strand.
TACTCGATACACTACAACAAAAAAGGGCTTTAGTGACGAGCACAATTTGGTCACTAATCATACAAAAATGGTCACTAAATTAAATTAGTGACCAAAATTTGTTGGTCACTCTTCGTCACTATAGGTCCGTCACAAAATTTAGTTAGTGACCAAAATTTCAAATTGGTCACTATAGTGACTAAGATATCGTGGTCACTTTTTATGGTCACTATTATTAGTGACAAAAATATGGTCACTCACATTGGCCGTTTGTGACCAAAAAGTGGTCGCTGATATTGACGGTTTGTGACCAAAAAGTGGTCACTCATTTTGACCATTTGTGACTAAAAAGTGATCACTCATATTGATGATTTGTGACCAAAAAGTGATCACTCTTTTGACCATTTATGACCAAAAAGTGGTCACTCACATTGAACATTTATGACCAAAAAATGGTCAGTTATATTAACCATGAGTGACTAAAAAGTGGTCACTCATATCACTATTTGTGATCAAATAGTGGTCACCTTTTTTCACCAAAATATGCTCACAATTATTGAAATTTGATCTCTAGGACAATTATTTTCTATATCGAGTAACCAAATATATATAACAAATCATTTATACATAAAAACTCTATAGCAAGTAGTTATATAACAAAGTTTAAACTTTCAACTCATCATACACCAACTAGTTATAAAACCAAGCATGTACTTGCTGATCCCTACATCTGATAGTTTTTCAACTTCAGTTACAAAATCACAACACTATCGATCTACGCTGCAGTGGATCTCTTCTTGGCTAAGCTCTCCCTAAGCTTCTCACAATGATCTTGAGTATCCTGCGGACAATATGAATTAAGTGAATATAGTCCATGAACTTATAAACTATTTAAAAATAACTAAATGAGAATTTCAAGAAGTAGCGAGCCAAAATACATAAGCTCTAAATAACAACGCCATACCATGCTTGTGTAATCATCTCTTTAATAGATAATGAGACAACTGGTGAGTCTAACACATTACAACAAGTTGAAGCCAAATACCATGCTTTGCTTATTAAGCAGCAGATGCTTTAACTTTAATATAACATCAGGCACTTGGTAGATTATTATACTCTTTACTAAGCGTTTTATATTTTATCTCTATAAATCGTCTAGGCACCAAGATTATATTCAGAGCAAACTTGCTAAAGGGGACAGCTACTGCATTAGCACATGCTGCTTCTCAAACTATTCTACTTGCACAATGGCAAGGGATTGTCAACAATATTAGATGCTTCTTAAACATGCTGAAATCTAACAATATCAGTGCATTATGCCTCACATGTTTATTTCTAATTGAGCAGACAGAAAATACAAACAATTTTACTAAGTAACTGATTGATTTGAATCAACTAATTCCATTATCTAGACCTCTTCAAATGAAAAATACAACTTTTTAAGATTTATATGAACTTACAGTATCTTGAGGTTACAACTTAGATAACCGTTCTAACTCCTTTCTCATGAGTTTCATTTCCTCCTTCATGTAGCTTTGCTCCTTGTGAAAATGAGATTGCTCTTGCTGAAACCCCGAAACTAGTTCCTCTAAAGCTGTTGATCGCTCCTCCAAAGCTGTTGATCTTTTATTTTCAGACTCTAACTCCATTCGTAAATTTTCCATAGCCAAAACATGTTTCGTTGAAGTTGAACGCCCTTTTACGTATCCAGGAATACGTTTTAGCGTTTTCAAACATATCTCTGCTGCAGTACATGAAGAACTAGTTTCCTCACTTTGCAATTGTTTCTGCATAACATACCAGCTTGTTTTTATAACAAATTAATAAATTTAATAAATAAATAAAATTCAAATACAAACTTAATGCTAATTATGCTCTTACCAAAGTGTTTTCTGCCTCTTCATTTATCATTTTTTTTTCTTTTTTGAAAAATGAGCAATTCTGTATCTATCAATTGCTGAAACTTCATGTCCTTCTCTCCTTTTCTGTTTCATATGAACATCTTAAAAGCGGACAAAACAATGAAACAAAATGCTATGTGGTTTACAAAAGCTACTCACCGTATCAACTATCCTAGCAATTGAAACTGTAAAGCTACTCACCATATCAACTATCCTAGCAATTGAAACTGTACCAACAGCCGGTGAAACTGTACCAAAATCCAACTATAGTCAGAATTCGTTTTATTTAGTTATCAATCTTCAATAGAAAACATACAAAATCCTACTTGTTTTGAAACTGAAAAATAGTGTATTTAACCTCAGGAAAGTAAAAACAGAATGGGCATTCATAGAATTATGAAGTTAAAACTTAAAAGGTAAAGCTACTCGAAGAATGGACATTCATAGAAAACCGATGCACTAGATGAAAATGATATAAAAAGAGTTCAAACCTGAAACTCCTCACTTGCAAACCTCTCACAAAGAAGTACCCAATCATTAACTTTAATACCCTTTGGGGGATGAGTAAGTGCATCGTCTTCTGTTGAAAAAGTATCATAATAACAGTGAAGCCTCCATTGTTTATTCTTATGTTGGTTTCCTAGTTGTGTCTGCATAACCCGTTCCATAGTCAAACAATTTGGATCATAACTTGAATTTTCCTAAGAAAAAAATTGTTATTATTATTACTATTACATGAGTACTTAAAGAAGTAAACATTAGTATAATAGCATCTTACCATATGCAATAATAATAATCTAGGCTTAATACTCAATCCCCTTGTCTGACTTCATCTCACTTATCTTCTATTTATCTATGTAACGGGACGACTTAACCTATTAGCTAGCCATGATAAACAGGCACAGTGAGAATCTGAGGGTTTGAGCAGTTACTAAATATTAACATCTACGACTGCGATAGGAGTCAAGCAGATTGATTTCCTAGAAGCAGTCATAGGAGAAGGGAAGTTAAAACTGCACACCATTCTTTCTTTTCCTCTTACTTCTTTCTTTGTGACTGGATCAATTGATGTCTTCCCTTCTCCTATGACTGCTCCTAGGAAATCAATCTGCTTGACTCCTATCTTCATCTTTGTGGTTGATAAAACTAAACCATTTTCTTGCATATTTCCAGCATTAGATTATATTGAGTTTGCACAACTCAATATTTTGGACGAGGTTGAAGGAAAAGAGAACCCAAATTTTTTGCAGAAATGCAGAAATTTAGTTGATCAACTTAAATATCCCATGGCATTTCTTGGTTTGGGTTTGGGGTAGCGTTAGCTATTCTTTGGGTTTCATCATCTTCATCTGGTTCAGAATCTGTTTCCCAGCCAAGTACTGGATCCCATGGCACGTAATTCTTTTTGCCATATTTTACCATAAATTGAAATTTGCCATTATCCTGGCCAAGAGTATCCCAGATATACTCATTATCTTCTTCATGGGACTCATGCCTTAACATGTAAGCATGTTCTTCAATATCTTCGACATCACTTTCATTTACTGTGATTGGTTCCCTTCTTGGTTCGGTTGTATAACGCTATATATAGGCCTTAGATAGATGCTATCTTCAGACAATTTTGAGTGCGGGTGCACATTGGGCCCCATAGCCAACTCAAATGATGCTGGAAAGTCATCTTTACAGGTAAGGCACGATGAAAAGTGAAAATAATGCACACTAGAATACAATACCTACTCCACTTTAGTCAGTGGACGAAAAAGCAAAGATTCCCACTATGTGGGGCACACATTATTACAAACATTATTGATAGAAGCGTAAGCAATGATGTCACTGCTTCTAGATGTGATCCATGTTGATTGCTAGTTGGTTGATTTGCCTGAATAGTGTCTTTGCCCTTTCTTCTTCCTCAATTGCCTGTGGTAGTTTGTCGGTGTAAGCATTATCGCCGCCGATGTTGTTGTCATCAATCCTGGATTTGAGTTGATAATGCTAAAAACGAACATATATTTCATAGCATTATTCCTCAAGAAAGACAAGCTTTTAGTTGCAATTGTTCTATTTACAAGTGATATTCGTTTAAATAATAAAAGGTGAAGACAAAAGACAGATTCGACGAATTGAAGACGCAAACGACCAAAAAGCTCAAAAGTACAAAAGACAATCAAAGAGGTTCCAATTATTGATAAGAAACGTCTCGAAATTACAAGAGTACAAGATTCAAAACGCAAAGTACAAGATATTAAATTGTACGCAAGGACGTTCGAAAATCCGGAACCGGGACCAGAGTCAACTCTCAACGCTCGACGCAACGGACTAAAAATTACAAGTTAACTATGTATATAAATATAATATAATATATAATTAATTATATAAATTATATATATATATTATATTTATATAAAAAACCGTCGGTAAACAAAGAGCCAAAATGGAGTGAGCTGTATTTACAAACTCCGCGACTCGCGGAGTTTGAAGAAGGAATGGGCCGCGAGTCGCGGAGCCCCAAAAACTGAAACTCCCTATAAAGCCCAACGAATTCTGATCAATTTATCATCCAATATCCATCAATCTCTCTATCTATATACGTAATATTTATATTTATAATTTATATTTTAATTTTAATTTTAATCCTAATAATAAGGGTATGTTAGCAAATGTTGTAAGGGTGTAAGTCGAAATTCTGTCCGTGTAACGCTACGCTATTTTTAATCATTGTAAGTTATGTTCAACCTTTTTAAGTTAATGTCTCGTAGCTAAGTTACTATTATGCTTATTTAATCCGAAGTAATCATGATGTTGGGCTAATTACTAAAATTGGGTAATTGGGCTTTGTACCATAATTGGAGTTTGGACAAAAGAACGACACTTGTGGAAATTAGACTATGGGCTATTAATGGGCTTTATATTTGTTTAACTAAATGATAGTTTGTTAATGTTAATATAAAGATTTACAATTGGGCGTCCCTATAAATTACCATATACACTCGATCGGACACGATGGGCGGGGTATTTATATGTACGAATAATCGTTCATTTAACCGGACACGGGAATGGATTAATAGCCACTAGAATAATTAAAACAGGGGTGAAATTATGTACAAGGACACTTGGTATAATTGATAACAAAATATTAAAACCTTGGGTTACACTCAGTCGACATCCTGGTGTAATTATTAATCAAAGTATTAAAATCTTGTTACAATTTAAGTCCCCAATTAGTTGGAATATTTAACTTCTGGTATAAGGATAATTTGATGAGGACACTCGCACTTTATATTTATGACTGATGGACTGTTATGGACAAAAACCAGACGGACATATTAAATAATCCAGGACAAAGGACAATTAACCCATGGGCATAAAACTAAAATCAACACGTCAAACATCATGGTTACGGAAGTTTAAATAAGCATAATTCTTTTATTTCATATTTAATTTCCTTTATTTTATATTTAATTGCACTTCTAATTATCGCATTTTTATTGTTATTGTATTTAATTGCACTTTTAATTATCGTACTTTTTAATTATCGCAAGTTTATTTTATCGCACTTTTATTATTCGCAATTTCATTATCGTTATTTACTTTACGCTTTAAATTAAGTCTTGTATTTATTTATTATTTTACATTTGGTTTTAACTGCGACTAAAGTTTTAAAATCGACAAACCGGTCATTAAACGGTAAAAACCCCCCTTTATAATAATAATATTACTTATATATATATTTGTATTTTTATAAAAGTAAACTAATATAGCGTTAAGCTTTGTTTAAAGATTTTCCCTGTGGAACGAACCGGACTTACTAAAAACTACACTACTGTACAATTAGGTACACTGTCTATAAGTGTTGTAGCAAGGTTTAAGTATATCCATTCTCTAAATAAATAAATATCTTGTGTAAAATTGTATCGTATTTAATAGTATTTTCTTGTAAAATTTAATAGTATTTTATACCCCTTAGCTTTGACCATCAAGTATTTTTTGGCGCCGCTGCCAGGGAACAATCTAGCTTAAAAGCCGGAAGCGCAACGCTAATATAAAAAAAAAAGATTTTTATTTTTAGTTTACTTTTATAAAAATACGTTTTTGTAAAAAAATACGTTTTTAATTATTCGAAAATATAAAAAGAAAACAAAAATATAAATATTTTTAAGAGTTTGTTAAATATTTAAGTTTTATAAAGTTTCTTTATTTTTATTTTATAAAAATATAAGTTTTATTTAAATATTTTGTGTTTATTTAGAACATAAAAAAAAAAAAAAAAACTGGAAAAAAAATTTAATATATATATAAATCTATTTTTAAGATATTTTTAAAATTATAAAGTAGTTCTATTTTTATTTTAGTTTTTAAATATAAGTTTTTATTATATAAATATTTTGATTTAAACAGAAAATATAAAACAGAAAAAAAAAAAAAAAAAAACGTCGAATTAAAAAACTGTACCAGAGTTGAATTTTGGAACCCCGCGACTCGCGGAGTTTGCAGCCTCGAATACCGCGACTCGCGGAGACAGTCTGACACGGGTACACAAAGCCGTAGCAGCATTAATTACGGGTTTTTATTAATTATATTTAAACTTAAACCCTAATTAGGGTATATTTATTATAATATTTAGTTTTTATTAGTTTATTTTGTTTTAATTAGTTTAATAAAATATAAAATTAATAGTTTTAATAAATAATTAATATAAAAATAATATTTTTATAAAAATTGTAATTTTTACAACTTTTTGTATATTTTTATATTTTGTCCCTTTTTAATTGTTTTAGCGTAATATTTGTATTTTTCGCTAGTATTTAGTTTTAAATTTAGTTTTTGCCATAGTTATTTTTACTTCTAGATTTTTAGGCTTTGCCGTAGAATTCCTTAAGTGCTTTTTCTTTAGACTAAGATTTAGGTACTTTAGAATTTTGCGACGCCTTTTTAAGTTTTAGTTTCTTTTTAAGTTATTTCCATTTGGGATTTAGTTTTTCCTGTAAGCTTTAATATTTTTAGACACCTTTTACCTATGTATCAATTATCATTCCAATTAGTAATCTCAATTTGCGATTATAATTTTAAGTTAGTTGTACTAATAAGGTTAGGTTAGTCAAGTGTTTTTAAGTGTTATAAGTTTCTTTTAGTTTTTCGTCACCTTTTATTTTTCAACCATTTTTCTTTTTCGACCTTTTTCCGACGAACTCTTTTTCTTTCTTATTTCTCGCCATTCTAGTTTTTAGAACATAGATTTTTATTCTACTTCTTATCTAAATTTCTTAAAATTACGAAAATTTATTTTAAGTGGTTAAATTGATAGACATCAAAATTTCCTGGTTCGTAGTAATAGTTGGATTTGTACGTGGGCCGAGTTATTGGAGCCAAACAGTCCTCAATTATATTGAGACCAAACGAATCCTGCCCCTCTGCTGCATCTTTTGGCTATTCGAAACGTGGGCAAAATCAGAAAAGTCTATTGATTGGATAACTTATTATAATTTTTCTTTCCTTTTAAAAACTAATAGGATATTCAGTGAATGCACCGAGCAAGACGTTCACCACCTTTTGTACGTTCACCACCTGTAACTAGATCAAGACATTTAGCAAATATTACTGCCGTTGATTTTTCTTTAGAATCGTCATCCAATCGACCAAGTACTCCAGTTCAAATTTCCGATAATCCATTTTTTGAACCCGACCTCACAATTGAGAATCCGGAGAATATTCAGGGACGATTCGTAGATCCTGAACCACTAAACTTTCCTCCGGAACCACCAATCATTCAAACAGAGATTGTTGAGGAACGAACCATTAAATCAGAATCCTCTAGTGATTCCGATTCACAAATTCAATTATGGAAGTAACATAACCATTTAGTATGGAAGACCGAATGAGAGCTAAACGCACTGGCCAAGGTCACGCAATTACTCATCCAGACATTAATGCACCAGATTATGAAATCAAAGGACAAATTCTACATATGGTGACTAATCAATGCCAATTTAGTGGTGCGCCGAAGGAAGATCCAAATGAACATCTACGTACCTTTAATAGGATCTGCACACTATTTAAAATCCGAGAAGTGGAGGATGAACAGATATATCTCATGTTATTTCCCTGGACTTTAAAGGGAGAAGCCAAAGATTGGTTGGAATCGTTACCTGAAGGGGCGATCGATACATGGGACGTTTTAGTTGAAAAATTTCTTAAACAATTCTTTCCTGCATCTAAAGCCGTAAGACTTCAAGGAGAAATTGTTACATTCACACAGAAGCCGAATGAAACTCTATATGAGGCGTGGACAAGATTTGGAAAGTTATTGAGAGGATGTCCTCAACATGGTTTAGATACCTGTCAAATAGTACAAATATTCTACCAAGGATGCGACATCACTACAAGGAAAGACATAGATATAGCAGCTGGTGGTTCTATTATGAAGAAAATCGAAACTGATGCTTACAAAATTATTGATAACACTGCTTCCCACTCACATGAGTGGCACCAAGAAAAAGATATCGTTAGATCATCTAAAGCAGCTAGAGCCGATTCTAGCCATGACTTAGATTCCATTTCCGCAAAAATAGATGTTGTCGAGAGACGAATGGAAAAGATGACTAAAGATATTCACTCAATACGAATTAGTTGTGAGCAGTGTGGAGGACCACATTTGACAAAAGATTGTCTCAGTATTGAATTAACAATGGAACAAAGAGAGAATATTTCATACATAAACCAAAGGCCTGGAAATAATTATCAGAATAATTATCAACCGCCAAGACCGATTTACAATCAAAACCAGAATTATAACCGAAATATTCCATACAACAACCAACAAGGTCCTAGCAATCAACAAGTATCCAATAATAATTACAATCAGCAAAGACCTAATTTTCAAAACAAACCACCACAACAAACCGAGGATAAAAAGCCGAATTTAGAAGATATGATGACGAAGCTAGTTGAAACTCAAACGCAGTTTTTCACATCTCAAAAACAAACTAATGAACAAAATGTTCAAGCATTTAGAAATCAACAAGCTTCTATTCAAAATCTGGAACGAGAAGTAAGTAACCTAGCAAGGTTAATAGGTGAAAGAAAACCGGGAAGTCTACCTAGTGATACAAATGCTAATCCCCGGAATAAAACAGCTAAAGCTATTACCACAAGAAGTGGTACAACACTTAAACCACCTGAAATACCTGTAACTTCTGATGAAGCTATTCCTACTCCACAAGAACCACAACCTGATCAAGATAAGGAAAAAGAACAGGTAGTTGAAAAGGTTAATGAAGATAACACAGTTAAGGCTAAACCTTATGTTAAACCATACCAACCACCACTTCCTTACCCGAGTAAAATGAAGAAAGAGAAACTTGAAGCCGAGCAATCCAAATTCTTGGATATGTTTAAACAGATAATTGTAACTCTTCCTTTCATTGATGTGATTTCAGGAATGCCTAGATATGCTAAATTCTTGAAAGATCTAATCTCAAATAGAAAGAAAATGGAAGAACTCTCGGCTGTTACCATGAATGCTAATTATTCAGCAGTGCTGTTGAATAAGATACCAGAAAAACTATCTGATCCAGGAAGTTTCACAATTCCATGTTTTCTGGGTAGTCTTAGTTCAATAGAAGCATTGGCAGACTTAGGTGCTAGTATAAATCTAATGCCATATTCACTATACGCTAAACTAGACCTTGGAGAATTGAAACCAACCAGAATAAGCATACAACTAGCCGATAGATCAATAAAATATCCTAGAGGGATAATGGAGAACATGCTAGTTAAAGTTGGTACTTTAGTATTTCCAGTAGATTTTGTTGTTCTGGACATGGAAGAAGATTCTCAAGTTCCTCTCATATTAGGAAGACCATTCTTAAATACGGCTAAAGCAATGATAGACGTGTTCGGTAAGAAATTGACCCTAAGTATAGAGGACGAGAGTGTTACCTTTTCAGTTGATAGAGCAATGCAACAACCACAATCTGCAGATGATACATGTTATTATATTCAAACTATAGATGCACATGCAGAATTATTAGAAGAATTTCCAGAATTACAAGGAACAGGAGAATGTTCTTTAGGAGAAGGAACAGAACAAATTGATGAAGCTGAAATGTTAGCTACACTTATAGCTAATGGATATGAACCAACAACAGAAGAAATTCAAATGCTAAAAGAAGAAGACAGATATCGATATAAATCATCGATAGAAGAACCACCGAAATTAGAGTTAAAGCCACTTCCAAACCATTTGGAATACGCTTATTTACATGGTGAATCTGAATTACCTGTAATAATATCGTCTTCTCTTACTGAAAATGAGAAATCACAACTCATTTCTGTGTTGAAAGCTCATAAACCAGCCATTGCATGGAAGATTCATGATATTAAAGGAATAAGTCCTTCGTATTGCACACATAAAATCCTTATGGAAGAAGGTCATAAAACGTATGTGCAACGCCAACGAAGACTAAATCCTAATATGCAAGATGTAGTTAAGAAAGAGATTATTAAACTGCTAGATGCAGGTCTAATTTATCCAATCTCTGATAGTCCATGGGTAAGCCCAGTTCAATGCGTGCCTAAGAAGGGTGGCATGACTGTCATTACAAATGAGAAAAATGAGCTTATTCCTACTAGGACTGTAACAGGATGGCGTGTGTGTATTGATTATAGAAAATTAAATGACGCCACCAGAAAAGATCACTTTCCCTTACCTTTCATAGATCAAATGTTGGAAAGATTAGCCGGAAATAGTTACTATTGTTTTCTAGATGGATTTTCCGGATATTTTCAAATTTCAATAGCACCCGAAGATCAAGATAAAACCACATTCACGTGCCCTTATGGTACTTTTGCTTACAAACGCATGCCATTTGGACTTTGTAACGCCCCTGCAACCTTTCAAAGGTGTATGATGGCGATTTTTCACGACATGATAGAACAATGCATGGAAGTTTTCATGGATGACTTTTCAGTCTTCGGTGATACATTTGAATCATGTCTAGTTAATCTGGAACGAATGCTTATTAGATGCGAACAATCAAATCTAGTTCTTAATTGGGAGAAATGCCATTTTATGGTTAAAGAAGGCATCGTTCTTGGTCATAAAATTTCAAAAGAAGGAATTGAAGTGGATAGAGCTAAAGTAGATGTAATTGCTAAACTTCCACATCCCACCAATGTTAGAGGAGTTAGGAGTTTTCTAGGGCATGCTGGTTTTTACCGACGTTTCATAAAAGATTTTTCTAAAATTGCCACTCCTATGAATAAACTCCTAGAAAAGGATGATCCATTCATCTTTTCAGATGAGTGTATCAAATCTTTTAATATTCTTAAAGAGAAACTAACTAATGCGCCGATCATGATAACACCAAATTGGAATCTACCATTTGAACTAATGTGCGATGCAAGTGATTTTGCAATGGGAGCCGTTTTAGGACAAAGGATTGAAAAACGATTTCAACCTATATATTATGCCAGTAAGATGTTACAAGGAGCATAAACGAACTATACAACTACTGAAAAAGAACTCCTTGCTATTGTCTTTGCTTTTGACAAATTTCGATCATACCTCGTTCTAGCAAAAACGGTGGTCTATACCGACCATTCTGCTCTTAGATACCTATTTTCGAAACAAGATGCCAAACCAAGATTAATCCGTTGGATCTTACTCTTACAAGAGTTTGATATTGAAATCCGAGATAAAAGAGGAGCAGAAAATCTCGCCGCTGATCATCTTTCTCGTCTTGAAAATCCCGAATTAGAAGTTCTAAATGAATCGGCCATACAAGACAACTTTCCTGATGAATATCTATTGAAGATAGATTATAATGAAATCCCATGGTTTGCAGACTATGCAAACTATTTAGTATGTGGATTCCTTGAAAAAGGATTATCGTACCAAAAACGAAAGAAATTCTTCAGTGATATAAAACACTATTTCTGGGAAGATCCACATCTGTTTAAAAGTTGTCCCGATGGAATAATACGCCGATGTGTATTTGGAGATGAAGCTAGTAAAATTTTAAACCATTGTCACACAGGACCAACAGGAGGGCATTATGGGCCTCAACTAACAGCAAGAAAAGTTTATGATGCTGGATTCTATTGGCCTACAATTTATAAAGACGCACACCTTCTTTGCAAATCCTGTGATGCTTGTCAAAGGGCCGGAAAAATAAGTCAACGTGATGAAATGCCACAAAATGTCATTCAAGTATGTGAAGTATTTGACATTTGGGGTATTGACTTTATGGGTCCATTTCCAAAATCTCATAATAATCTATATATACTCGTAGCCATTGATTATGTATCTAAATGTGCGGAAGCACAAGCTCTCCCAACTAACGATGCACGAGTTGTAGTCAACTTTTTAAAACGTCTTTTTGCAAGGTTTGGAACACCGAAAGCTTTAATAAGTGATCGGGGTACTCATTTCTGTAATAATCAACTTGAGAAAGTTCTTAAAAGATATGGAGTAACTCATAAAATCTCCACCGCATATCATCCACAAACAAGTGGACAAGTTGAAAATACCAACCGAGCTTTAAAACGTATTCTAGAGAAAACCGTAGGATCAAATCCGAAGGAATGGTCCATTAAATTGGAGGATGCACTCTGGGCTTTTAGAACAGCCTACAAAACTCCAATTGGAACCACACCTTTTAGACTTGTTTATGGAAAAGCATGTCATCTTCCAGTAGAAATTGAACACAAAGCATTTTGGGCTTTGAAGACATGTAATCTTAATTTACATGAAGCCGGACGTCTACGATTAAGTCAACTAAATGAATTAGAAGAATTAAGACATGAAGCATACGAAAATTCGTTGATCTATAAGGAAAGAACGAAGAAATGGCATGATAAAAGAATCAGAACTTCAAAAGAATTTAAGGAAGGAGACAGAGTTCTTCTTTTCAATTCACGATTCAAGCTATTTCCTGGAAAATTGAAATCAAGATGGTCTGGACCATTCATAGTTAAAAGAGTTTTTCCATACGGAACAGTAGAATTAATAAATTCAAATGGGATTGAATTTAAAGTTAATGGTCATAGAGTTAAACACTACATAGATAGTCCGATGGAAGTCGACAACGAAGTTAATCACAATTTCGACACCACAGCTAACTAAGTGTGGGGAGAATCAAGTATTTTAAGGATAATATGTATTTCTGTTAGAGTTAGATTGTCTGTTTTCGTGTAGTTCTCGAAAATGGAACCCGAATGGCCTTTTCCTAGCAGACCCTAAAGAGCTAGTCTTCTCCCCCCATTCTGAATTTTTATTTTTTTTAGGTTTTTACAAAATGAAGACTGCCTGTGAACTAAACCATGGTCTAATGCTACACGCTTTGATCACTAAACGTAATAATGACACACTTCCGAGTGAAATAGTATCAGTAATCAGAGAAAGATTGGACGGAGTAAGAAAAGAATCCAGATGCGAAGATAATAAGTTACAATTTGGTAAAGGAAAATCAAAATCCGCAGCGAAAAGAAGAGCACGACACCTAGAAAGATGTCACAAATGCGGAAAATGGTCACATGGAGGTAAATGTTCAAATAATCAAACCTATTCAAATACCGAATTTGTTACTTTATGCAGAGACGGACCGTTCATATGTTTAGAAGAAAAGACACTGAATGCTCGAGGTTACGCTTATGTAGCTATGGAAAACCAATTAAACCGACTATCTTATGAATGGGATAGATCATATAACTAAGAATACTATCTCACAGGTAAGTCTGTACAGTTTTTATTTTTTATTTATTATTATTTTTAACCTTTTGATAATAAACGCTAATTTTTTCGCTATAAAGTATTAAATTGGTATTGAATAAAATTAGGTTTGGCGACCAAAATTATTGATATCATACAAAAATTTATTACATCACTGCGAAATTTAACGTTTATTCTTAAGGTATAAATATCTTTAATCAATCAACCCAAAATATTTCAAAAATTCGTCATGAGTTAAATTAGGTCATGGAACCGAAATTACTTTACCGAAAAGAGGGGCGCATATTTTTGATAATATTTGATTGATTAAAGTGGGATAAAAAGCCAAAAAGATTTTTAATTTTATTTTTACCATGTTTTTAAAATTAATATATAAATCTTAAATTAATATTGTAAACTTTGTAAAAACAATATATTTAAAATTGTAAATATTTGAAAAATTAATATAAGTTTGGTGTGAATTTATAATATGAATTTTTAAATTAAGTTTAGTGTGATTTTTTTTTTAATTTTTAAAATATGAATTTTTAATTTTATGCACTTTAAATTTTAAGTTTGGTGTGAATTTAAAAACAAAAATTTACTTTATCTCATTAAGTTAAAAATATGATTTTTAAAATTCGTCGTAAGTTGAAGACTAGGTCGTTGAACCGAAATTGCTTTACCCGAGGGAGGAACGAGAACTTTTATTATCATTATTTTTAATCTTATTGAATTAAAGTATGCCAAAAACATTAAAAAACTAAAAAAATCTAAACTTTTAAAACAATCGCTTGAAAAAGACAAATTTTAAAATTTTGTCGAAGGACGGACTATGACATCGATCCGAAACGACTTCGTCCTAAATAACAAGGGAAACAAAATTTTAAAATTAATTACTTAATTGTTTTAATTAGTATAAAAAAAAAATACAAACTCCGCGACTCGCAAAGTTTGATGGGTCAAACACCGCGACTCGCGGAGGGACCGAAATACAGAAAAAAAATAAAACGCCAGAACAGCTCAGTTGCACACCACAACACAGAAAATACTGCGAAAACAAACCGCAAAAACCCGAAAAAAACACCCCCAAATTCACAATTTTTGACCGTTAATCATCAAATCTTTTACTAAAATCATGTTGAGAAGGATGCTATCAAGGAATTACTCAAGAAAAACGGTAAATTTCTACACCTAAACACTATTTAATCCGAAAATTAGTGTTCTTGAGCAATTTTTTCCCCAATTTGATTTTGATGCTTTTTAGTGTAATTATGCTTAAATTGTTTATGTATTATGCTTGTATAACCTAGATTGATGCTATTTAACATGATTAGAAGCCTTAAACTTCAAATTTTGAGTAATCTAGGGTTTGTGTTCTTGAGCAATTTGGGGCTTTTTGATATAAACAGGTTATGGCCGATTTTTGTCATGAATTGTTGCTAAATTAAGTAGTGTAACATGTTTAGGTAGTTAAATGATCCAAACTTTGAGCCTAAACATGATTTTGAGAATTAAAGTGGACTTTTTCAAGTCTAATATTCATGAACTTGATTTTTGAGAGATAATGCCATTTGAAACTTGTTTAATTGCTAGTAATGATTATTTTGACATGTTATTTGAGTTAAATGCTTATGAACTTAGCGAACATTTTCGTATATGCTTATTTGAAAAAGTGTAGATTTGATAAAAATATGAAAATGAGCTTAAGTTTGATATAAATTGATCATGTCATTGTAATTATTTTGATTGATGATTTTGCTGACACTAATGCATATTTGGATGCACAAAAATTGTGTTTGATGTGTTTTGCAGACTGAAAGGGGTGAATCTTCATCCCAAGTTCGCAATGCTCCTGCTGAGAATGCGGAACAACGGGAGGTGGATAACTACTACAAACAAGATATACCTCATCCAGTCATGACATTTTCTGATATGCACTTGGAAGATTTGCACCCGAACCTGAGATTTGATAGACTTTGGATAGATTATCCAAAATACCAAAGGGGTTTGCATACTCTTCATTCTAAAGTTGTTGAGGTACCTAGGGTCATAGAATGGGGACCATTAGAAGCTGTAGAATTGGCCGGGCCAATTAGGGAATTACTTGCACAGAGGTATGGTAATTCTACTTTTAACGACTGGGTACGTTTATTCACCATGCGTAGACCTGTATATAAAGTATGGTGTGAAGAATTGTTGTGTAGTATAGAATTAAATGATCGGGTAGCTAGTTTAACCGATCGATCTTTTATTAGATTTTTGTTAGGAGGTTCGATGCGCCACATGTCTTTACTAGACATGGCTCAGGCTTTACGTATATATACGCCTGAGGAGTTAG
The DNA here is from genome assembly GCF_046630445.1 of Rutidosis leptorrhynchoides. NCBI lineage: Eukaryota > Viridiplantae > Streptophyta > Magnoliopsida > Asterales > Asteraceae > Rutidosis > Rutidosis leptorrhynchoides. The sequence continues at coordinate 238,982,177 of NC_092336.1, forward strand.
CATCTGCCGATTGTAGAGGGTTGATACTAAATGGTAGAAAGATAGATGAAAATTTTGATACATATGGTGTATGGAGTCAAATGACAAGCCATCACCGATTCAAAGGGGGAAATTACTCTTATTTGGGATATAGATAGAGCTGAATTAAGAGTAATTCATAGGTTTTTAGCTAATTCGATTACACAAAGAGGTAAGAACAAGGAAAAGGTAAATGAACAGGATTTGTTTTACCATATGTGTATTCGAGACCCACAAAGCGCTGTAAGTATACCTTATTGTGTGGGTTATTATTTATCAGCTATGGTTAGGGGGATGAGACCACATAGCATAATAGGAGGTGGTATATTTATTACTTTGATTGCTGAATATCTCGGTGTGGATATAAGTCGGGGGGGATTATTAGTCGAAGAACCAGAACCCCGCGATACAATAGGTTTAAATGTATACCATGGTGCGAAAGTTTTGAAGAGGCGAAATAACGCCGCAGTACAATATCATGGTAGACATCCACAGGTTGAGAGAAACCAACAGCAAGGTAATGTAGGAGGGGGAAATGAAATGCAAGAAATGCAAAGGTTTATAGCTTCACAGGAGTACGAAAATGCTAGACATAGAGCATTTGAAGATTGGCAAGTTCATCAAAACCAAATCATAGCTTATTGCCAACATATAGGTAGAAACTATATTCCTACTCCAAAGCCCATATTCCCTCTCTGGTCTATAGAGATTCAACCACCGTATCCTACGTATAACCCAGCCGAAGCATTTTATAGCACCTATGGTTATGCATGGAACCCCTACTGGTATCAGTATCATCCCTAGTCTAGTTAGTTTTATTTATTTTGTAATTTGTAATGTTGATACGTTTAATACTTATTTAACATTGTAATAGTTTTTATAATTTTCTAACTTTTATTCTTAGATTTTAATAATTTTTGAATGTGGGGTAATATACCAAACTTCAAAAATATGTTTATATGTTTGCAGTTTATCTTATGTACACAACAGGGTAAAACAACGCATTTTCAAAGACTGGCATTAAGTTCAGCAAAAGCAACTAATTTTGACGACAAGATGCAAAATATATGTGAAATAACAACAAGACGGAATGAACAAATGATATGCACCATTTATCATTCAGCAAGCAAACACAAATATGTTTGAAAACTTTGGTAAAATTTAATCATTTTCACACAAATCACCCTCAATAATTTAAATTGTTACTGATTTCTTGCAAATGAGGGCATTGCAAGATCTTAAGTGTGGGAAGGGGTTAAATTCTTTCGGATTTTTAAAATTTTTATCTTAAACACTTGGTTACCATTAAAAATACTAGTAACGTAGTAGCTGTATTAGAATCTAGTGCTCTCTGATGATAAAGAACAGCCCTAGTCTTATATACTGACTACCCAATTCTAGTAAAATTTTTCAAAATTTTCAATTAAATGAACTCAAAATCATGTTTATACATATTTATGAACGATAAAACTAGGTGTTAACACCGAAATTATTGTTACCTCAGAAAGGACATAAATTGAGAAACAAGCCAAAATGTTAAAATTCATTTAAAATGGAATAGAGGACAATAAAAAGAAAAATAAAAGCCAAGTGTGGGAAAAATTACCAAGTTATCTTAAACATATGTCACATATTTCTGTAACAAATAACTGAAAATACTTTTGCTTTGGACTAAACTAAACTATTTTACCCGATGAAAGAAAAGAAGAGATGGATCTACACGATGAATCAATTCCATCATTAAAAGGAAGTAAAGTCTTCCGAAAAAGAAACGCGCTTCTTGATTTAGGTCATGAAGTTGTCGTCCAGACCAGCTGTAGGTTGATGAAAAACCTAGAAAAGTCATCACTAAAATCAGCAGGAAATCCACGGACCTCAGCATCAAACAGGGTCGCCAAGTGGTCAGACTTATCCTAACCATGAGAGGATCTGTCTTGTAAAATGGGGAGGGCACTGTGCAAATTAGCTGGATAAGACTAATGAATCAGATCCCCAGAAAGGATAATCTCCTTAAAGATTAAAAATCAGCTTTTAAGCCCGATATTACTCAATCCTAGAGATTGACCTTAAAGATTGAGAATTCAAACTCATGGAATTCAATGATATCTAAACTCGAGCTTGAACGAGAAAATATTTTGATCAAATTATAAACCGATTTGTTTTCTGAAAACCCATTTTCAATGCGTTCATTACCATTGAACGTAAAATCCTAGGAATTCACCGGGAATTCATTAGGTCATCTGAACCAAATCGGGTGTCAACCGTAAGAACGGTGGTTGCATAGCATGGTCAAAGACAGGACCTTGTGCCAGACCGACAAATTATAAGGGTGAGCTTTACTATTGCTCCTACAAAGGATAGTAATTGCGTCTGACACGTTATAGACCATAATTAAAAGCATGTCAGGGGACATTGCCTTAACAGTTGCTTGTTCAACGCTTTCCTTTACAACCGGACGGTAGTTTACCGAAAGGTAATATACGGGACAAGTAAACTGGACGTGTTGCTTTCTTAATACAAGGTTAGCAAGTGGGTGACACAAAACCGCAAGTTTTGAGCTAAAATTTTCAAATCTGAAACCCACCAAACCCACACAAATAATTTGCAAACACCGGTGAAGGGTTATTCCGGAAAACTTATCTAGGGTAAAAACTAGATTTAATTTTCAAAAGATCAAATGTTTTCATAAAGATCCAATTTCCTTAATGGATCTAAATTTTTATAGTCATGTGAGACTGTAAACCATATCGTTACTACCATTGTTTATACCGCCGTATAGAAATCACTGATGTACAAAGTGTGAAGAATAAAGAAGTGATTCTAGTATTTCAAGACGATATTGCTTGAGGACAAGCAACGCTCAAGCGTGGGAATATTTGATAATGCTAAAAACGAACATATATTTCATAGCATTATTCCTCAAGAAAGGCAAGCTTTTAGTTGCAATTGTTCTATTTACAAGTGATATTCGTTTAAATAATAAAAGGTGAAGACAAAAGACAGATTCGACGAATTGAAGACGCAAACGACCAAAAAGCTCAAAAGTACAAAAGACAATCAAAGAGGTTCCAATTACTGATAAGAAACGTCTCGAAATTACAAGAGTACAAGATTCAAAACGCAAAGTATAAGATATTAAATTGTACGCAAGGACGTTCGAAAATCCGGAACCGGGACCAGAGTCAACTCTCAACGCTCGACGCAACGGACTAAAAATTACAAGTTAACTATGTATATAAATATAATATAATATATAATTAATTATATAAATTATATATATATTATATTTATATAAAAAACCGTCGGTAAACAAAGAGCCAAAATGGAGTCAGCTGTATTTACAAACTCCGCGACTCGCGGAGTTTGAAGAAGGAATGGGCCGCGAGTCGCGGAGCCCCAAAAACTGAAACTCCCTATAAAGCCCAACGAATTCTGATCAATTTATCATCCAATATCCATCAATCTCTCTATCTATATACGTAATATTTATATTTATAATTTATATTTTTATTTTAATTTTAATTTTAATCCTAATAATAAGGGTATGTTAGCAAATGTTGTAAGGGTGTAAGTCGAAATTCTGTCCGTGTAACGCTACGCTATTTTTAATCATTGTAAGTTATGTTCAACCTTTTTAATTTAATGTCTCGTAGCTAAGTTATTATTATGCTTATTTAATCCGAAGTAATCATGATGTTGGGCTAATTACTAAAATTGGGTAATTGGGCTTTGTACCATAATTGGGGTTTGGACAAAAGAACGACACTTGTGGAAATTAGACTATGGGCTATTAATGGGCTTTATATTTGTTTAACTAAATGATAGTTTGTTAATGTTAATATAAAGATTTACAATTGGGCGTCCCTATAAATTACCATATACACTCGATCGGACACGATGGGCGGGGTATTTATATGTACGAATAATCGTTCATTTAACCGGACACGGGAATGGATTAATAGCCACTAGAATAATTAAAACAGGGGTGAAATTATGTACAAGGACACTTGGTATAATTGATAACAAAATATTAAAACCTTGGGTTACACTCAGTTGACATCCTGGTGTAATTATTAATCAAAGTATTAAAATCTTGTTACAGTTTAAGTCCCCAATTAGTTGGAATATTTAACTTCGGGTATAAGGATAATTTGATGAGGACACTCGCACTTTATATTTATGACTGATGGACTGTTATGGACAAAAACAGACGGACATATTAAATAATCCAAGACAAAGGACAATTAACCCATGGGCATAAAACTAAAATCAACACGTCAAACATCATGGTTACGGAAGTTTAAATAAGCATAATTCTTTTATTTCATATTTAATTTCCTTTATTTTATATTTAATTGCACTTCTAATTATCGCATTTTTATTGTTATTGTATTTAATTGCACTTTTAATTATCGTACTTTTTAATTATCGCAAGTTTATTTTATCGCACTTTTATTATTCGCAATTTCATTATCGTTATTTACTTTACGCTTTAAATTAAGTCTTGTATTTATTTATTATTTTACATTTGGTTTTAACTGCGACTAAAGTTTTAAAATCGACAAACCGGTCATTAAACGGTAAAAACCCCCCTTTATAATAATAATATTACTTATATATATATTTGTATTTTTATAAAAGTAAACTAATATAGCGTTAAGCTTTGTTTAAAGATTTTCCCTGTGGAACGAACCGGACTTACTAAAAACTACACTACTGTACGATTAGGTACACTGCCTATAAGTGTTGTAGCAAAGTTTAAGTATATCCATTCTCTAAATAAATAAATATCTTGTGTAAAATTGTATCGTATTTAATAGTATTTTCTTGTAAAATTTAATAGTATTTTATACCCCTTAGCTTTGACCATCATGAGTATTCTGACGATGTCTTCCATTCCTTGTTGGACTTTTGAAACTTGTTGGTTGAGGAGTAACTTCAGTTCTTTCGCCACTGCTGCTTCAACTTCAAGGTAGACTCCTTTCTTTCTAATGAGTCCGATTCATTTTCTGAGTTCCATGTATCTTTCAAAGTCATCTGTGGGTAATCCTGCAAAACAGAAATCAGTTTGGTACCTTTGGATGAACTTGATTCGTTCTTCTTGATTTTGTTCGGTGGTGATAGAATTGAATGATGGTTTGCAGTAGTTGTTTGGTTTTGCAATTCCTCCTTGGATTTCGGTAAAGTGGAAACGATATCGTGCATCCATTTTCCAACTTTGTTTTCTTGCTCTGGGTTTCCTTTAACTTCGATTAGAACTTGCTCTATGTCTTGTGCGAGTTTTATAGCTTTATTAACTGGGTTTTTATAAAGAGTTATCTGCTAACACGTTGTTTTTACCGTCCACGTGTTCGAAGTGTACAGTTATGCCTGTGCCTGTTATAAAGTTGCAGAAACTTAACCATCTTACTCTTGACGGTTTATTATTTGCTGATTTGTTGAAGAAGGCTATGATAGCTTGACAGTCTGTCCTGAGTGTAATTTCTTGTTTATCGAGGTAGTAGATCTTCAAGCTAGAAAGTGTTTCCATGCATGCATAAATTTCTGCATCAATGGTGGATTTAACTGTTGGAAACTTTCCACTTGCGTATGCATAAACCTTCTCCATTGATCTCGAATCGTTCCTCTTTGGTTTCCATTTGCACACTCCACCCCATCCTTCCATACAACCGTCTTTTTCGATGACGATGTGACAATCCTTTGGGGGAGTTTCCATTTCTGGGAGATTGTTGATCGTTGCTTTAATCTTCTTAACCAGATCCCAATCTGATTGTTTCATTCGCTTATCTCCATGTGGTGCTGTTTTGGAATAGAGAGGTCCTAACATAATTCCAATTTTTGGAATCTAAGATCTTGCGTAATTGATTATTCCGAGCCATGATCTTAATCCCTTCTTTTCCTTGAGCTTTTTTTCATCAAAATCTAAGATTTTCTTGATGTGTTCTTGCAGTTTTAACTTCCCTTCTCCTATGAATGCTCCTAGGAAATCAATCTGCTCGACTCCTATCTTCATCTTTGTGGGTGATAAAACTAAACCGTTTTTCTTGCATATTTCCAGCATTACTCCTAGGTGTTTGATGTGATCTTCTTCACTTTCTGAGAAAACTAGGATATCATCAATGTAAACTGCGATGAAAGTTTCTGTACCTTTAAAGCATTCATCCATCTTTCGCTGGAAAATTGCTGGTGCATTCTTTAGACCAAATGGCATAACAAGCCATTCATATAATCCTCCTGGAACTACAAAAGCTGTCCAGGGTATCGATTCTTTTTCCATTATGACCTGATGAAAACCACTTTTAAGATCAAACTTTGAATAGATTTTGCTCCTTCTAATTCTTTGTAGGATAGTGTTTATGCCTGGGAGACTGTATTGATCTTTATAAGTGTTATCGTTAAGTGAACGATAATTAAACACCATTCTTTCTTTTCCTCTTATTTCTTTCTTTGTGACTGGATCAATTGATGTGCCTGATTGCACTATCATGGCCATCGTTCTGTGTCTGCTGTTGCTTTTCCTTATTACTCCAAGTTTGAGTAATGTGTCGATTTATCGTTTGAAAGAATCTTGCATTGCTGGTGTTACGTGTTTGAGTGGTTTGTCTTCAATTGTAACTTCTGGGTTTATTATATCAAGCTTGCATTTGATTTTGTTCTTTTCCCAGTGTCTCATAGGGTCATCTTCAATATAACCTCCTTCTTTAAGTTGATCAACTAAATTTCTGCATTTCTGCAAAAATTTTGGGTTCTCTCTTCCTTCAACCTCGTCCAAAATATTGAGTTGTGCAAACTCAATATAATCTTCTTCAACTAAGTTGATCAATTCTGCTTGTTGTTGGGTGTTGATGGTAGTGATGTTTTTGTAGAATGTAACAATGTTGCCTTCGATTCTAACTCCACCATACATCTGTCTTATGAAATTACACCCTAGCAGCATTTGTATTCCATCTTTGTCAGCATTCATTGGAAAATTTAGGACTAACGGTATTCTGAATCTATGTCCTTCAATTTCCATGTACCCATCTTTGAGTTTATGCCAGACTTGCTGTACCGAGTTAATGCCATTGACGTAAGTGATGTACTTTGTATCTTCCTGGGCCTTGGCAGGGATACATCCTGAGTTAATGCTGCAAGTTGTTGCTCCGGTGTCCAAGATTGCTTGGATTTCAAAAGGTTTGAGGCCTGGTATATCAAACTGGACTTTAAAATTGTACAGTTTGTTCGACACCTTCTTGGGCTTGGGCCTGATGTCAAGTGGGTTTTCTTTTGTAGCTTGTTTGACATGTTCCTCTTCTTCTAGGTAGAAAATTTGGGCTTCTTTTACTCCTTTTTCATCTTCCGAGCTTGCCCAATCTTTTATTTCAATTGGCCCATCTTTGAACTGGACTTTTGGTTCTTCACAAAATTCTACCTTTGTTTTTCCTTCCTTTACTTCTCGCTTTCTTAATTCAAGGTAGTCATCTTGTAATTCTCGTTCCAATAATTGCTCTTTATACTTTCTTAATTCCTTCTTAAAGAATTCAACCTCTGTTTTGAGGCTATCAACTTTAAAGGTTAGTTCGATATTTCTCTGGACTAGTTTTAATTCCTCCATTGAAACCTTCGAATCGTTTCTTATTATTCCTTCCGCTTCTTTAAGAGGTATTTCTTCTTTTGTTTCTTCAGCCTTTTGGAAAATGTAACCTCCATAGTGCCTTGCGCACGTTATACACTGAGTATACTTACAATTTTCACTGTGTATCCTCATTCTTTGGTTTGTTTGTATTTTACAGTACATACAATAGTGATGCAGGAAATTATCGATTTCCTTGTTTACTTGCCATTCATGATCACACATTGCATACTTCTTTGGTGGTTCGACTTCTGGTAAGTATGATGGTCTTTGTGGTTCAGCGATTGTTAACATGAATGCGAACTCTTCTTGGTATGGCATTCCTGAATTTAAAGCCAGTGTTTTTGCAGTTTGATCAACTTCTCCTTCTGAAACACTGCAAATTGCATCACTATCCGTTTCATTCATATCAACTGAAACAACATCCCAATCTTCTGGTAGATCAAGGTTTTCAAGCATTGCTTTTCTGGCAATATTCCCTTTTTGCCTGTTACATTCTCTGGCGTAGTGACCTTCTTCACCACAAATGAAACATTTACACTTTCTCTGTTTCATAGCGTCTTTTCTTTTGAATGTTCTGACATGTGAATCATGTGGTTTGCCTTTATAAGTTTTCGCCTTTCGCAATCCATATTTCTTGTTTGAGTCTTTGTAATATCCTGGAATTGGTATGGTTGCACAAAAATCTAAATTCTTCAGGCTTCGTTGTAGAGCTGCTTGTTGACACATAACGGTTAAGTAGCTCTAGGTGAAATTTATCCTTGGTAACACACCAATATTATTACCAGGATACTTCTTTTCATAGGCTTCTTCGAGCTTCTTTCCAATTAACGGGGGCATTTTCTTGAACAACTTTTGTGATATTTCTGAAGAAATATATGCCCTTCCCGTTTTTGCTGCTAAGTGCCAGAATTCTGTCATATATCTTCCGATATACTTTGAATCACTGCACGTTAGTCTTTCTAAGTCATTATAGGCTCTGTCTTGCTCGGTGGTTGATCCTTGAAATGGATCTTCTAAAGTTATTATTCTTCTGACTTGTGAGGTGAGATTTCTTACATCATCACCTATATTGACAAGTGCCTAATATTCTTCTGGATACGCCATTCTCCATTGTATCCACAATTTTCTTTTCGTTTTCCCCTAGCAGATTTTCGATGAAATCGACCCTTGCTTGGTTATCTGCCCATTGTCTGCTGTTGATGAAGTTTATAGTAATTGATTCCCATCGGTCAATTACATCACCAAATAAACCAATGTCTACCGGTAAGACAAGTATTGCGCCTTGGTCTTGTTGGGCATTTGGTAAACTCCACATGTTTTCCCTTGGGTTTCTATATGTAAACCGCGTTGTGCCTTGGTTATTAATTACAGGGATTTCTTCTCTAACATTGTTTATGTTAGCGGGTGGGTAGTTTGATGGCCCGAGAACTGAATCTTGTGGTGGTCTGTAATTTGAAGTTACAGATCCTGAGTATGCTCTTTCATGTATATTTCTTTTGAATCGCTGAAATGCAGGGTATTCAAGTTCTGGTTTCTCTTCGTCTTCCTTTGCCATCATGACTCGATCTGGGTCTTGCTGTCTGGCCCTCGCCCATTCGATTATGTTTTCCTCAGTATCACTAGAATCTTGACTTTGTGGGAAATCAAAGATTGTGTAATAATCTGAGTAGTGAGGTTGCTCAGCTAGGATTTCTTCTTCTGATTCCCAATCAGTTTCATATTCCTGCTCACTTTCATAAAATTGCCCATCAGTATCGTACTGCGGTGCTACCCATTCTTTATCGTGGTTTTCTGGAATTTCATCAAGCCTTAACCAGTTTGTGTTGCTGGTTTCTCCTGCTTCTTTTTGTTTTTCGCACTCCATGTTGTGTTGGATGCGTAATTCTTCCAATCTTTTAAATTCTTCTATCTCTTCCTCCTTCATCAAAAAAGAAGCGAAGCTTCTTTGCAAGTGATCCCATGGCATTTCTTGATTTGGGTTTGGGGTAGCGTTAGCTATTCTTTGGGTTTCATCATCTTCATCTGGTTCAGAATCTGTTTCCCAGCCAGTTGCTTTGATTGGTCCAAGTACTGGATCCCATGGCACGTAATTATTTTTGCCATATTTTACCCTAAATTGAAATATGCCATTATCCTGGCCAAGAGTATCCCAGATATACTCATTATCTTCTTCATGGGACTCATGCCTTAACATGTAAGCATGTTCTTCAATATCTTCGACATCACTTTCATTTACTGTGATTGGTTCCCTTCTTGGTTCGGTTGTGTAACCTGAGAATCTCATTGAAACAGATCCGTTCGTTCTGTTTATGAGTTTCGCTTGCTGTGGGACTTTGTTTGCTACATTCTTTTTTGGTTTTATTGACCATAGTTGCCCTTGCAACTCTTGAGTTGTATGTTTTTCACCTTTTATTGCGCGAACACCTTTGCTTTCCAAGAAATCAACAACATGGTTGATATGATATTTGAATTTAGCAAAGCTCATGTTAGTTAGCCTTCCAATCAAGCCTCGTGTGATTAGCAAATTGCTATCAGCTGCTTGCCAATTTTCATATCCCTTTATTTGGATGACAAGCTGGATGTGGTTGTAAAAATCATGGATTGACATCATCATATCTGGGACGATATATACGAGCTGAGTTCCAGTTGATAAATCAACTTCCATGTATCCAATAATTCCACGATCATCACCCCATCGTGTGTCTCTTAAAATAATAAGGGTCATTGTTCCGGCTTCCTTTCTGTGGAGAGCATGAACCCTTATAAGAATCATTCCAAGGTGGATATGTTCAAAACCTGCGTCTTTTAGCTTCCTGTAACTTTCTTTGTTGATAAAGTTACGTTCCTCTTGATTCTCCTCTCCGATACATAGAATTCTTTCATCAGTGTAATGTTGGTAAACTTTGTGCTTTGCTTCACTCCATCTTGAGTTATACAAGACTTCTGCAGGGACTATTCCTGCCTTTTGTTGTGTTGATAGTTGTAGTTGGGATTCAGGGTCCAATTGGGCTTCAAGAGTTCGAAGTTGCATATTGCTTCTTTTATGTCGTAACGTTCGTGCAGTATTGTGCTTTATTCGTTGACTTAAGCGATAGTCACGAATTTGATCCTGAATTGTTGGTGTTGGATCAATCTGCGTATGAGTCCTTGATGCACTCATTTTCGAAGTTTGGCTTTTTCTGCCTTAAAAATTTCTTTTGGATCTTTGAATACATAAAACTTGGTGTTTTTACGAATCTTAGGTTCACTTGTTTCTTCTCCTAGCTTTAGACCCTCAAGTTGTTTTTGTAAGTCGTGGATGCTTTGATCGAGCTCTTCACTTGGTTTAACTTGCCTTTGAGTTTGTAACCTTTTAAATAAAACTTCTTGTTCTTCAAGTTTTCAAGAACTTTGACGAGTAACTGGATTAGCGTATTGTTTTGTTTTTGAACTTTTACGATTGCAGGAACTGCGTTTCCTTCTGCTTTGACAAAACCTTCTGCTGGCTGTCCTAGTGCTTCAGTTGCTTGGAGTGCTTCCTTATAGATTTCGCTTTGTTGTGTGTTCAAATAACTCATCTATGCCAAAAGCATAGATTTTACTTCTTTAATAAGGTGCCTGACCTCTTCAACCTGTTTTTTAAGGTTTTCTGTTAATTTTAAAGCTTCATCTTCTACAAGTTTAGGTTGCTTGGCAATTTCTTTGACTAGATTGAGAACTTCAGATTTAGTCAAAGGTTTGTTGGATTCAACTTCTTCTCTTAAGGATTTGAGCTCCTTAAGTACCCTTTTCTGAAATTTCTCTTGCTTTTCTTCAAAGGAGTCAATTTGCTCTTTAAGTTTGTAGTAATCTTTTACATCTACTTTAGATAATAACAGTAATGGATCGTAAATAACGTCTTGATTATGAGATAAATCAGCTAGCTTTAACTTTGGTTGTTCAGATAAATTAAGGTATTCAAGATCAGCAGTTCTTCCTTTTTCATATCAATCCCTTATAGATTGCTCAAATTTAGCCGACATTAGCTTCTTCCCGGACTCATTACTCCTTCTTCTATCCTTCCTTCTTGCTCACTTTCTCAGGTATTCGTGGCCTCCCAGGGACTTACACTACTCGCTTTAGAGAAATCTTTTGCCCTTAGGATGCAGAATTAGTTTCACTACAACTCCGTTGATAAAGAAGATAACTTGGTTTGATGTGAACAAATCAATAAATTACTGGTAATTCATTGGTATAACAAACCTAATTCATCTCTATTCCACGTGCAAAGAAAAATACTGAATCCTTATTATTTCTAAGTGGGGCCGTGATATATTTGTTTTTGTTCTTCGAACTAGAGAGGAAGCTGTATAAACCTTTGAGTTATTGGGCCATCATGGCTATTCATTTAAATTGGGCCGTGATGGGCCAATTGAAATAAAAGATTGGGCAAGCTCGGAAGATGAAAAAGGAGTAAAAGAAGCCCAAATTTTCTACCTAGAAGAAGAGGAACATGTCAAACAAGCTACAAAAGAAAACCCACTTGACATCAGGCCCAAGCCCAAGAAGGTGTCGAACAAACTGTACAATTTTAAAGTCCAGTTTGATATACCAGGCCTCGAACCTTTTGAAATCCAAGCAATCTTGAACACCGAAGCAACAACTTGCAACATTAACTCAGGATGTATCCCTGCCAAGGCCCAGGGAGATACAAAGTACATCACTTACGTAAATGGCGTTAACTCGGTACAGCAAGTCCGGCATAAACTCAAAGATGGGTACATGGAAATTGAAGGACATAGATTCAGAATACCGTTAGTCCTAAGTTTTCCAATGAATGCTGACAAATATGGAATACAAATGCTGCTAGGGTGTAATTTCATAAGACAGATGTATGGTGGAGTTAGAATCGAAGGCAACATTGTTACATTCTACAAAAACATCACTACCATCAACACCCAACAACAAGCAGAATTGATCAACTTAGCTGAAGAAGATTATATTGAGTTTGCACAACTCAATATTTTGGACGAGGTTGAAGGAAAAGAGAACCCAAAATTTTTGCAGAAATGCAGAAATTTAGTTGATCAACTTAAAGAAGGAGGTTATATTAGAGATGACCCTATGAGACACTGGGAAAAGAACAAAATCAAATGCAAGCTTGATATAATAAACCCAGAAGTTACAATTGAAGACAAACCACTCAAACACGTAACACCAGCAATGCAAGATTCTTTCAAACGACACATCGACACATTACTCAAACTTGGAGTAATAAGGAAAAGCAACAGCAGACACAGAACGATGGCCATGATAGTGCAATCAGGCACATCAATTGATCCAGTCACAAAGAAAGAAATAAGAGGAAAAGAAAGAATGGTGTTTAATTATCGTTCAGTTAATGATAACACTTATAAAGATCAATACAGTCTCCCAGGCATAAACACTATCTTACAAAGAATTGGAAGGAGCAAAATCTATTCAAAGTTTGATCTTAAAAGTGGTTTTCATCAGGTCATAATGGAAAAAGAATCGATACCCTGGACAGCTTTTGTAGTTCCAGGAGGATTATATGAATGGCTTGTTATGCCATTTGGTCTAAAGAATGCACCGGCAATTTTCCAGCGAAAGATGGATGAATGCTTTAAAGGTACAGAAACTTTCATCGCAGTTTACATTGATGATATCCTAGTTTTCTCAGAAAGTGAAGAAGATCACATCAAACACCTAGGAGTAATGCTGGAAATATGCAAGAAAAACGGTTTAGTTTTATCACCCACAAAGATGAAGATAGGAGTCAAGCAGATTGATTTCCTAGGAGCAGTCATAGGAAAAGGGAAGTTAAAACTGCAAGAACACATCATCAAGAAAATCTTAGATTTTGATGAAGAAAAGCTCAAGGAAAAGAAGGGATTAAGATCATGACTCGGAATAATCAATTACGCAAGATCTTACATTCCAAAAATTGGAATTATGTTAGGACCTCTCTATTCCAAAACAGCACCACACGGAGATAAGTGAATGAAACAATCAGATTGGGATCTGGTTAAGAAGATTAAAGCAACGATCAATAATCTCCCGGAAATGGAAACTCCCCCAAAGGATTGTCACATCGTCATCGAAACAGACGGTTGTATGGAAGGATGGGGTGGAGTGTGCAAATGAAAACCAAAGAGGAACGATTCGAGATCAATGGAGAAGGTTTGTGCATACGCAAGTGGAAAGTTCCCAACAGTTAAATCCACCATTGATGCAGAAATTTATGCATGCATGGAAACACTTTCTAGCTTGAAGATCTACTACCTCGATAAACAAGAAATTACACTCAGGACAGACTGTCAAGCTATCATAACCTTCTTCAACAAATCAGCAAATAATAAACCGTCAAGAGTAAGATGGTTAAGTTTCTGCGACTTTATAACAGGTACAGGCATAACTGTACACTTCGAACACGTGGACGGTAAAAACAACGTGTTAGCAGATAACTTATCCCGATTGGTCAAAACTCTTTATAAAAACCCAGTTAATAAAGCTATAAAACTCGCACAAGACATAGAGCAAGTTCTAATTGAAGTTAAAGGAAACCCAGAGCAAGAAAACAAAGTTGGAAAATGGATGCACGATATCGTTTCCACTTTACCGAAGTCCAAGGAGGAATGGCAAAACCAAACAACTACTGCAAACCATCATTCAATTCTATCAGCACCGAACAAAATCAAGAAGAACGAATCAAGTTCGTACAAAGGTACCAAACTGATTTCTGTTTTGCAGGATTACCCACAGATGACTTTGAAAGATACATGGAACTCAGAAAACGAATCGGACTCATTAGAAAGAAAGGAGTCTACCTTGAAGTTGAAGCAGCAGTGGCGGAAGAACTCAAGTTACTCCTCAACCAACAAGTTTCAAAAGTCCAACAAGGAATGGAAGACATCGTCAGAATACTCAAATCCAGAATTGATGACAACAACATCGGCGGTGATAATGCTTACACCGACAAACTACCACAGGCAATTGAGGAAGAAGAAAGGGCAAGGACACTATTCAGGAAAATCAACCAACTAGCAATCAACATGGATCACATCTAGAAGCAGTGACATCATTGCTTACTCTTCTATCAATAATGTTTGTAATAATGTGTGCCCCACATAGTGGGAATCTTTGCTTTTTCGTCCACTGACTAAAGTGGAGTAGGTATTGTATTCTAGTGTGCATTATTTTCGCTTTGTTGTGTGTTCAAATAACTCATCTATGCCAAAAGCATAGATTTTACTTCTTTAATAAGGTGCCTGACCTCTTCAACCTGTTTTTTAAGGTTTTCTGTTAATTTTAAAGCTTCTTCTTCTACAAGTTTAGGTTGCTTGGCAATTTCTTTGACTAGATTGAGAACTTCAGATTTAGTCAAAGGTTTGTTGGATTCAACTTCTTCTCTTAAGGATTTGAGCTCCTTAAGTACCCTTTTCTGAAATTTCTCTTGCTTTTCTTCAAAGGAGTCAATTTGCTCTTTAAGTTTGTAGTAATCTTTTACAGCTACTTTAGATAATAACAGTAACGGATCGTAAATAACGTCTTGATTATGAGATAAATCAGCTAGCTTTAACTTTGGTTGTTCAGATAAATTAAGGTATTCAAGGTCAGCAGTTCTTCCTTTTTCATACCAATCCCTTATAGATTGCTCAAATTTAGCCGACATTAGCTTCTTCCCGAACTCATTACTCCTTCTTCTATTCTTCCTTCTTGCTCACTTTCTCAGGTATTCGTGGCCTCCCCGGGACTTACACTACTCGCTTTAGAGAAATCTTTTGCCCTTAGGATGCAGAATTAGTTTCACTACAACTCCGTTGATAAAGAAGATAACTTGGTTTGATGTGAACAAATCAATAAATTACTGGTAATTCATTGGATTGAGAACGCCTTCCTTGAATATGGTGGTATAACAAACCTAATTCATCTCTATTCCACGTGCAAAGAAAAATACTGAATCCTTATTATTTCTAAGTGGGGCCGTGATATATTTGTTTTTGTTCTTCGAACTAGAGAGGAAGCTGTATAAACCTTTGAGTTATTGGGCCATCATGGCTATTCATTTAAATTGGGCCGTGATGGGCCAATTGAAATAAAAGATTGGGCAAGCTCGGAAGATGAAAAAGGAGTAAAAGAAGCCCAAATTTTCTACCTAGAAGAAGAGGAACATGTCAAACAAGCTACAAAAGAAAACCCACTTGACATCAGGCCCAAGCCCAAGAAGGTGTCGAACAAACTGTACAATTTTAAAGTCCAGTTTGATATACCAGGCCTCGAACCTTTTGAAATCCAAGCAATCTTGGACACCGGAGCAACAACTTGCAGCATTAACTCAGGATGTATCCCTGCCAAGGCCCAGGAAGATACAAAGTACATCACTTACATCAATGGCGTTAACTCAGTACAGCAAGTCCGGCATAAACTCAAAGATGGGTACATGGAAATTGAAGGACATAGATTCAGAATACCGTTAGTCCTAAGTTTTCCAATGAATGCTGACAAAGATGGAATACAAATGCTGCTAGGGTGTAATTTCATAAGACAGATGTATGGTGGAGTTAGAATCGAAGGCAACATTGTTACATTCTACAAAAACATCACTACCATCAACACCCAACAACAAGCAGAATTGATCAACTTAGCTGAAGAAGATTATATTGAGTTTGCACAACTCAATATTTTGGACAAGCTTTTGGCATAGATGAGTTATTTGAACACACAACAAAGCGAAAATAATGCACACAAGAATACAATACCTACTCCACTTTAGTCAGTGGACGAAAAAGCAAAGATTCCCACTATGTGGGGCACACATTATTACAAACATTATTGATAGAAGCGTAAGCAATGATGTCACTGCTTCTAGATGTGATCCATGTTGATTACTAGTTGGTTGATTTGCCTGAATAGCTGTCCTTGTTAGTAACCTACAACTAGTTGTCCATAGTTAGATGTACAGAAATAAATCGATATATATTATCTTGGATCAATCCACGACCCAGTGTATACACGTCTCAGGCTAGATCACAACTCAAAGTATATATATTTTTGGAATCAACCTCAACCATGTATAGCTAACTCCAACATTACTGCATATAGAATGTCTATGGTTGTTCCAAATAATATATATACATAGGTCGATATGATATGTCAAAACATTTGCATACATGTCTATGGTATCCCAAGATTACATAATATATTAGAATACATGTATAATACAATAAAAGTTAGCTAGGATATGATTTGTATAGAATTGTTACAATATTTCTCGTAGCTACAACAATCAAAAAAATATCCAATCTTGTTTTACCCATAACTTCTTCGTTTTAAATCCGTTTTTAATGAATCAAATTGCTATGGTTTCATATTGAACTCTATTTTATGAATCTATACAGAAAAAGTATAGGTTTATAATTGGAAATACAGGTTACAAGTCGTTTTTGTAAAGGTAGTCATTTCAGTCGAAAGAACGACGTCTAGATGACCATTTTGGAAAACATACTTCCACTTTGAGTTTAACCATGATTTTTGGATATAGTTTCATGTTCATAAGAAAAATCATTTTCCCAGAAGAACAACTTTTAAATCAAAGTTTATCATAGTTTTTAATTATCAAACCCAAACACCATTTTCACCCTTGGCGAAAAACCTGAAGCACTTACCGGCGAACCTATCCGAAACACCATTTTCACCCTCATTTCCAGGGTATCTCGACACGATTATATTCTATCCAAAATTCTAAACCTTATTCATCCACTCGTTCCGACTAATAATCAACCTGGAATAATAGAAGAAGTCAACGAGCTTCGGGCTCGAGTAATCAATTTGGAGAATATGGTGCAAAACGTACCAGCTTCAGCAACATCACCAGTATCAATAGTACCACCAGCACCAGTAGCCTCAACATCACAATCTAGACCCCGAGCATAATCTTCGTTCTACATGGCGATTATGTAATCTCTAATGTTTTAGAGATTATGTATTCTAGTTCTAACGGTAAATCAAATGAGTTTAATATTATATTGACTCATTAAATCCATGATTACATCTGAAGAAAATATATATGTATATATGTTTTCATAGAGATTGTAATTAAAAATTCTTTTGTACAAACTGTTAATTGTGAAAATATTTTAACGGGTAGGTAATACCCAAGGAATATTTAGTTTTCACATTAGTATGTTACACCGTACATTTTTCCAATCCGATTCAACAGTCATTTACTATCATACCTACATCCACCGATATACGTATCTGTTCACCGCAGAATAACCATTTTCATTCTATTTCATATTTGAATTTTGATTTATCAAAATCCAACAAGTAGCATAATGAAGAAAATATTTGACAAAATAAAATTTGTTAGAAACAAACAAATTAACTATGAGAAGAATTTTGTTAAGAATCCACGCTAACTGTTCCTAGCTAACTGTTCCTATCTAACTGATTACATTTTATTTATCGCAGTTTATTTATCGCAATTTTATTATCGCAATTTTATTTATCGTCATTTAATTTCTGTTATTTACTTTACGCACTTTATTTATCGTCATTTATTTTCTGTTATTTATTTTACGCACTTTAAATATCGGGACACGTATACAAGGTTTTGACATATCATATCGACGCATCTATGTATATTATTTGGAATAACCATAGACACTCTATATGCAGTAATGCTGGAGTTAGCTATACAGGGTTGAGGTTGATTCTACAATAATATATATAGTTTGAGTTGTGATCGAGCATGAGACATGTACACGAGTCACGATACATATTAATTAATTCGAATATTATATATTAAACTATATATGAATGATTGGGCTGTTAACTGTGGACTATCAACCGTGGACGAATAATATTGGACAATTAAAATGAATTAAAATACTGATTATAACATATGAAACTAAATAATTCTTCAAGTTTGCCACTTGATTTCATCATTAAACCTCAATTGTATCTTGATGATTACAATCTGCATTCAAACCTTTCATGATTCTTGAAAACATCTTAATCGAGAGGATGAACCAATCGCATTTCATCTACGGAAGAAAAGATTGATGCATATAGTCATGCACCTGAAAATACTCAAAACCTGAGTAAACGTTTAACACGTATCTGTGCTAGCTTCTTTGGCGTTATTATTATCGAAAATAATCTTGCAACTCCTGTTCGAGATAGCTAATTTCGTCACAGCCCCAGCAAATCAACTTCGACTTTTCGTTCGAAAACAACCTTATTATAATCTTGATATATATGCGTGCTCTTTTGTTGTTACCGGGGAACCTTTTATATTCCACCATATTACCAACAGATGTACCAGCAACCTCGTTGCTCCTTGGCTTAAATCACTCCGACAAATCACTATATTTATCTATTGAAGTCTCATCATGTACTCATCCGCATCTTGTAACAAGAATTGCCATACCAATTACCGGGAATCAGCAAATCTGTATTGTGAGTCTCGCAACGTTTCCACATCAACAGTTATATGTATCCATATAACATTTATTTCTTAGAACTATGATCTTTCATTCTGAAAAGCACCCAGTCTGCGAATTAATGCTCTGAATTTTGAAAAGTTGAATGAAGCAACAAAAACTGTAAACGACCTCAACAACCAAAAGTTGATGATAAAGAATTGTATGTTGGCAAAGCTAAGAAAAAGTTTGAAACTGAAAAACTGATTGAGCAAACTACAAATGAGTCTCTGAACAAATCACAAGGACTAAACTTGTACATTAAGAATCCTGATGATTCTGTTTCTGATAAAATCTTTAGCAAATACCTTGCTTCTGACTCCAAACTCTTGCGAACAAATTTTCTCCACCATCCTTCGATATTAGAAATTTCAAGATATCATCGTATCTTTCATTATAAATATCCTCCATATTTCTGAAGATATTTTTATAACTATTCTTATCTGAAATCATTAATCTCTTCGTGCTATCAGTGTTACATCATATAGAAACTGTTAGTTTCTATATTCTGTAAACTTTCGAGCTTAAAATATGAATGTTATTGAAGTAATGTTGGGAACTGATGCATGAGTTAGTATAATATAATGATACTTGATCAACGTGATTATATTACAGTAAGTCATGCTGAGTTTCTAAATGGAATGTGATGATTCACAGATCATAACGTCATCATGTGCTATGTTACATGACTCTTACGTTCTGTCTAATCTATAAATATATCAAGAACATATTTTTCTTGATAGTCCTATCTTTCCTTGAATTCTGGTAATTTGACAAGTCAAATTGTACTATTACCATTTCTTTCTTAGGACATTAACAATGTTCAATTCTAAAACTTATATCTGTTAATTCTGGACCATTACAAGAGATGCCCAATCGCAGGAAGAAGAAACGAAGGGACAAAGCTCTGAAATAGAAATTGGAGTATAAATTGCAGCAAATAGGGGGGAGTATTCACTGGGGATGACAATGATTATAGAAAACAGAAGCAAGGACATCGAAATATAAGGGAAGATATAAAATCTAACAACAACGCAGAAATTACAAATTGTGGATATTAATACGAATAGCAATATAAAGACACGGTAGAATTAAGAATAGTATCACCCCAAGATAATAGCAAAAGTAAACAGATTTTTCTGGTGGAAGATTGAAAAGATGGATGACAGAAATGATAATTAGGAAAATATCAAGGATTAGAATGGGATTAAACATTTTCATAATCTTTTGGATTTATGAACTAAGAAAGAAAGTATAGGAATGGTGAGAATAATGGAACGGAAGAGTTTAATTTATAGTGGGAATATCAGACAGAGTAATCGAGGCAAGATGACCGCATTCAATTAAAGAGATCTTAAATCCCTTAAATCCCAAAGAATCAGATCTTATAGGTTTCGAAGATTTTCTTTAATCCCTTGAATTCCGGAATTCAACTCTGACTCTGTCAAAAGTTAAGATGAATCTTTACTTTCCTATTTCACTAATTGGTGATAGCTTCAATCGTACTCTTCGAATAATCGAATTGTTTTATCCATATTACTCAATGATGATAAAACTCTATTTATCAACTCATATTCGTCATGAAAACATGTTTGTTGTTAGCCATGACGACCTCACTCAAATTTCGGGACGAAATTTCTTTAACGGGCAGGTACTGTGACGACCCGGAAATTTCCGACCAAATTTAAACTTGATCTTTATATGATTTCAACACGATAAGCAATGTCTATTTAACCGAGTCTAAATATGTTTGAACTATTTTTTCATGGATTCATTTATACCTCTGACTATTCCCGACGATTCACGAACATTGTGTGATAATAAATATGTAAATATATATATAAATATATATGAATTCAGTATACAATTAATATTATATATACGTTGTAATATATTCAATATAGATAAATATTAAATGTTCAAATGTGATATTATAAGTGTTACTTAATTAACAAAATGTAATATCATTATATTAAATTTAATTACGAGTTTAAATATAATTAATATATTACTTTCATTATTAATATTGATACCAGTATTATTAATAGTATTAATTTAATATATAGTATATATATATATATATATATATATATATATATATATATATATATATATATATATATATATATATAATTTATTGATATTATCACTAATAACACTCTTATTAACAATTATTGTTATCATAATAATTATTATTATTAATATTAATCGTATTATTATTTTATATATCATTTTTGTTTATAGTTATACTAAGATTATTATTAATATTTAAATTATTAATAATATATATTTATAAATAAATACGTATAAATATATGTATATCATATAAACAATTAAACACAGATATATTGCATACAGATTTACACATGATCCTGCTACAGCTCGTAATAGTTAACTATCACAATCACTTTAGTTTAATTGCTACTCCTGATTGGTACTACACCTGCTAATTATTCGAAATCCATTCAGCTAATAAACAAATTATGTTAGATTTTGCAATTCCCTTTTTAATTATTTATATTTTTTTTTTCTTTTTCATGAACGATCTGTACTTCCTGTCTACCAAATCAATTGAAATAAATCAATACATTCAAGCATTAAACGAATTACTAATTTTTCCATAATTCATTTACCATTTACAATAGCTCAACATCTTCACACATATGTGCTACTGCCACGGCTACATTTTGATTCTATTTCTATTCATCAAAACACCAAGAACACCCTAAATCGCCATCAACAAACCTCACGTACCACCTTGATAATCTTTTAAAAACCATTTCATCGTATCACCACCATCTTTCTTTCTGTTTTCGTACCAAGACCAAACTCTATATTCTTTGTGAACAAACCAACAAAACCACCTCTACAACTTCTGTTACTCGTTGCTACAGCTATATACCTACTATTTTCCTATTGTTTTGAATCGAGAAGCTGCAGCTATCGTTGTTGAAATCCACACATCTTCTTTTCATTTTAATCATGCCAAAATCATGAACCATCTCAATATCTTTCTTCTCTCTCTATATCCCCATATATCTCTGTAAGACCCGAATATTTATTTTGTATACTTGTTTATTAAAGGCATATGAGATCGGGCTTCGTTGAATACTTATATATATTAAAATTGGAAAAGAGCTGAATCTGTCAATCTGCGCGCCGCGCAAAGCGGCCGCGCGCCGCGCAAACGCGCTGACAGAACCTATCTTGTTTTATTTATTTTAAATGAAGGGTATTTGGGTAATTTCACATGGGGCCGGATTTGTGGGCATTATCAGTTGGTTTAGATCCAACTTTGGATCATTTCACATCCATTCATCATCCTCATCCATTCTTAGAGAGAGAGGGAGGTTTAGAGAGAGATTGGAGGTTTTGGTGAAGAAGAAGCTCGAATCGTTCAAAGTCTCGGGTTTTAAAGTTGTTCCTTTCGTTCTCGGCTACGCGGTGATAGTATTGGTAAGCTCAAACTCCGAATTTCATCTATTTAATTTGATATTCAAGTTAGGGTTTTGAGTTAATTTGTTGTAATACCCTTTTAGGTGATGAAATGGGTTTAGTGATGCTAGTAATCGGGTTTATTGTTAATTGTTGGTAGATTTTGGGTTGGTGAACAAATTGGCCATGTTTAGAACTTGAAATTTAGTTTAATCACTTTAGTTAGCGATTATGGAAGTATTGGAACCCATTAGAGGTTGTTTGGTTGACTAACTTTGACTTTGGGTCAAATTAGGGTTTGGTGGTGACTATGACCCGATTGGCGATTTAATGAGGTTTATAAACTTAAAATGGATTAAGTTGAAGTATAGAACCGAGTTAAATGTGTTTTGGTGTCAAAACTTGTAAAGGATGAGATTTTGACCTTTATGGGTCAAAATTAGGGTTTAAGTGTCAAAATGGGTATGACACGTGTTTGGCACTTGTGTTCGGGTTTAATTGGCATATTAGGACCATTCTCACTTGTGTTAGTGAATATTGGTTAGTTTGGGTACGGTTTGTGCTTGGAAGTGCATTTGGGTCGAAATGGCACTAAGTGACGAATTAGGTTAATTTGTGAATCCAATCTAATTGTGTTGTGGTATTTGTGATAATGGAATAGGTATTTTCCATCGGCGAGTTGCGGTTTACTTGGAAGCTTTCTTCAAGAATTCAAGGTGAGTGATAATATCCTATATGCATATGTATGTGTAGGATGGGTGCGGGTCGGGTGAAGTGATTCTCGGTTATAGAGCTCACTTCACATATAGGTGGATTTGAAGGACTTGTGTATGAGTCCAATTGGCACGTTTGTGCGTCTTGGTTGACCATCTTTGGCGAAGTACACGTTTGTGTGCACGTTATCACACTTGGTTGTGATTTGGTTGTTATAACCCTAATGGCGAAGGGTTGATATGGTTGTGTGGTGGATTTTATAATCCCGTGACCGTGGGTTTTAGTATTGTGAAATGAATCTCGGGTAGTGCGGATTCATGGTGACTCGGGTTGTTCGGTCACCTTATTTGAGGTAGTGAATCTCGGGTAGTGCGGATTCACGATGACTCGGGTTGTTCGGTCATCTTATGGTTGAGAAGTGAATTTCGGGTTGTGCGAATTCACAAGGCTCGGGTTGTTCGGCCAATGTTCGTGTGATTGAGGTTAAGGGGTTAACCTTGTGTATTATTATTATTGTATTATATTAATGTGTTGTTGTGTTGTAGCTAACCCTCCGGGTGTAGCTATTTGGCGATGTTTACTTTGTCGTTGGCGGACTATCTTTTGTGTTGTATCATTAGCTCGTTGCTTAGATCGTACGGTATGCTTAGTGTAGATGCTTTATACTTGGATGCTTCGGTATGCGGTATTTGTTTTGTGTGGCGTATTCATTTTATACATATATATGTATGTAGTATGTTATCATTCACTAAGCATTAGCTTACCCTCTCGTTGTTGACTCTTTTTATAGATACGATGCGGACGGTGGCTCGGGTAAGCGCGAGGACTAGAAGACTTGCATAGTTGCTTTAGTGACTTGCTTTTGGATCGTTTAGGATTGGGTAGTGTATCCCCAATCGCCATGCTCGGCTTTGTTTGTATTAAAAGTCTTTTGGTCAAATGTTGTATTTCGGTACTTAAGGTGGCAAAATGGGTCAATGTGGGACCCACTTCGTAAACTTAATTTTATTAATTAAACGTGCTAGTTTTATATATATGAATTCATGGTTAAAAGCGTTTTGGCTAAAGACATCGGGAACGGGTCAAACATTTTGGCATTTTAAGTAAAACGGGACAGCGGGCTGCCAGACAGGTTCTGCGCGCCGCGCAACCTGTTGGCGCGCCGCGCAACTGGGTCAGTCAGCAAAATTTTTTTTTTTGTTGTAAAATTTAACGAGAATTGTCGTGGTTTGGTTTGGGTTGTTACAAGTGGTATCAGAGCATGGTCTAAGGGATTTAGGTGACATGAGATAGGTGCCTAGACTTAGACTTTTGTGTGTGCTTAATTTGTTGCGGGACTTGTAGGATTACGGGTCGGAATGGGTTTAGTTAGTGCCTTGTTTATAGGTTGACTAACGTTTATATTAGTAATGCGGATATTATTAATATGCTCTTGTGTTGTGATAGTAATTCTCGCGTGTGTTTGTACCGCGTAGAATTTTGGTTGTGTTTGTTTATATCATCGAGCGAGGCGGTCGTTGTACTAACAAGTCGATGCGGCGTGTGTGCGTAATAAGAACTTGCAGACCTTATTACGGGTGCAAATCGTGTCTAACAAGTGATGTACGACGAGTGTTTAGCAAGATGGGGTGGTGTTGTGCGTGTCGTTTTATACGTGCGTGGACTAATCGTTTTGCATTCTTTAGAATGACGACGCGAAACGAGACCGAGACGAATGACACGGAATTTAACGCTAGAGTTACGGCCGCCGTTGCGGAGCAAATGAGAGCGTTTCGAGAAGAAATGGATGGGAAGTATTCTGAATTCCAAAATAGGGGTGAAATGGAGCGTTGTCTTAAGAGCTTCATGAGGACTAGACCCCCGATGTATGATGGGAAACCGGATCCTTTGGTGAGTACGACTTGGGTTTCGGATGTCGAAGGGTGTTTTCGTACTATGGAATGCCCTCCCGAGAAAAAGACGAGACTCGCTACTAGTTTGTTGAAGGGTAGGGCGAAGGATTGGTTGGATGGCAAGATTGATCTTGTCGGTGGTGAAACGTTTATGACGTTATCGTGGGGCGAATTTAAGGAGGAATTCTTCGAGGAGTTCCGAACTTCAGCCGATTTATCGGAATTGCGTTGTGAGTTGCGAAATTTGCAACAGGGTTCTATGGACTTGAATACTTTAAAGACGACTTTTATGTCGAAGGCTCGTTTTTGCCCGAAATATTTGGGGAATGATCGTTTGTTGATGGAGGATTTCTATCGAACCTTGAATGATGACTTGAAAGGTAAGATTAGCCGGGGCTACGCGAAATCGTTTGCAGAATTATTTGCGGTGGCTAGAGGTTTCGAATCTTATACGCGATCGAAAAAGGGCGAACCTTCAAGTGAGGGAAGGGTTGTTTCTTATGGTGCTCCGAGTAAGAGGACTAAGGGTCCGAGTGCGAGTACGAGTAAAGTGGTAAAGGGCGCGGTGGAATCTCGTGCGCCTAGATGTTTCAATTGTGGCGTTAGGGGTCACAAGTTGTGGGAATGCAAGATGCCGAGAAGTGAAGGCGGAATGTGCTACTATTGTCATAAAGAGGGACATCGCAAGCCGGATTGTCCCGAGTTGGCGGCGGCGAATGCCGCAAGGAGACGTTGAGGTACGTTTCGTTTTGATAAATATGTCTTTGAATATTTATTTATGTGGCGTTTATGTTCGGACTTGTTAATTGCATAGTGATTTGCATGTTATGGTTCAGGGTGACGTTCCTAACGGAAGTACCCTATGGTGATGTTTGGTTGTTGGACGAAGGGCGTAAGACTTGGTGTAACCAAGCATTCCTTAGTATTTGGGGAATGTTACTACCAAGCCACGGAAATGGTTTTGGTGTTCGATTGTTTAGCGCGTGTTCGCTTTTGGTGTTGAAGTGATGAACCATGAGGTTGGTCGGGTGATTGGAACCTTTGAGGCCGAGTGTTTAAAATCTCGATGTGTGTTGGTAATGGAGTCTTTATGACGCGACATTAGGTGCCTCTTTTATACCTACTAGCGTGGTGTCGACTCCGATTGTGTTGTGGTTACATTGTACTTAGGGTACCGGGAGAAACCCGTAGGTACATGAGTGACTAGGTGAAACTTGACAAACTAAAGCAATTGGATAATTGCGAGGGTATGGTTTGTGTAATCGTGGTACACTTTTCGTTCGAAGTGTTTAAGGATTGATTGAAATCCTTCGTGTGCTCAAGGTTAGAGCAAGGTGTGGTGATGGGTCGTGTGTACCCAATTGTTGGTAAAGTCTACCTTTGGTAGCATCGTACGGGTGTACGAGTTGTGATATAGGAACGTGTTTCCAAGTGGGGGAGTCGCACTCCTGCGCGAGGAAAGTGTTAGTGTGATATTTCGGATGATGATTTTGGTAGATCTGGAATTTTTACCGAGACCTAGTTTTGGGTCGATTCGTGGTAGAGTGCGATTTCGGATAAATTGTACTTATGGTTTGGATTGGAATCCCACCGAGGCGGTAATGTGGTAAATCTCGTTGAGAGATAATGGACGTGTTTGGTGAGCAAGGTGAAATCCTTCGGTTAAGGAAGGTGTGTGTCGGGTTCTCTTTTGGAGAATTCTTGTTCGGTACCTATGTTTGATATAGGTGGTTCTTGCTCGATTATGGTATGTAGTTGATAAAGCATGACCTTCGGGGTCCGCTGACTTCATCGTGGTATTGATGATTAATGAAGCATGACTTTCGGGGTCCGCTGACTTCATTATAGTATGGTTGCGTGATGGAGCATGATCTTTAGGGTCCGCTGACTTCATCATGGGAGTACGTGATTGATGGAGCATGATCTTTAGGGTCCGCTGACTTCGTCATGAGCGTGGTGTTGAGATCGGTGAAGCATGATCTTCGGGTCCGCTGATTTCATCCGGTATTGAGATCGGTGAAGCATGATCTTCGGGTCCGCTGACTTCATCCGATAATGAGATTGGTGGAGCATGACCTTCGGGGTCCGCTGACTTCATCAAGAGGGTTGTGTTGTGGGACGTGAATATCGGGTTATTCGTATTCACAATATTTCGGGTAGTACGAATGTCCCTGTTGGTTGGGCTCATAGTTTGAGGTAGTGAATGTCGGGTAGTTCGGATTCACTAAGGTTCGGGTTGTACGGCCATCCTCGGTTATACTATGTGGTGGTAGTAGTGAATATCGGTTTGCACGTATTCACGATGACTCGGGTTGTGCGGTCATTTCGTTGTGAGATATATGGATTGGGTTGGTGGATTTCGGGTTGTGCGAATTCACTAAGGTTCGGGTTGTTTCGACCATCCTCCATATGTGTTTTGGCTCGGGTTGTTTCGGCCATGTTGAGTTGTAATCTATTGGTTGTTTGATACACCAATGGTGGGGTCGTAAGGACCATGTTGTGGGAACTATCGGTCGTTTTATGCGTCGATGGTGGGGTCGTGAGGACCACGTGGTATGATTAGTGATGCGATAGCCGTGTTTCGCTCACATGTTTGTTACGGGTGTGACGATGGACGATTTCGTACACCTTGGGATTTGTGTTCCCATAGCCGCTTTGGGCGCTATCGGTTTCTAACCGTGGATTGTGTTGTTACGGTAGTTGCGTATTGGTCGTATTGCGCACTACAAGGGATGTTTAATGATTAGGTGATATCCGTAAGGATTCGTTTGGTTCGGTTTCATCGTTTCGGGTTGTTGACCTTAGGTTGAGACTTGGTTGCTTTTAGCGTTGTACTCGGTAATAGTACGCTAAGGGAGTTATATCCCGGTACGAGATTGGTTGAGTTTTCCCGATGTT
Organism: Rutidosis leptorrhynchoides; assembly: GCF_046630445.1. Lineage (NCBI taxonomy): Eukaryota > Viridiplantae > Streptophyta > Magnoliopsida > Asterales > Asteraceae > Rutidosis > Rutidosis leptorrhynchoides. Next base: position 239,010,211 of record NC_092336.1, read on the forward strand.
AGGGAAGGGGCATGGTTGTAGTGCTCGGATTGTGGTTTTGATAAATCGCGGATGACGATTTAGTTGTGGAAGGCGATTCGTTGGGAAAAATTGCTTAGGAAAGTCGGATTGGACTTATGTTGAGGACCGTAAAGTGGAGTCCGTTTGGTCAAGTGATGAGGATCACGAGGACGTGATCGAGTTTAAGTGGGGGAGAGTTGTAAGACCCGAATATTTATTTTGTATACTTGTTTATTAAAGGCATATGAGATCGGGCTTCGTTGAATACTTATATATATTAAAATTGGAAAAGAGCTGAATCTGTCAATCTGCGCGCCGCGCAAAGCGGCCGCGCGCCGCGCAAACGCGCTGACAGAACCTATCTTGTTTTATTTATTTTAAATGAAGGGTATTTGGGTAATTTCACATGGGGCCGGATTTGTGGGCATTATCAGTTGGTTTAGATCCAACTTTGGATCATTTCACATCCATTCATCATCCTCATCCATTCTTAGAGAGAGAGGGAGGTTTAGAGAGAGATTGGAGGTTTTGGTGAAGAAGAAGCTCGAATCGTTCAAAGTCTCGGGTTTTAAAGTTGTTCCTTTCGTTCTCGGCTACGCGGTGATAGTATTGGTAAGCTCAAACTCCGAATTTCATCTATTTAATTTGATATTCAAGTTAGGGTTTTGAGTTAATTTGTTGTAATACCCTTTTAGGTGATGAAATGGGTTTAGTGATGCTAGTAATCGGGTTTATTGTTAATTGTTGGTGGATTTTGGGTTGGTGAACAAATTGGCCATGTTTAGAACTTGAAATTTAGTTTAATCACTTTAGTTAGCGATTATGGAAGTATTGGAACCCATTGGAGGTTGTTTGGTTGACTAACTTTGACTTTGGGTCAAATTAGGGTTTGGTGGTGACTATGACCCGATTGGCGATTTAATGAGGTTTATAAACTTAAAATGGATTAAGTTGAAGTATAGAACCGAGTTAAATGTGTTTTGGTGTCAAAACTTGTAAAGGATGAGATTTTGACCTTTATGGGTCAAAATTAGGGTTTAAGTGTCAAAATGGGTATGACACGTGTTTGGCACTTGTGTTCGGGTTTAATTGGCATATTAGGACCATTCTCACTTGTGTTAGTGATTATTGGTTAGTTTGGGTACGGTTTGTGCTTGGAAGTGCATTTGGGTCGAAATGGCACTAAGTGACGAATTGGGTTAATTTGTGAATCCAATCTAATTGTGTTGTGGTATTTGTGATAATGGAATAGGTATTTTCCATCGGCGAGTTGCGGTTTACTTGGAAGCTTTCTTCAAGACTTCAAGGTGAGTGATAATATCCTATATGCATATGTATGTGTAGGATGGGTGCGGGTCGGGTGAAGTGATTCTCGGTTATAGAGCTCACTTCACATATAGGTGGATTTGAAGGACTTGTGTATGAGTCCAATTGGCACGTTTGTGCGTCTTGGTTGACCATCTTTGGCGAAGTACACGTTTGTGTGCACGTTATCACACTTGGTTGTGATTTGGTTGTTATAACCCTAATGGCGAAGGGTTGATATGGTTGTGTGGTGGATTTTATAATCCCGTGACCGTGGGTTTTAGTATTGTGAAATGAATCTCGGGTAGTGCGGATTCATGGTGACTCGGGTTGTTCGGTCACCTTATTTGAGGTAGTGAATCTCGGGTAGTGCGGATTCACGATGACTCGGGTTGTTCGGTCATCTTATGGTTGAGAAGTGAATTTCGGGTTGTGCGAATTCACAAGGCTCGGGTTGTTCGGCCAATGTTCGTGTGATTGAGGTTAAGGGGTTAACCTTGTGTATTATTATTATTGTATTATATTAATGTGTTGTTGTGTTGTAGCTAACCCTCCGGGTGTAGCTATTTGGCGATGTTTACTTTGTCGTTGGCGGACTATCTTTTGTGTTGTATCATTAGCTCGTTGCTTAGATCGTACGGTATGCTTAGTGTAGATGCTTTATACTTGGATGCTTCGGTATGCGGTATTTGTTTTGTGTGGCGTATTCATTTTATACATATATATGTATGTAGTATGTTATCATTCACTAAGCATTAGCTTACCCTCTCGTTGTTGACTCTTTTTATAGATACGATGCGGACGGTGGCTCGGGTAAGCGCGAGGACTAGAAGACTTGCATAGTTGCTTTAGTGACTTGCTTTTGGATCGTTTAGGATTGGGTAGTGTATCCCCAATCGCCATGCTCGGCTTTGTTTGTATTAAAAGTCTTTTGGTCAAATGTTGTATTTCGGTACTTAAGGTGGCAAAATGGGTCAATGTGGGACCCACTTCGTAAACTTAATTTTATTAATTAAACGTGCTAGTTTTATATATATGAATTCATGGTTAAAAGCGTTTTGGCTAAAGACATCGGGAACGGGTCAAACATTTTGGCATTTTAAGTAAAACGGGACAGCGGGCTGCCAGACAGGTTCTGCGCGCCGCGCAACCTGTTGGCGCGCCGCGCAACTGGGTCAGTCAGCAAAATTTTTTTTTTTTGTTGTAAAATTTAACGGGAATTGTCGTGGTTTGGTTTGGGTTGTTACAATCTCTTTCTTTCTGTTTTGGAATTAGAAACGGATCACCACCAATGAAGAACAAATCCAAACCGAAACCATTTCATGTTTTCTTTTTCTTTTCTATTTCTTGCTGTTTGTCGAATATCACAACGTTTGATCACCCAAACCATCTTCATCACCTCACTCCTACTCACTCTTTCTCTAAACCACTTTAACCGTAGATGACCACCATTTCATACATCACCGTGAACCTGTTGTGCAGGTTTCTGTCAAGATTAAAGAAGTACTCCGTAATACTTATTTATATTTGGGGTTTTGTCAACTTGATAAAGTGGTGTAATATACAAAGCATTTTAAATATACTTGTGGGACAAAGAATGAAACTCATGGACGATATATAAATTCTATATGTTGCCTTCATGGATTGAAAGAAATCGAGTGAGATATATTAGTGGGGTGTTAATATAATAGTGGGGACAAGATTTTAACAAACCCACTACTTCTTGATCTCTTGGTGACAGCAACACACACACGTACAGCATAGAAATAAAGGTATAAGGGATCCTAAGTGATTTAGATGGTATAAATTATTATATCCGTAAATATCTTCCTTTTGTCTAAAAATTCTTCCTAGCGATTAGAATGGATCATAGGATTGGATTTTAGGATTGTTATTGGGTTGTTTATTGGGCTGAGATGTTGTTTTAGCTATTGAGTCACCCGAAAACCATAAGTGATAGTTGTTGCTGCTACACACTTTTTTTTTGTTGAAGCCTTATTCGGTTTATACATTTGCAGCCGTAAGATTTCTGTTTCTTTTAGCTTTGAATGAAAACAAAAACTGAGAATTATGATGATAATGAAACTATGATGTGATGAAATTAAAGATCATGTGAAGTAGATGATTATGATCATGGAGATGATGATGACAACAAGATGATGAGTAATAGGGACCAAACACATGCGATTTTTGTTAGGATTGGAAATAAAGATGATGGGGACTCAATGTGAATGGATGATGACCAAATGATGATGAATGCTTCACAATTTTTTTCTGTCTGTTTCCTTTTGGTCGAATACCTCACCCCACCCATTTGTTGCGTCTGATTTCCCAAAAATCAAATAAAACCCCACTTGTTGTTTATTAAAGAAAGAGGTTAGAACCTAGGATCTTAAGTAAAATTTATTGTATTATTAGTTATAAAAGGGAATAACGATGAGAAACAACAGAAGAACTGGCTCATGTCTTTAAAATATGAAAACATTTAGAGCTAATGGAAACTGAGATTTAACGGGTTAAAAATGTGGGTCTGTTGGGCCGAAATTCAGTTGGGCCGTGACCCAAGTATTATGTTGGGTCGTTGGATTATTAGAGTGTATGTTGGGCCGAAATGAAAGAAACGGGTTTTAAAGAATTAATGTAAGCACCAAAATCAGAAAAGCAGGAGGTGGAGGAGTGGTCTGAGCGTATGTTGAGTTACAAGAGGTCGGGGGTTTGAGCCTGGGCGCAGACAGTTTATTTTTTTCTTTTCTAAAGCTTCTCCCATTAAGGTAGTATTTATATTTATATTTATATTTATTATTATTATTATTATTATTATTATTATTATTATTATTATTATTATTATTATTACCAAAACTATTATTATTATCATTATCATTATTAAATCTAGTCATTTGTCATTATTAAAGATTATTATTATAAATATTATTAATATAACTATTATTATTATTATTAATGTTTTTAAACATTATTATTATTATTATCATTATTATTAGTATTATTATTATCATTATTATTATTATTATTATTATTATTATTATTATTATTTTTAACATTAATATTATTTTATCAAGTAACTATTAGTTATATAAAACTATACATAATACATATAATATAACTATATTTTACTTATTAAAATTATATAAAATGAATACATTTATGAAACGTACAAATTATTAATGTAAAATGATATCACTAATAAATATATATATAAATTTGGTTGATTACGATTAAATGTTTTAATATATATATAAACGATATAGGTTCGTGAATCCGAGGTCAACCCTACACTTGTTAAATGACGTCATATGTATTTTTACTACAAAATACAGTATGGTGAGTTTCATTTGCTCCCTTTTTAAATGCTTTTGCAATATATATTTTTGGGACTGAGAATACATGCGCTTTTATAAATGTTTTACGAAATAGAAACAAGTAATCGAAACTACATTATATGGTTGAATGATCGAAGCCGAATATGC